>NC_056569.1:14079896-14189027 GCF_013358625.1 Macadamia integrifolia
AGATGTCAATAGTTTTTTTGTCTTTTTGAAAAAGTATATCAAAGACAGGAAATATGTACTTTTTAATAATAGTATGATAGTATATATATATATATATATATATTTATTGCTTCATACATTAATTGCCATGAACTATAAATATCACGGTTAGAGAGAGTGGTGTGGTAAATCCAATCCTACCCAAGACCTCCTGTCCTCACCTTCCTTTCCCAATAGCGCAGGTATGATTAAAAAGAAAATCGGTACATTTGGATTGAAATTTATAAGAAAAATCTTATTGCAATCAACTTTGATGAAAATATGTAACTTTATTTATTTATTTATTGCCATTTTTATGTAACACATTATTTTTAATAAGTAAATTTCTGTAATCTCACCTTGTCAACTCCAAAAGCATGTGTCAAAAGCACTCAACTCTCTTATGTCCAAAGTCCAAAAAACACATGCTTTGAGTGGATTGGAGGATAATAATAATAATAATAATAATAGAATTACACACAACAGAAAGGTCCGAAGCAGTATAGAGCCATCAATGCCATAGCAACATCATCGACTAAACCCAAACAAGGTAAGAGGGGGGGGGGGGGTTCTTATATAAGGCTCATGTTGTTGGAAAAAAAATTTTTGCTGCTATCCAAGTTGGGGAACTTTTGTGCCACCTGGGTTTATAGCCAAAGAAATAGAAAAAACTATTTTCTCTTTTGGTTCACAAATACCTTATTGGATTTTATTATTTTCCAAAGAAACCCTTCAAGATTCCATTTTTTTTGTTTATTTTAGTTTTCTATTCATAATTAATATATAGCTCTGCCCTTCCAAAAAAAAAAAATCTCTCTTTCAAGAAAAATAAAAAAATTGACTGAAACCAACCGGCATAGTTTGAATAGCTCAAGTCAATCAGGAAAGTTTGGACCTATTTTCTTCAACCCTCTGCAATTGGTGTGTATATGTGTGTATTTGTGAGAGAGGAAGAGAGAAAGCAAAAACAATCAACTAATATTCGGTATATGAATGGAGGAAGTCTACCCAAGGTTTTAAAAGACGGAATCAGTCCTTGCAATGAGCCCCAAGAACCCTAGAATTGGTCCTCAGATCCAATAAAAATTTGCTACTATCCAAGTTGTAGAACTTTCCTGCTACCTGGGCTTATAGCCAAAGAAATAGAATAACTCACTTTCCCTTTGGATTTAAAAATATCCTACTAGATTTTATTATTTTCCAAAAAAAATTCTTCAAGATTCTATTTCTTTGGCTTATTTTAGTTTACAATTCATAATTAATATATATATATATATATAGCTCTCCCCTCCCCCACCCAAAAAAAAAAAAATCCATTTCAACTGAAGCCAATTAGCATAGATAGGATAGCCCAAGCCAATCAGAAAAGTTCAGACCTATTTTCTTCAACCCTTTGCAATTGGGGTGTGTGTATATGTGAGAGAGAGGGAGAGAGAAAGCAAAAACACTCAACTTATTAAGTCATAAATTTCTTCCATCTGGTTTGATTTGATCTCCGAAGTCCTAATTAGTATTTTGGATAAATGGGACTATGCAGTTTTGAAAATATTGCGCTTTAAGTTTTATTTTGCCGAAGTGATTAATGCGATTTAGAATATTTGATAAGATTGAAAGTAAAAAGGGCAATCGTAAACTAATATTATATCTTATGAAATGTGAGGTACTCTAAGTGATAAGATTTCAAACATTGATTATCCGATCTACAATTTTCTTAAACCGAAAAAGAAAAATCATGTTTATATGTTTATGATTTTTTTTTTTTTTGATAGACATGGGAAAAGTTTTCATACATAGGCTGCGTAGAGAGATATCTGTGGGCTTAACATCTTTTACACATAAATGCTAAAGCACTTTTATTCATATAGCACTTATAGCCCCAAAAATCATATACCTAATGACAAATCCTTAGGTCAACTTAGCCAACATTCTGATAGTTGAAAAAAAATTCTAATGCACAGTGGTAATATATGATTTGAGTTTAGCTATAATTTTCAACAAAAATGGTCAATTCTCATATGTCCATTCTCATCCTTGTTGAGATTTTCCCATAAAATTTGACTTATAGGCTATGTTTAGTTGTCAAGAAATGAATAGAAAAATAAAATAATTAAAAGAAAAAAAATTGAATTGAAGAGAATATGCATATATTAATCATTGCATCATTATGATTTTTTTTCATCATGTTTTTATCTTTCTCTTCAAATTTAAATTTTTTAAAAATTTTTTCTATTCTTTTCTATTCATTTTTGGACAGCCAAACATAGCTTATATGGGGAATCCAATGGGCTCAAAGTTATGTGACAATTGATTGAAGGATTGGCTATTACAGTCTCTCCAATTTGTGGTAATATATGGCATGCCCATGGAGGGATATTGATTTAGTTCACATTCTCAATGACAATATGGATCATAAAAATATGCCGGATCAGGTTGATAAAGGATCAAAAACTCATTCTTTTCATAAAAAGTCAATCAGATCCATTTCGTATCAATTGACTTACATCAATTAAGAATCGATATTGATCATGGCTGGCTGATATCAATAAAAACCTTTTGCCTTATAACTGTTTTTTAATAAATTTTAAAAGACTAAAGGCTGGGCTTGATATACATTCAGGTCAAATATATTCCAAAAATTCATTTTCTAACGTATTTCTAGATCCATTATTTATCTAATGTGTATATTTGTCATCTCACCTTTTCAATCTCTATATTTTGTGAGTTCTAGGCATCATATCCAATCTTAACGCTAAATCTGGTTAAAAAAGGATAACCATACAACTATACTTTGAAAGTATTTACAATCATTAATGAACACTTTGAAACTAAGGCTGCATTTGGTATGATTTATAGGAATACATTAGACCTAGATTGCATATCAAACACAACCTAAGATTCTAATCAAGTGGCCTTTCCCACAAAATTCACTAAATGGGAAAAAGAATGCAGCTTGGTCTTTTTTTTTTTTGCTTCTTTTGAATATACAACTTGATCATGTGGTTCTTATTCCCAAAAATAAGACATCGCGACATTAGGATAGGATTGCTTTTCATATAATCTAGGGACCAGAGAGTGATCGTAGGGTCAGGGTGATCTAGGGACACGTGCTCAGGTTTTCTCAACCCCAGGATCACTCTCTGTTCCCTAGGCTCTATGGAGAGGAGCCTGATCTGCAAAGTTACCACCCCATCCTCTGAAATTAAGAATCCCATCCATATTTATGCTATGTCACTCACTTCATGCGAGGGCCACCCAATCAGCTAAGCGCGTGTTTGATTGTATAAATCTATAGATTTACTTTCTATAGAATCACAATTCTATGTTTTATGATGTGTTTGGTCAGACTAGAATGACATTCGTTAGAAGGCACGTAATTCCCAAGAATCACTAATTTTCAAAGGAAGTCATTCATATCTGAGTTTACTATTCATATTGAGTTTACTCTATAGGTAAACTCAGATCTGAAAGACCTTTTTAGACCATGGTATAAAACAGAGTAGTCTTTTGGCGTATGACAAAAATGGGCAAACCAGGGTCTCCATCACTACTTGTTCTCCACAGTTATACCGAAACCTTCCCACCGATGAAGGAAGCTAGGAGCCATGTCTAGGTAAACAAGCTCTGCGGTGACTCCTCCGACCACCTTCAAGGTATTTTGTCTCTCTCTCTCTCTCTCTCTCTCTCTCTCTCTTTGTTCTCGAAGGTTTCAACGAGAAAACAACACTTCGAAGGCTCAGCATCTTCTGGGCTCTCTCTTTGAGAAATAGGGTTAACGTTTCTAAATTTCATTGATTCATCTACCTCACATTCGTAGTTGGATTCAGCTTTGGTTACGAAAATGGGGCTGTTAGAGGCCTTCCTCAACTGGCTTCGGAGGTGGATCCTCTTCATATAATGTCCAGTTTTCTATTTTTTTTATTTTGCGCAGCATGCTTTGATCTTTCTTGTTATTTTGGTTGATTTCGTGTTCAAAATATCGATTCAATTTATTAGAAAAAGTCCAAAATTTGGATATCCATATATACCGTTCTACAGAAACTATGAATTCTGAAAACCAAATTTATCCAATCACATGATCACTATTGAAGTGGGTAATTCTACTACTCAGCTGTATTAGTTCATATAGAAACATCTGTCAGTAATTAATAAGATTTGTGGGAAATATAGGGTTATATTTAACTCCTTCCTGGGAGTTCAATGAACATGTAACTGAGAAGTTTAGGGTGGGGAGGGTGGAGGGAAAGAAAAATGAAAAGATAGAAAGAAAATGATGCTGGCAGATTTACAAAACATGTGGGAAGAAAATTATGTTTTACTATCAAACTAAATGATGTTGGCAGATTTCCTAAATATGAATTCAATCAACAGATTCAAGGTAATCAAACAGTTTTTCAGGAAGGATCATGTCACAGGCTCAAGGTAACCAAACGAATTCTTTATTATGAAGATTGTTCAATAGAATATCTTTCAAAGGAGTGTTATCCAAATTCGATACATGCGCCATTTGAATTACGCAACCAAACACACCCTAAGGATCTCTTACCCCATATAGCCTCCCTGTTATAGTGACCTTCCAAAACATAACAAATATTTTCCTTCTGCCAAAGAAAAAAAACAAATATTTTTCCAATTTAATTAGGATATAATAGGCAATAGGGCATTAAAGCATCATTCTTTTGGACTCAGGAGTTTCATACCGTATTGACTAGACCTACCCACTGAAAATTGGATTGTTCTAAGCCCCGTTTGTCCGTTGGCGGTGTGTGAAGAGGATATGCACGAAATCATTGATTGTGATTACTTGTTACTAATTTTTTTTTTTTCTCCTTCTAGTAACGCCCTCTCTCGTAATCACAGCGACTCGCAAGCTTCCAATCCTCGATTCTCAAATCTTCGCTGTCAAGAAACTTCACAACTAACAAATCAAAAACCAGGAAAAGGGGTCGAAAATCTGTTTATTTCCAACCATCTTCATCGAATAGTAAATAAGGAAGGAAACAACATTCGTATCCGAACGGGTGCCCTGAAGAAAGAGGAGGAGAAGAAGAAGCATGGAAGCTGATGTTTTGATCCAAACAACAATACCCATAATCCTTTTGAACAGCTCTATCAGCTTTGAGCTATCTCTCTTAATCAATCCCATTAGTGGGTTTAATCAGGTATGTACCCTTTTGGCTTCCATCGCCCCAAAATTTAACCTTTTCTTTATTTGGGATTCTGGGTTAATTTCTATTTATGATTTTTGTGGCGTTATTGATCTGTTTTTGCTAGTTATTGTTGTTTCTTTATTGGTTTCTGAAATTGGGTATGCATTTTTTTTTTCCCTTTAAAAGTGATGATAGGTAGAAGAAATCAGGAAGCATCTCATGATGGATAACTGAAGATTTGAAGGGTTGGCTTGGCTTTTGATTGATCAAAATTTTCCTGATTTTCCAATTGTGTGCGATTTTTGGTTTTTTGTAGTTTGTTTACTTTCTTCACAATCCGATAATGACCTTCATGGCTCTGGAAAGTATCAATAAGGGTCGATATATTGTGGGACTGGCCTATTATTTCCCTCTATTGTACATGATTTTGTCTCTACTGGTTCCGACTGCGACTGCGAAAGTGGTGTTGATTGGGAACAACGTAACTCTATCATTCGATGATATGGAAGCCAACTTTGGTATGCTAAAGGATCTCTGTCAGGTTCTTTGGTTTTAGTTTGAATAAAAAGTTGCATTCGATTTGGGCAATTTGCTTATACATCCTGATTATAGGAAATTATGCTTAGAATGGTAGTGAGTTTGTGGAATTAGTGATCAAGTGACAATTTTTTTTTTCACTCCTGGTATTACAGCTCCGATGGTCAAAGATTCAGGGGAGTGTGGGACCTTGTATTTGGCTGAGCCCCTTGATGCTTGCTCTCCATTGACTAATAAAATCGATACAGGAAAAGGTGCAAATGCATCATTCCTGTTGATTATTAGAGCTGGATGTACCTTTGAGGATAAAGTTAGAATCGCACAAGATGCAGGGTTCAAAGCAGCGATTATCTATGACAATGAAGATAGTCGTGGTTTGATTGCAAGTAATGGCTCTTCCTTTGAGTAGCCTATTAAATGTTTTCCAGCATGTATAAATTTCTATTGACAGGACAATCTTTCTTTCTCTATTGCTTACTGATTATGATTTTGCACCAAATATGTTCTTCTATTGTGCTGGCAAAGCATTATTAACTAGTATTTTTCGGGAGCCTTTCATTGAAATGTGTGTGGTTGGAGCTATATAAATGTCTTGCTATAGCTTGAAGTTGACTATGCAAGGATTCAAGGATGCCTTTGCAAGTATGGGATCGTGGTAAACTAGCTTTGAGAACAGTTCTGTAATTTGTGTATGTTTTCCATTTATTACTCCCAGCATGCTAAAATCAAATTCGATGAGCAAACCTGTTTTATTGGTTATGTGAAAGAAATGGGATTCATTTCTTGCGATGTTTCTTGGATAATAAATGGTTCCACTTCATGAAGAAGGGCACTTGGGATGATTTTAAATGTAATCTTTAACTTTAAGGTGTTTGTATTTAACCTGTAAAATGCTGCAAAATACCAGCAGAATATGAAGGAATCCCTTATTTTGAAATTAGAGAAGCACCTCTACATGTAGTTTCAAGGAGGAGCCATGTTCTCTTGCAATTTTACGTGATGTTTTTTGCTTCTGGTAGTCTCTTGTCCATTGCTATGTTGTGTAATTTTCTTAGAGTAATCAAAATTATTTTCTTCTAAGGCCGACCTAGATATTACATTGAAACTACACCCTTCTCTAATCCATTATCCTGCAAACTTGCAGTGGAAGGAAGTTCTGCAGGCATCAAAATACATGCTGTGTTTATCTCTAAAGCATCAGGTGAAGCACTTAAAAAGTATGCTGGTCTTCCCAACATGGAGCTCTGGATCCTCACAACTTTTGAAAATTCAGCATGGTCAATCATGGTTGTCTCTTTTGTCTCCCTTCTATCTATGTCAATTGTGCTGGCTACTTGTTTCTTCGTTCGCAGACGTTATGTGAGACGAGAACGGTCACAGGCTCGTCGTGTTCGAGAGTTCCATGGCATGAGCAGTCGTCTAGTGAAAGCTATGCCTAGCCTGATATTCACGTCGGTTTTAGAAGATAACTGTACTTCAATGACATGTGCCATATGCCTTGAGGACTACAGTGCTGGAGAAAAGCTCAGAATACTACCATGCAGTCACAGTATGTGTTCACTGAACTTAATATTAATGGAGTTTATACTATATTTTTTGGTCAGTGGGGAAGCCATAGTACTTCTTTGTGAATCCTTTCGTATAAATTGGTTGCATGATGCATTAACCCATTAAATTGAAAATTTAACCTTGGGAAGCATTGTCACTTTGATAGGAGAGCTCAAGATGGGGGCATAGATCTAATAAGTAGTAAATAGGATATAAAAACTTCAGAGGTCTCTCCTCATTCTTCCCTTTTATTTTATTTATTTATTTATCTATTTATATATTTATTTATGGGGGTGGAGTTTGGGAGGGTTGGGTGAAGCGAAGTTAATGTAGGGATAGATTTGACAAGCAAACCAGACCTAAGACTGCAGGAAAGTTAAACCAAAGAACAACCAATAATCACCCAATATTAGACAGCAACAACAGTCTAGAAGTAATCAGTCAACAGTCATTGAAAACCAGAATTTTCAAACCCAGAATCTGGAATTTCTGAAAACAGAGATTACACCAGCAAGTAGACTAACCAGCAGCAGGTATAGATTACTGAATAAGGCACAATCAGAAACAAGACACCACAGGAACAGATAAACCAGACCAGAACTCAATTCTGGACAGCAGGTTCTGAAACCTTGCAGTCGATCCCAGCAACTTCAGGAAATTCTATAGCAGAATATAAGGAGCATATAATCAACTCAGATTATTAATTAGAAAGTTCAGTCCATCGGAGAATAAATGCAGCAATCAACATCAACATTCAACACAGATTAGATGGCAATTCTGGGCAGAAAACTTCAATTGGCCAGAATAGGAATAATTACAACAACTAAATAGATCCATGGCAGAATACACTATAAATGGGATCGAGTCTTCCACACAGCCAGGGTAACACTTGACCCGAAGCTTAAAGCCATCAGATGGCTGGATGAGTAGAACAGTACAGGCTGGTGGAAGAGAAACAGAGATTCAGAACTCAGAATAATTCTGCAGAAAGGTCAGATTACTTACTTGGGAAATTAAAGAAGATATCCACAATAAGAGAAACCAGAAAATAATAGCAGTCCACTCGGACTTCTTGCCGCAGAGTGTCAATTGGATCAAACACCAATCCCTAGGCCTTGATCAAACACAAGGAACCACCATTGATACCCAGCGGCAGCAACAAGAGAGTTTTTTTTTTTTAAATTCAAATCGTTCTAGGCTTTTAGGAGCTTCCTCTTCTTTATTTATAATGTTAATGCGGGGAGGGAATTACAAAATAGAAGGTTCCTCAAAAAGGAAACCAAAGATTCTCCTAATGCAATAGTCATCAAAAACTGAAATTAGAAACTAGTTGAAAAAGGAAACTAACTACTAATGACTTGATTCAATTAATAACTTGACTCCTAAGGAAACAAATATAACTCAAATCAAGCCCAATTAAAAAGGAAACTAATGAAAATGAAAACTAACTAGTAATCTCGTACTCAATCTTAGAGCCCCCCTTTTAGACCTATAAAAGTGGTCTATTACACTCAAAACACATGGGATCAAAGGCCTAACATGTATGGAACCCAACCTTAGGCTTATTCCTAATAAAACAAACCTATTTTGGTAATTAATCTGCATCAACTCTCCCCATCTTGAAAAAATTCGTCCTCGAATTTTGTAGTGATGAGGGGAAAACATGTTAGTAGTAGCTTTGACCATTCCCAAACAAAACTCTGGTTGCTTGTAAACTTGTAGAATGTAGTCTTCAAGGTGTGGAGCTTTCTGTTCAACGAACCATGATGGCATAACAAACTCTATATGTTCAATCTCTGAATCAATATCAACTGTGAATGTCGTGTACATAACGTCATCAATGTTGCTAACCTTCTCATCAAGGTTGGAGAAACAAGCTCTTCCTTGTCATCATGAATCTCAAAGACTTGTTGTGGAGTGATCTCAACCACTACCGCATCTTCCACGTCTTCAGTCTTGTCTACTATGCTCTCTTCAATGTAGAACTCTTCAATTGAATCTTTTATCTCTTGACCTTCTGTCTTTGAAGCTTCAAGAACCATCTCTTCAATGTGAACCTTGACTTCAAGTTTTTTGGTTTGAATAGAGGTATCTTCACTTCACATAGAGGAGTTGTGGCTCTTGGGGGTGCTAAAGTGTTAGGTTTAGTGGCTGAAAAAATTTTCTTGACCTCCCCAGCTCGGTAACTAAACCTTCTACCTGGCTGTGCCATAAGTTCCTCTGCTCGAAGAGCCTTGTCAAAGCAATCTCTCACTGTATACACATCAGCAACACCAATTCCTCTATTAATTTCAGCTTGTAATCCCAGTCAAAACTGAGAAAGTAATTGCCTCTCATTCTTCCTAATGCTTGTGCAAGAATAAAATACATCAAACTTATTCATATACTCGGCAACAGTCATAAACCCCTGACGAAGAGAGTTCAATTGGTCTTGTATGCGAGCTCTGAAGTTACATGGCAAGTATTTATCTGATAGCTCAAGCTTCATCTTCTCCCAACTAGTAGGTTCTCTATCACGGTCTTCTAACTCTAGCTCATAGGTCCTCCACCACTCACGAGCAGCCCCAACTAGCTTTGCACGAGCTAGTTTCATTTTCCGTTCCTCAGGTAACTCATAATAGTCGAAATAGTCGTCCAGTGCCACTACCCAATCGTAGAACAATTGGGGGTCATGTCTCCCATCAAACTTCTTCAGATCGAGCTTGATCTTCTGTGAATCTCCAGAATACTTCTGTTGCATGGGACGCTCAGTCTCAAAATATCCTCTTACATGCTTTTCAAAAGTAGGTTGTGCTACCGGAACCCTCTGTGGTGCTCTCAGATTAGGGTTTGCTCTCCAGAATACCTCTGTTGCACGGGACGCTCAGTGTCAAAATATCCTCTTATATGCTCTTCAAAAGTAAGTTGTGCTACCGGAACCCTCTGTGGTTCTCTTAGATTAGGGTTTGCTCTCCTGTTAGTCAACTGAGCAACTACATTCAATGGGGTTTCTATTTCGGGTGTTGTACGCGAATCGCCAGTAGGCTGTTGTTGTGGGGTCTCTTCATTCAACAACCTGGCATCCAATTCAGCCTTCAATTCAGTCTTCAATTCAGTTCGTAAGGCTTGCTGTTCAGCCTTCATCTCAGTCCTCATAATTTGTAGCATCTCCATTAGAGAAACTAGGGTGGGGGTGTTTTTCTCAGCCATGCTCTAATACCACTTAATGTAGGAATAGATCTGACAACCAAACTAGACCCAAGACCGCAGGAAAGTTAAACCAAAGAACAACCAATAATCATCCAATATTAGACAGTAACAACAGTCCAGAAGTAATCAGTCAATAGTCATTGAAAACCAGAATTTTCAAACCCCAGAATCTGGAATTTCTGAAAACAGAGATTACACCAGCAAGTAGACTAACCAGCAACAGGTATAGATTACTGAATAAGGCACAATCAGAAACAAGACACCACAGGAACAGATAAACCAGACCAGAACTCAATTCTGGACAGCAGGTTCTGAAACCTTGCAGTTGATCCCATCAACTTCAGGAAATTCTATAGTAGAATATAAGGAGCATATAATCAACTCAGATTATTAATTAGAAAGTCCAGTCCATCGGAGAATAAAGGCAGCAATCAACATCAACATTCAACACAGATTAGACGGCAATTCTGGGCAGAAAACTTCAATCGGCCAGAATAGGAATAATTACAACAACTAACAGATCCATGGTCAGAATACACTATAAATGGGATCTTGTCTTCCACACAGCCAGGGTAACACTCGACCAGAAGCTTAAAGCCATCAGATGGTTGGATGAGTAGAACAGTATAGGTCGGTGGAAGAGAAACAGAGATTCAGAACCCAGAATAATTTTTCAGAAAGTTCAGATTACTTACTTGGGAAATTAAAGAAGATATCCACAATAAGAGAAACCAGAAAATAATAGCAGTCCACTCGAACTTCTCTCCGCAGAGTGTCGATTGGATCAAACACCAATCCCTAGGCCTTGATCAAACTCAAGGAACCACCATTGATACCCAGCGGCAACAACAATAGAATTTTTTTTTTTTTTTTTTTTTTAAATTCAAATCGTTCTATGCTTTTAGGAGCCTCCTCTTCTTTATTTATAATGTTAATGGGGCGAGGGAATTACAAAATAGAAGGTTCCTCAAAAAGGAAACCAAATATTCTCCTAATACAATAGTCACTAAAAACTGAAATTAGAAACTAGTTGAAAAAGGAAACTTACTACTAATGACTTGATTCAATTAATAACTTGACTCCTAAGGAAACAAATATAACTCAAATCAAGCCCAATTAAAAAGGAAACTAATGAAAATGGAAACTAACTAGTAATCCCGTACTCAATCTTAGAACCCCCCTTTTAGACCCATAAAAGTGGTCTATTACACTCAAAACACATGGGATCAAAAGCCTAACATGTATGGAACCCAACCTTAGGCTTATTCCTAATAAAACAAGCCTATTTTGGTAATTAATCTGCATCAGAAGTTGCTTTGGAAGTTAGAATATTGCAAAAGAAATTGTCTTTGGATAACCAATATTCCTAGGTTATTTGATTAGTGCACTGTGCAATTGGCATGTGGAAACATATTCTTTTAGGCTATGTTTGGTAGACAAGAGAACAACAGAAAAGAAAAAAGAATCTAGAAAAGAAAGGAAAAGAAAAGAGAAGAAAAGAAATGAAATGGTGAGAAAATAAAAAAAAGTATGCATGTTTGGTCACCATTAGAAGAGAAGAAAAGAAAAGTTATTATATTTTCTCATGTTTGCTTGTGTTTTTAGCAAGATATTTTTTTTGGGAGCAAGAGAAAAGTTCACAATTCCCGAGGGGAATTTTGAAATTCAAAAACTGAATCTTCTCTTGGATGAGGACATGCCAATCACAAAGAGAAATTTTTGTACTTTTTTCTTTTCTTTTCTTTTCTTCTCTTGGCTACCAAACACAGCCTTAGAATCCCTTTCCCTTGTTTGTGCTAAAAGAAGTAGCTCTTGCTCTGAACAATAAAAAAAGGTTGGCCCGGGGAGGGGGGTGGGGGAGTGTTTGAGTATGCATTGCAAACCCCAAGATTGTATTCATATAATTATATATGTTTTTTGCTGAATCATTCGTCTACCCTGAACTATGCCCAGTTTATTTTATTTAAAAAAAAAAAAATTCATAAAATTTTAGTTTTCTTTGTTTGAACTCGAAGAAGTAGCTCTTTGGTGTGAAGGACAATTGGGTCCCCATTGAAACTAGAATACTGTTTACCAAAGATTTTATTGTTTCTTTTCTTCACATCTATATTTTGATTTATCTTTCCCTTCACTGAAAACAGGCTAGTTTATGAATTTTACCATTTTGATTCTACTTCACGATTCTTTCTCATTCATTGTAAACCAAAGCTTACATTTATGTTTTATTGTTCTTTTCATCTCTTAATGAAGTTAATCCTGTCCTCTTGAAAATTTGCAGAGTTCCATGCTGCTTGTGTAGATTCTTGGCTGACTACATGGCGGACATTTTGCCCTGTTTGCAAGCGTGATGCTAGGACAAGCACTGGTGAGCCTCCCGCATCAGAGTGCACCCCATTACTTTCACCCAGCACTGCCTCCTCTGTGGGACTTTCATCTGCCAGTTCATCATTTGCATCATCATCAGCCATACAAATAGCGAGGTCCCCAGCAGTATCTCATGTTCACTCCTTCACTGGCACTCCTGTACCTCAGTCTTTTAGGTCCTATGGCTCATCTGCCCTCACCCCAAGCAGAGGCTCTATAGATCTTAGGAATGCATCTGCCAGATCATCATTTGCATCATCATCAGCTATACATATAGACCCAGCATCATCTAGGTCTCCATCAGTATCTCATGTTCACTCCTTCACTGGCACTCCTGTACCTCAGTCTTTTAGGTCCTACGGCAACTCATCTGCCCTGACCCCAAGCAGAAGCTCTATAGATCTTAGGAATGCATCTTCCCAAAGATCTCATGCTTCCCACCTAGTCTCACCGCACTCCTTTGGCTACCCTTCATTTTCTCCTCTGAGCTCAAGATATATATCCCCTTATGTTCCAAGTCCTACCAATGCCTCTCCAAGTTATCTTGGGTCATCCAGTCGGCAGCCTAGTATGCTACATTGTAGTGAGTCAGCAGCAAGTTTCTCTCCATTTGCCTCTGCTCATTCTCTTCCGAGTTGTTGATGCAAAGCCTTAACACAAAATGGAGAATTTGAGTTTATTTGAAGATTATTTATGAACGGATCTTGCTGATGTATAAAGAAGAGTCGTGCAGTAGATGTTGACCCAATCCTTTCGCCCTCTAAAGCAGACATTCACTACATGTATATTTCCTTCGGGTGTGATCGGTTGATGGCTTATGGGAGGTCTAATGTTCAAGTGATGATTGGGACTCTTTTGATGCAGCAGAACAGGTGTACATTGTTGTCTAAGATTGCATTACTTATCTGGTATCCTGTGAGTTTTCTTGTCCTGAGCTATTGTTCCTAATGGCACTATGGTTTTCAGTTTTGACTATCTGCTTTCTTTTTTCTCGAAGATTTAACTTTTTCTCAATTTATCCATAAACTGATAAGAGTTATCTGCTTTGAGAGAATTTGTCGGTTGGTATCTGTAATTTTTTTGGAATATCCATGAAAGATGATGTTTCTTGAATGTTATGGAGTTTCATTAGTCCTGTCCACACATGAGAACTTGTCAGCTCTGTTTTGGAAGTGATTTTTGTCACTGGGGTTGCAGACCTTTGTGATATGTTCCACCAATTTTTAATTGATATTACATGTAAAACATCAGGTGGGTTCATATTATGGATAAAACTATAGCTGTGTTACTGATTTGACTTTCCATTGATATTAACATATTCTATGAGATATAAGAGGGAACAAAACTGGGGTGGAAATAATACCCCCAACCTGGTTTAGACTTGCTGGACAATGAGAGTCAGCACTTGAATGTTGTTCCTTGAGCTTGTAGTCTCTGCAACCTGGGATCAGATGCCACTCTTGCATTGTCTATCTTTGAGCTTGTAGTTGCTGCAATCAGAACCCAGTTTTGATGAATCAATGTATTTCCTTTTCTCTCAAAAAATGAAAGTACTCATGGGTTGAAAGTGTGGTACAAGACCTGGAAAATTGCGAAGATATCACTGATATGCAATATTACATGTTACATGAAGGTGAAGGTGAAGGTGAAGGTGAAGGTGAAGGTGAAGGTGGGATTCAATCCAGGTTGCAGCGACTACAAAGCTAGGTTTTTTATCCTTTATAACCTGGACTTGTTTGTGCTTGACCTATTAATCCTTGCTAAACCTAAGCACTACTTAAAGAACAGTTTCTGAAAGTCAAGTTGAAGGTTACTAGTTGGTATTGAACAGGCACTACTATTTTGAATGGATGGGAAGGGGCATTATCAGGTATTCGGTTCCTCTCCAATTAATTAGGCACTCAGTTAGTGTTCCAAGGGTTGGAAGGACCTCGGACACGCATCACAATACATGGACATGCGTCCCTAAGTACTTTCAGCCGGATCATTTTCCAACAGCATACATTGTTCTTGCACAGCCCTGAAGGACTGTTGAAAAAATGCAAATGTCACCGCAGAAACTTGGAGCCTCATACCTCATTTCAATGTATATGGCAATCGGTTGGAGAATGGTTGGAGTTCTACATTTTTGAGCGAGATCTGTCTTTCCAAATTTTTATTTTTCTCGTCTAGCTTGAAAATCAGCTTGATTCATTGTCATGATAGATTAATTACTGGAAATCCCTGCCTAGATCATTTTCAAAAAGAGTCTTCTCCTTTTTTGTTGGTTTAAGGGGCGAGCGGGGCATGGAACTACTACTACGATTCTTATTATTCTCATTTCACTTTCTACGAAAACGAGGAACAAAAGAAAAAAAAAACATAAGCACTCTTCTTTGAGGAATTCCGTTATCAAACTTAAACTGTTTCCACAGAAAACCATGCCATCCTAAGTGCAGAACTGCAACTAAACGGGTTGCCACTTGAGCAAATCCAGCTTAAGCAGATTCTATAAAGCCTTGAACAAGCGATAACGCACCATTAGAGATTGAGATTAACTCTTTGCATCAGGTTTCCCTAGAAAGGACTACATTCGTGAAAAAAAGACTGAATAATAACAACCTTAGCCTCTGAAAATCCTCCCTTAAATCCTAATTCTAATCAACATCCTATCATTCACATTTGAGGTACAGGTTATACTCTCCTCAAAAGTCTCAAATGTATCATAATCACATGATGCTAATCCACCATAAAGCTTTGTGATACAAGAAGAGGAAAATGCGACTCTGACCTAACAGCCCTTCCAGCACTGGATGAAATAAAGCTAATCCCAGGATCTTCTCCTCGGAATCAAGCTGCTTATTGGATGAATCCGGATCAGGTCCTTCAGAACCATTCTTGTATGAGACTGATTCACATAGATGGAATCCACGCAAGGAAAAACTCAGTGGTGGATTCCATCTATGTGGATCAGACAGTTCATTCTCATACGAGAACCTGATCTGCACCCTAAAAAGTTAAGCAGGCAAAAAAGTTAAGTAGGCAAGTTAGTTAATTGATTAAAAAGGGACTTTCCCATCCATGAAACATTTCCCCAATCTTTTATATATCTCAATATACTTGGTGTTGAAAGTTTATGTAATGGCCGATAAATGATGGACCAATGATGCTTTTCTACTCTGTTCTTCCTTTTCTATATCCTTCAAGGTATTGGCTTATTTGGGACGGCTAGATCCTCCTCATCAAGACTTTTTGAGCCTACAATCTTTTGTACAGATAAACCAAAATAAAACCTGTCAAGTGTTTTTAATGGTGTCATAATGATTTATCTATTTAAGAGCTGAAACGGTATGATATTTTTAGAAGTACAGATTCAAAAATCATACTCCGGGATCTCCTGAAAAGTGATATAAAGAAACTTACCAGTGTAGCTGCTATTTCCTTCTTGGGCTGATTGTCAACTGCTGCTGCTCTCTACCTCTCTCTCTCTGCCTTTCTTCCTCTTATATATTTCCATCTATTCTAACCTGTTGGGCAGGACTTGTTTTATTGCTATTATTGCTAAATCTAATTGACTGGTTTGAATTTCTCTCTTCTCCCAACACCAACATTGATTCTGTCTTCTTCTGCCAATCTTCACTAATATCCTTGTTGTTTCCTATTCCAGTATTCTGAATTTTTCTGCTGTACTGTTATCTCTTAACCCTGCTCTGTTGGATCAGAATCTCTAAAATCTAATGCCTATATAAGTTTCCAGATCTATTCCCTAACTATTAAAGATCTGAAGTTAAGGAAAACACATGTTCTGTTCTCATTATACATATGACTATCCAAATAGATTGAAATACTAAAGGAATCCACAGAACAAGGCAATGGTTTGTGGGTTACAAAATTCATGTGTCTTGTTCCCCTGTGACATTAAAACATATAAAAAAGTTAGCAAGGGGGTTGGAACAATTGGCCATGTCTTAACATGTTTAAGTCCCCATCAGAAACCTTCATCAGTAAGGGTCATCAGGCGATTCTGATGACAACGTGATATTTCTGTGGTCATTGCAAGCATGTAGGGAACGGATAAGGGGTAATTTCTAATTATTCTCTTCTTTTTTTTGGGGGGGGGGTTGGGGGGAGGGGGTGGGTGGATGGGGGTGGAGAATGGAGATGCATGGAAAAAGCTGGTTTCTGTGCCATTTAGGTCATAATGTGCCAAAGGGCACAATATGATACATTTGAGGGCTGTAGGAATAGCTAATCTAACCACATATACAATCAGTAATTTCAACACTTACACTAACTGAAACTTTCTGATCCATCTGAAATTGTACAACCACAATTACATTTGTAATAAATATTAAGTTGTAGTCTTGAATTCAGAAAATAAATAAATAAATAAATAAAAATTTTGATGCTACAAAAAAAAAAGGAAAAAAAATTTCTGAGAAATTTAGAATGCAGGTATTTTTTTGCTTAATAACATTAAAAAATCAAATTATTTCTCATATTGTAACCAGTATCAAAAAAGGGGGGCGTACCCAAAGCATGAGCATTGTGAGGTCTGGAGAGGGTCATAATGTACGCAGTCTTACCCTCGCTTGGCGGAGAGGCTGTTTCCCAACTCGAACCCACTACCACTAGGTTGCAATGGAGCAAACTTACCATTGCACCAAGGCCTGCCCTCTACAATCAAGAATACCATAATGAACACAAAATCAGGCATGTTATCTGTTAGGCCTGGATCCTGATATCAGGGAAAATCATAATCAACCATCTTCATGTGCACGTACAATCCATGAAGCAACCAGTAGATGCTCTCACGGTCAACCAGGGAATCATCCCCAGACAAAAATCTATGGATGCACCCACCAATCTGAATGCTACTCTCCCCTGCCATCTTCTTCATTCCTCCAATCCTCATCATCTTCCGTACATTTGATGCTTCCTTCCACAACCCAACCTCTGCATAGAGGTTTGCAACCATCACAAAATTCCCGCTCCTTCTGGGTTCCAACTCAATCAACTTGTTTCTAACCTTCTCCAAAATCCCTGTACTACCATTAGGGTCATGGCTGCTGCATGCACTAAGCAATGTCCTCCATACAACAGGATCAGGCTCAACAGGGATGTGCAGAATGAACCTATAAGCCTCTGTAAGAAGACCTGCACGACCCAAAATATCGACCATGGCACCATAATGTGTCATCTTAGGTTCAATGCCATGCACATGTTTCATGTCATGAAAGAACCTCCACCCATCATCCACCAAGCCTGCATGGCTACACGCACAGAGCACCCCAAGGAAAGTTACATAATTAGGCCGAATTGAATGGTTCTTCATCTCGAGGAAAAGGTCAAGGGCTTCCTTCGCCAAACCATGTTGGGCCAAACCAGAGATCATGGCGCTCCATGTCCAGACGTTTCTATCGAGCATTCTTTCGAATATGAAGCCTGCAGAACTTACATTCCCACACTTTGCATACATGTCAACAAGAGCTGTACCCAGTCGACAATTTAATACCAACCCAGTTTCTATGGCTTGACAATGTGCCCAGTTCCCCAAGCTCAAGTTCCCAAGCTCAGCACAAACAGAAAGCAAGACGACCATGGAAGCCTCATCTGGTACAATCCCATAAAGTCTCATCTCAGCAAAAAGACCAATGGAATCATCAAATTGGGATCTTTCAACATAAGCAGAGATAATGGCATTCCAAGAAACGACGGTCCTCAAACGCATCATATCAAACACGTAACGTGCATCTGAAATCTCACGACAAGAACCATAGAAATGAATCAAAGAGTTCTGAACATAAACATCTGAATCGAGACCATTCTTCACAATCTCTACTTGTATTTGCCTCCCTGCACTAAGAGCCGAGAGACGAGCGCACGCCTTGAGGAGAAAGGGGAAGGTGAGGTTATTGGGTCTTCCTCCTCGCTTCCGCATCTCGAGAAAAACTGCAATGGCCTCTCTCGGACAGTCTCTTCCGGCGTTACCCCTAATGACATTGTTCCAGCACGAAGTGGGGATGGGATCGGGGGAGTGAAGGAGAAGTGATTGCGCATAATCTAAGCTCCCCAACGGCGACAGGGAACAAAATCGCAGGATTTCACTGATGAGATACCCATCAGAGACAAGACCAGTGGTGCAGAGATAAGCATGAATTTGGGTTAGATCTTGCATGGAACAACAAGAATTTAGGAGGGAAATACATTGATCTTTGACAGTAGAGAAGCTCAAATTCCCGTTGGAAAACTTTGGCGGGCAACAGAGATAGGTCGTTGGACTAGGAAATCTCACCAACATGGTTTCTTTTCATTTTATTTAGAATTTTTTTAATGAAATAGAGATCGATCGACATATCAGCCGATGTGCTTAGAAGAAATTTGAAAAGTTGGATTGTGTTTGTCACCATAACAATTCAAAAAGGTACAGGAGCAGGAAATTACAACCCCACCCCTGTAAAATATAAAAATCTCAATCATGTTGATGCATTGTGTTAGGTGTGTCAATCCTAAGCCCGCACCAGTTGAGCCGACTAGGTCTGACCGTTTAAAGACCAGCCTGACCCAGATTGATTATTAAATGTGATGGGTTCAGGGCCAGCTTGTTTATAAACAGTCAATACACTATGCAACGGGTAAGACCGACAGGCACTCGATCGGTCGGGCTCGTTTACAAGCCCGCCATGGCCTGTCATGTTTAGTCCAATCGTTTATGTTTATATTTTACTTTTCTTTTTTTTTGATAGAATAGGGTATATATTGATACTTTTATCAATTATTGAATGTAATTAAGTATAATATATTTTTCTAGATTGTTGAACATTTAATAAAATATATTAAAAGTTCTTAAATCTAAGAGAATTAAAGACCGTTTAAGGCTCGATAATAGCCTGATTAGCCCAATTAGGAGAAGCCTGGTTAAAGCCTGAAACCTGATCGAGCCCAACATTAGACCGACTCATTCTTTAAATAGGTAGGTCACGGTGCAAGGATATAAGCCCACCAGGCCCGACCGATTGACACCCTTACATTGTGTGCGCTCATATTGACCCCCACTGATTAAAGGGCAATAAGACCAAGCAGCAATCTCTTGCCCATAAATATGAGGTAGAAGTTTCTATCCAAGAGTGCGGCTCTTGCACCAATGCAAGGGCCAATGAGAGGGAATGAGACCCTCTCAGCCTCTTAGCCATGGTAGGTGCGCAATGTACATCCGATAGTTAGGAGCCCCTTGGGGTGTGTTGGATGCACGTTGAGCGCCTGGCGTGGCTGGAGAGGATCTAAATCCCAATTGAGAGTGCCCATGGAAGCATCAACGATAGTGTGATTTTTATCTTCTATAAGGAATAGACTATTTATTTTGAATGGGCCTGTGTCTTGGCATAGGAGCTATGCTCTCGGATAGGCTCATTTTTTCCCATAAATATATAACAAATTTAAGAAAAAGGTTCCAACTATTATAAGAAATTATGTCCCTTTATTTTAATTTTAGGAAAAAGAATGCTCTTTGGTAGCACAACCCCTGCACCTAGACACAGAGGGGACGAAATGACACCCCAACCCCTTGTTGATGCCCATGTGTGCCCCCCTCATTGATCCCCACATCAACACAAGGGCCGCACGACAAAGGAGTGTTCTTTTTCCTTTTAATATATTATGGACATTTTATTTTATATTTTGTTTTGATATTTTAACTATTGAGTTAATGGTTTTACTTATGGGTACGACCCTTTGTAATTAAACAAGTAACAAATAGAAGTTGTAACCGTACTTTTCTGCCCCTTGAGACAATTGATTCTCACTTTAATAACAGTATAGCGGTTGGGCCCCAATAAACTTTAGTACCTATAATGATTTAAAAAAAAAAAATACATATTATAATTTTCATTAGCTCAAGCATATTTTAGTGACTCCTAGACATAAAATCTACAAAATTCATTGTTCAAAGGGCTATCATGTTAAATATTCATGCAATATTTAAAAGAAATAGCCTAACGGGATAGTTCAGTTGGTGAGCAACGAACTTGGTACGAACCGTAAACTCGGATCTCCTAAGTTTAACTCCTACTAAGCACACCTTAGGCCACTCACACGGGGGTATTTAATGCTCTTCATTGCTTTCAGTGAAAGTTAAATGGTTCTCATTCAACCCCAGTATAACCCAATCTATACAGTTGTGGAGTCAGTATGGGCCCATAAGACTAGTTTCGGCCTGATACCTGTCGTTAGTCAGTATGGGCCAATATACTAAGAGATCAAAGCAAATTAACACAAATATTTAAAATGCCGCCTTTGGTAGAGTCCAATGGTAGGGATGCATTTGTGTTAATTTTAAGTCTGCCATGTTGTGGTCGTAGCCAAGTGGAGACGCTATATAGGCGAAAATTTGAGGCTAGAATTTCTATAGTAGTAAAAACAGTTGTATCTAAAAACTCATGGTGAGCCTCCACCGCATGGTTGAAGACTTCTACCAATGTTCAATTTTTAGCATTGAATAGTAGGTCATTCCTCACCTTTCAAATAAGCTAACTGATGAAGAAAGACATGGATTTTTTTTTTTCTTGGTAAGGATGAGTCTAATCATTCAAGCATGACAAATACAAGAAATCTAAGTTACAAATATCAAAAATTTGAGTGGAAAAGGATCAGACCGTCCTTCACGTGAGGGACAGTGCCTTCCTGGCTAGGGTGTCAACCTCATTGTTAGTCTCCTTAGAAACATGTTTAAGAGTACAAGAGCGAAGGAAAGAAGATAAATGCATGATATCATGAATAATATTAACCACCTCCAACGTTGGGTTCTGGTTTCTAATGCTAAGAAGGAAAGACGCATGTAATTTAAAAGGTGAGCATACAAAATTTGACATTACGAATGCCACAGACTTTAACATTACCTCACCAATGTGAGATAGAAGATTTTCTTTTCATCTTTGGAGGCCCTTGAATGTAAGTTCCTCGACATCATTGAACGAGGTTTTCTTCGAGATGCCAAAATTTGTTAGAAGTCCCAAATACTTGATGGTCCTTCTCTATAAGCAACCTTCAAATCCCAAGAATATCGTCTCTTGAATAGTGATTGAGAAGTCCCAAATACTTTTTAATAATGTCATTGAGAGAGGTCAATCTAAGTTAGCAAGATGGAAAGAGAGTCTCTTCTTTGCGGCAGGAAAGGAAGTCCTCCTAAAGTCTGTAGCTACTAGCATTCCCCTTTACCCCATGTTCTTATTCTTGCTTTCCCATTCCATCTGCAATAAATTGAACAGATTATTAAGACATTTTTGGTGGAACGACAAGTCTGATAAGGGTGTCTTTTGCGTAAGTTGGAGCAAACTTTGGAGGAACAAATCTTTGGGTGGGCTTGGCTTCAGGGATTTTCAAAGCTTTAATTTAGCCCTTCTTGCCTGCTAGTGTTGGCGTTTATTATCAAATGAGGAAGCATTGTGGGTAAAAGTGTTCAAAGGGAAGTATTTTCTGAACTCCTCTTTTTTGGATGCCCCCAATCGTTATTCTTGCTCCTGGGCTTGGAGAAGCATCATGAAAGGAAGGTCTTTACTGTTGAATGGATTGCGTAGAAGTGCGGGAGATGGTAAATCCACCTCTATTTTTTATGATGCTTGGGTCCCTTCATTGCCTGGAGGAAAGCTAATGGAAAATTATCCCTCCTCTCACATTCACCTCGTGGAGGATCTTATCATAAATCCATCAAGACAATGGAATCTCCCACTTATTCAGTCTTCCTTTTCAACTAGTGTTGCTTAAGCTATCCTGCAGGTACCTGTTCATATTTACCCTTCTTCAGATAGTTGGTGGGGGTACACAAAGAACAATAAGTTCACTGTCAAATCAGCTTATTATGCTACTTTTCCACAGTTAATTTTGGTTTCATCCCTAGGTCTATGGATAGGGAAGCTCATTTCCTTGCTGGAGGGGCTTTAAATTTTTGGCTTTCAAAAACTTGGTGAATTAATCCCCCACCTTTCCTTGTAAATATGTCTTTTCTCGGTAGGAGTTTAGTTAATGAAATTTTAGTTTCTATCCAGAAAAAAAGAATAGTGATTGAGGATTAGGGCTGGAAGTGAGACTAGATCTTTTTTCAAATTGATGGATTGGCCTTAGCTCTGCAACATAGATCATTGTGCACCTTCAAGTACGTGATATTATTAAGTTAGACTCTTGAAAACAATAAGCAATCATCTGCAAACATGAGATGAGTCAGTGAGGCTGTCCTATTGCAGATATGAATGCCACATCATATGAGTCAGTGGGGCTGCCCTATTACGGATATGAATGCCACGGAACTCACACTTATCTTTAGCCTTATTTATAATTGATTGAGGACAAAGTCTATGTATGGGGAATAAAAGTGTAGGTGATAAGGGATCATTACCTTGTCTGATGCCATGGGTGAGAGTGATTTGTCCCCTCTTTGACTGTTAACAATCAGTTGATGAGCAACGAACTTGGTATTAGCTGTAAACTCAGACGTCCTAAGTTCGACTCCCACTCGACGCACCTTGGGCCACTCACATGGGGGTATTTAGTGCTTTTCACTGCTTTTAGTGAAAGTTGAATGGTTCTCCTTCAACCCCAGTATGACCCAGTCTATGCGGTTGTGGGGTTAGTATGGACCCTCAAGACTATTTAGGCTGAAGGCCTGGATACCCGTAGTTAGAAAAAAAAAATCATTGTAGGAGACTTTGAGGATCGCACTGTCTCTGACGTATGTATTAACCATTTTTTTTTTTTTTTGGTAATAAAAAAAAGGGTGCTATGTGGTAGTGATCATAGTCCCCAGGATAGCCCACGTACAACAAGCAACGCTTCCGCAAGACCAATACGCGATAACTAGAGACCCTTTTTTACTTTTCTGTCTCTGGACAGGTCTATAATTTTCTTTCCTATTCGTAGATCTACATTTGATATTATTATGTACGTGGATTATATTACATGGGTTGTGTAATGGAGATGATATATACAAGTTATTTATTATACGTTAGTACCTTATTAGTAGCAGTAATTAGCAATAATTATAGGTGTGGAGTGGTTATTAATGTAGGGAGTGAATTGTATAGTTATCCAATAGTTAACAAGAAGTGGGAAGTGATTTTAGTGATGTGTTGAGTAGTTCTAATAAATTATAACTTATTGTAATTGCTATTTATATGGCTAAGGAATAGAAGAAGAGGAAGACTTTGAATGACAATTGATTCCTATAATTTCTTTATTTGAGAAGAACATGGTTTCCTCAATAAGGCCAAGAGGTGGTCTAACTACCAATTGGCCAAGACATAATAATTTCATCAGTAAAACTATTTATCATTTTAATTTTTTTTTTCTTTATTTCATTTCCCTTGTTTATCTTTCCCCCCATCTAGTCTCCTACTTTCTCTCCATTTTAACTCACCTTATCAATATCTCAAGACGGAGATGAGCCATGCATGCATCAGATATCTATTCTAACTTTTCGCTCCCCAACAAACTTAAGGCATTCCATGGCTACTAGTGCAACAAAACGGTTACTAAAGCCAAGTTTAAAAGCATAGCTCACTGAAACTCCATTCAAGCATGTGATACACCTTCAGAGCTAGTAAGTTGCCTTTTCCTTTTCTCTTAATTTTATATAATTGAAGGCCTCATGACCCATCAAAATACCATCAAACATGATCCAAGTAGGAATTAAATTCAACTGAGAAAGATAAATAATGTCACTAAGGGCAAATTTTTGCCTTTCTGCAATAATCTTGAAACAGGCACTACAAAGATTGATCTGATCCTCTCCAACTCCCTCTCAATCTCTCACATGCACATATCCTAACTCCAGCAAAGATTGATCGGACGGAATCGTTCCACCATTTTAGGATTCAGATCTTTTTTTTTCTTATTGAAAAAGGAGTCAGACCTTTTAGAACCGGATAAAAATCATCTGAAATTCTCATCTTGTGTAATTCTGTACAATGCCCCCTTAAGTGGTCGACACGTGTACCATTCCAAATGAACGGTCCAGATTCAAATACCACTGACACAACCTTAAACCAGTGAGAAACTAACTTGAACCAAACCATTGGAGAACAAATTGATTCGATTCATCATTTTGAAATAAAAGCTGAAAGAGTTTCCCTCTCCTCTTTCGGCTCTCCCTCTTTGTTACTAAAAGCCTTGACCCTCTTTGTCACCAAAAGCTCGGACCTGCTCTGTCTCCTCTCTCTCCCCTCTCTCTCCTCTCCCTGCTCTCTCGACTCTCTCTCTCTTCGTCGCTCGACTCCACTCTCTCTCTATTCCTCGCTCGACTCCACTCTCGACTTTCCCTTCCCTTGAGTTCCTTTCCTTCAAACTCCAATATACTCACGGGGACCAAGAGAGTGAGTTCCAAATTAATAAATCCAAACAAAGAGGATGTGATCCACATAAACACTCATTGGAGCCGACGACCTCACTGAACTAAACACCACCGGAATCCGGCAGATATAACAAACAAGTGAAACAAGAACTAGAATTCCAATGTCTGAAAAAGTAACGAAGAAAAAGAAAGAAAAAAGAATGTTTCTGACGCACCTCTTCTGGGATTAACATTAGCTTTAGTGGGGGTAAGAGTGCTGTGTTGAACCAATTCGTTTCGGATCTCGTCTTTTCTTCAGTGGGGAACAAAACAACATCAATATCCTGAACTGAAATTTGGCCTTTGGTGTAGATATCGGGATCGAACAGATGAGCCGATCATCTCCAAATTTCACAAACCCATCGACTTCTTCGGCCACAACCTTGTGGGGAACCTTCTCACCGCACTATATACTCTCTGGGACGAGATGGTAATATAAAATCTGCTCCAGGTCAACTGGTCCGTTTATGGCTTCGACATAGCTTCATTGTTTGGAGCCAAAACAATTAGATTGTAACCATCAGACACTAAGAGAGAGAGATAGAGAGAAGCTTAAATCTAGAACCGCCGGAGAAGAAGGTGCAGCAGCCGATCAGAACATGCAGCAGAGATACCTCAGTTCCCTCCTTTAGTTGTTCCCTCCTTTATACTGCAACTAAACATAATCAAACACTAGAAAACTGAAACCAACTCCTAAAAATCTCATCCGATGTTTCAGATCGCCAAAAACCAGTTTATAAATTAAATTATTACACTACGAAGGATGAATAATTTACCAGATCAACATTCTCGTTCTTAATTTCCTCCAAACTGATACCACCCATCTTCGCCGATGGAAGCAAACGAACTCAACAATCAATGGAACTCACACAGAGAATCAAAACCGAAAAAAGAACGAAAAACTTAAACCTAAATCGTTAAAGAAGAGAAGAAGCTACAAGCCATGGCCGATGAGAAGCCTCGTCTCGTTTGAATTGGTTTGGTTTGAATCTTCACACGGCCGGTTCAATTGGCCTCTAACCAGGTTTTGGTGAAGATTCAACCAACAATTAATCCTGGCTATTCACTTAAAGTTGTACACGTGTCGACCACCTAAGGGGGCATTGTATAGAATTGCACAAGATGAGAATTTCAGACGATTTTTATCTGCGTTTCACTGCCTCGTTTCTCAGCATAGTACGTAAAATATGATTGAAAACGTTTTTCATAAACTGTAAACTATGCTTTAAAATACTACTTTTCATACATAAAAATGTGTACATAGTACAAAGAATTTCATGCATAACAGGTAAATCGTGATATGATCCACTTACATTGAGGTAATGAACAGAAAGCAAACCTCCTCAATTCTCTACTTTCCATCCCTTTCTGAATCACTGCCTCTCTTCCTCTCTTCCTCTCTTTTGCCCATCTTCTTTTCTTTCTTTCTTTCTTTCTTTCTTTCTTTCTTATCACCGAGAGAAGCTCCACCTCTCTCTCTCTCTCTCTCTCTCTCTCTCCTTCTTATCTCTTTCTTTCCATCACTCCCACACACATCACTCAGTCTCTCCTCCTTTCTTTCCTCCCTTGTGTCTTCCTCCATTCTCCTCTCCTCTTCCTTCTTCTTATTGTTTCTTATGTAAACAAATAGGGGAGGTGACGGGACAGGTGGTCTACCCCACCTTCCGCCCTCCTTCCTCTCTTGCATGATATCTTTCCCTCTTCAAAGTCAAGCCACCCCTCTTTCCCTTTTAATGGATCGTTATTAATAATTTTTAATATTATAATAAATTAATATCTCTCTCTCTCTCTTCTCCCTTACCTTTTATTATTTTTTATTCATTTAAACAAACCCATGCCTTTCTCTTTTATTAAATTGTTATGGGAAAATTTCTATCACTTCATTGAACCTGCGCCTTATTAACTTTTGATTCTCCCAAAAACTGTATACTCTTATCTCTCTTCTCTCATGATTTTTTAAAAGGAAAATTTACAGCACCGCCTCTTAGAGAATGTCATTATTATAAGAACACCCTCTCTGTTTCACCAAATTAGACTCAGACCCCTTACGTCTGTCACTGTTAAGGAATATACCTTATATGCTGATGTCAGCTACTATATTTTATTTTAAATAGCAAAATATCTTTACTAAATATGAAGTACCTAAAATACCCATATAATAAGTTACTATTTCTTTCTCCCAAATCGATAATTTTGACCCCATTCCAAGACCTAATTTACCTTTCTCCCAAATCAATAGATTTGGACCACCAACGATCGTTTAGAGCACCGGAGATCACAATGACAATGGTAACCACAACGGATAACGACAGTGGCGACCAGAAGGCACTTGCGGCAGGCAATAGGAACTCGAAGCGACTAGGTGAAACCCCTCTAACCTGCGAATCATGTGTTTCTTCTATGTAGGAGAAACCCACTGCATTTCTTCTTTGTAGGCGAAATCCATTGCGTTTCTTCTTTACAGGAGACAACCAATGCTTTTTTTGTTATATTTACATCTATACAGCAACCGGTGCTACTCTGCCATCGAATCACTGCTAATCCCAACCTGAAATTTTGTAATTGTACAGGTAAATGTTGGTGTTAAATGCTTGAGTGAGAGGATTTCTACAAATATTTCAAATGGGGCTTTGATCTGTATCTTTAAATGAAATGGTGTTGTAGGTGGGGGAAAAACTCTTGGAGCTTATTCGAGATTCAGGAAACCAGACATCTGGTTCAGAGAAGGACAATTTGGTCTTGGCATGCTAGAGCTCATTGTAATCGCTAGAGTTGTGGCTTTAGTTCTCGGACAAAGTATTGGAAAAACAGACAAGAGCTTTCAACAGGTTTGTTTCTTTTATTTGGTTTGTTAAGCAATTCAATTGTTTGGTTGATCTGTGTTCAATGGTTTTGAATTAGTCCATTTTGTTACTCTTGGATATCAAGTAAAGGAAACGAAGGTGGGTAAAATTCAACAAGTGCAAAACCAATTCCAAAATAGATCAAATAAAATTGACAAGCAGAACAGGATCACCAAAATAGAGAACTAGAGAACAATTAGGGAGAAATTTGATAACTTGTAACAGAGTGATAAGATGGGGAAACATAGAGAAGAAAAGAACAAACATTCTCGCGATGACCTAAGATGGCGATGGGAAGTGCATTTCTCTCCTGTGACAGAACTAGCAATACTCGGCTGGAACTTGTCTGAATCTCAAGTCGCATGTATGGAGAGAAAGAAAGAAGAAGAGGAAGAGATAAGGAGAATGAAATGATAAAATGGTAAAGAGGGGTATTTTTGGGATAATGAAAATGATTACATATTAGTGTTTTACTCATAAAGGCTAAAGCGTCATTTCGTAGCATCACTTAACAGTGACTAATGGTAAAGGATCTGAGTCTAATTTGGTGAAACAGATTGGATGTTCTTATAATAGTGGCATTTTCCAAGAGGGGACGCTTAAATTTCCCTTTTTAAAATGGTCAAATTACCCCTTATTTTCACATCTTAACTGGTTCTTCTATAGAACGCGAAAACCATTATACTCTTCAGACTGCATCCGCACCCAACCCTGCTGCAACCCAGACCACCCCCACCCACCTAGCAAATCCCGCAGCCCAGCCTTACCATGCGCCCCTGCCCCCCAACTCACCTGAACCCACCACTGTTACATACTCCGCCGCTCCTTGCAATTACAGTCATCAGGCTTCTTGTCAGCTTGGTTTCACTATAACTTAAAATTCAGGAAATAGATTTAGGAAAGGAACATTCAATCTGTGATTACTCATCATAGTGGGGAAAATACAAAAATAGAAGTGGGGTCTCACCAGTACTATATATAGGAAAATCGGAGATTATATATCACTCAGAATGCAAAAGAATATAATTCAAAATCCAATATCCTATAAATGGGGTCAGCTAAATGAATCTGAGAGAGAGACACCTCAAAAACATCCTGCCTAACTTCCTTCCAAATTTGGATCTCTGTTCAACACTATGGTCATCCTTAACTTCCAAATTTTCGAAATATAGTTGCATTGCTCTCTTTTTTTCTTTTTTTCTTTTTTTTGAAAGGATAATTCTTGTTCACTATTGGCTGAATATTGTTGATTTGTTTTTCTGGGCATCTTGTTATTATATTATGAACTATACAGTCTATGGTCTCTTCAAGTATTAGTAATTGAAAGTTGCCTTGCTCTTGTGTCCTTCCAGGAAATAAGCTAGGTTATCACTACCAAAGGAGCTATTCAAAGAGTTTGTAATTGATAGTTGCTCTTCTCTTGTCCTTCCAAGAAACAAGTCTTACCCCTGTGCTTGAAGAATTTGGAGTCCCTGCCCATTAGATTACTGCACAGCTTCACACCCTTCTAAAGATTAGAAATCAAAGAGTGCCCTGCTCTTGAATCCATTCCAGACAAGAGTTTACCCACCACGCTTTGGGAAGTATCAATTCTAAATTGTGGGCAGGTGACTTCCTTTCCCATGGGGCTGCACAATCTCATAAAACTTGAGCAACTTGAATTTGTGGAGTGCTCTTTTCTTATGGAGTGCAAAGATCTTGAACCCTTACATACCTCAGATCTTCATAATCTCACCTCTCTTTCATATCTCACTATTGGTTGATGTCATTAATTCTCTCATGTCCATTTCAAAGGGCTTGCTTACCATCCACTTAGATTCAAGTGGTGATTTTTAGCAATTTGGATGCTCCATATGGATCAACCATTTTAGAAGATCCAGTTGTATTGAGAATTCTTATTCGTTAGATTTTTTTTTTTTTTTTTTTTCATTCAGATCTAGTGAATCCTGGATGATTAGTACATTATATCTAGTGGATCCTGTAGGATGATTTTTACAATTGGAAAAGGGTTTAGGAAGGCTGGTCCACGTGGTGTGCACTTATCTAGATGATCAAGATGAATCATACCATATAACTTCGTCCATAATGTAAAATGAGATAACCATACCCTAGTGGGATACACCAACACTAGGGTCAATAAACTCCAACAAAAATTTCATTCCAACGTCTACTGCACGGAGAGAGAGAGAGGAAATCATTTTATTGATGGTCCCTTATTGCTTAAAAGACAAAAGTTGGGTGGATCAAGTTTCCTTTCAGTCACGGAGAATCCATTGCCCGAGGCCTACGGATGGTCTCTATAGGGCACAACAGAACAATAAGGGTATCATAAACAATTTGGAAATAGGGGTAGATATTGACAGTAGGTTTTTTTCACCGCAAATAGAAGGAAAACTTTCTCAAAATTGGGTCCTACATTTTTTATAATGGAAGAGACTCCTGATAAAACATGTAAATGAAAGTCAAAATGAGAATAAAAGGTCTCTTGGTAATGGTCCCTTATTGTTGAAATGAAAGATAAAACTTGGGTTGTACCATGGCTTGAGGTCGGTATATTGGGTGATCCGTATCAGTATCGCCAACCATAGGCGAGAGAGAGAGAGAGAGAGAGAGAGAGAGGCATTTTACTGATGGTCCCTTATTGTTGCATGACAAAACGTGGGTGGATCAAGTTTTTCTTCAGTCATGGTCAAGGGATTGAGATTTGGAGAAAAGTCCCACATCGCCCAGTTACGAAGACCCCTCTGTGCTTAAATGGAAAGCGCTACCCTTCCCCTAATAAGTCGGTTTTGAAAGTGTGCTGGCGGGCCCAGATTTGATATCAAAATCCAATTGCCCAATATAGGTGATCTGTGTTAGTATCGCTAATCATCGATTCCAATTTTGTTACACACCAACACTAGGGTCAATACCAAATTTCCCTCCATTGTCTATGACACGGAGGGAGAGAGAGAGAGAGAGAGGTTAAACATACTCACTTTTGGAAGTGTACCCCCTGCATCCTCCTCCAATTAATAATTTTGGGTGGTTAATTAATTATACTTTCATCTGCATCCTCCTCCAATTAAGCACACAACTCTATATTGTTTCCATCAACTTTCACCTTGCTTTACTATAGTACGCATGCGATTTAAAGTTTTATTGTTCAATATAATTTTTCTTTTTAACCATCATAAATTTACCATTCTAGTTGATGATCCTAATTTACAATGCCTTTCCAGTATTATCTGGTTAACAAGTTGGGCAACTCTTCATGTGGTATAGTCCTCTTCTTCATCAAGATTTTCTATTGTTATTGCTTAAGTTGAATATTTGAAAATTTAAATAGAATGTTGATTGTGGCATAATAAGCGGCCGTTCCATGTGAAACTGAGTAATTTTCTATTTTGTTCAAAAGAAAATAATAGAAGAGAAGAAAAAAGGGCATTGCTTGATAACATTTTGATTTTTTTATTATTATTATTTTGAAAACAGAAAAACACATTTCCCCACCCAATTTGACTTCTAGATGTTGACAGTTGACACTTTGGGGTTTATTTGGTTATTAATTATCAAGTTGAGCAGGAGCTTTATAATGTTAGACTATTTAAGGTTTCATAATAGATCTTAATAGGTTCCATACAAATAGTTAGAATACGAATTCGAATAAAATTATCGAGGATCGATTTGTACCTTATACCTAATATGTTGAAGACGATCAATGCCATTTTTCAAAGTTTTCCTCTCTTGCCTATGAATCTTCTACAACCCCTTATCTCCTTGGTTCTCTCACTTTTGTAGTAAAATAGAGAAAAGTGAATAATGGTTGTAGAGACCCAAAACCCAGTATTTAGAATAATGTCCTGCACCCAAAACCTTAAACCACAATGAGTGGGTCAGCATATCTCTAAACTTGAGAGTAGACCAAACCGATTCATGTAACTTGACTCTATACCATTTAATCAACTTGAATAATTAATTAAATCCATAAATCCAACACATAAAACTCATGATTGGATCTGATGAATCTAGGTCCAACACTCATAGGACCAATAAACTTTGTAAATAGCTCCTTCTGCTCATAAATTATTTTCAACTATATAATAAATATTTCTATTTCAATTCTAAATCAACATTTTTGCTTCTTGGATATTGTCAACAAATTTTGGCACTGAGTTTTTTTTTTTTTAGTTTATATGTTTACTATGGTAAAATACCATGTATGGCGTAAAAATTCTATAGACAATTGTTTGAAGTTTGAGTTATCTATTTTTGCGTTATTATGAATTGGGGAGAGTTTGGCAAGAAGGGATATTAAAAGATAAATAATAAATAATAAAATAAATAATAATAATAATAATAATAATAATAATAATAATAATAATAATAATAATAATAATAAATTAAGAAAACGGAAGTTAAATCAATGAAATTTTTGGAATATTTTGGACTTTAGATTTTATTAGAGGGGGAAACCAATATCTATGTTGTTAGAAATGTAGCACATGGCTGATATTAGATGTCCTGCTAATATTATAAATATGCTTCACAAAGTATTTTCTTCATCTCCTAAGTAGACCTTGCATCTATCTCTGGTCAACAATATTGTTATCATAAACTCCCTTCCAAATTTATAAAATTCAATTCCATTGCTTTTTTTTTTTTCGTCTATTCCATTGCTCTTTTTCTAGTTCCCATACAAGTCTTTTACTCTCTGGTTCTATAATGGATTTATTGTATTGATTTTAAGTCACAACTTTCTGAAATAAAAGGCTACTACTAATTCAGTGTGGGCTAAATACTCCCTTATTTATTTTTCTAGGCATATGGATGTCCAGGAAAAAATGTTTTCCTATTATAGTATGAACTTATGGAATAGTTCTGAATTTTATATACATTAATTAACATATGACTTTTTTACTACATGCTTGAGCTTTTTAAGTTTTGAATTGAAGAATACAACAACAGCAACAACAACATTCAAAACATTATCTCAACTTAATGGAGTTAGTTACATAAAGATTTCAAGCAACGAAGAGCACAAGAATCTATGCAAAAAAATTGACAGGTTAGGGATAATTATAATAAGTGTCGAGCTGTGAATCTAAGGCACCACTACAAATCAGTCATAGACTAATGGCATATAATGACAGATTATAATAAGGTACTGATTACTGACTGTCTACCTGACATACCATATATATGCATAATTACCTAAAATAATTTTTTTTGAAATCTTCAATGAGTCCTTAAAAAATGACTTTTGATAAGAATAGCCAATTTTGGTTAAGATTTTGTAACATAATGCATGAGTGGAATGTCTCTGTTTTCCATTGTCAGATTTGGACAAGAATGGCGATGTCGTAATCTCTCTCTCTCTCTCTCTCTCTCTCTCTCTCTCTAACTTACACAGATCATTAGACACATATGTCTTTATCAAGGCCTTGCCACTCCTTACATTTACCTACATCCTTTAAAATAACTACTAGAGTTTTATTTTTGTTTTGAGGCAGAAACATGAAGAGTAGACATTTGCCACAACACAATAAAGGTACTGTATTGAATGTTTGAAGCATCCACATTGCATCATTACCAGGTAGGAAGATTTTTTATGTTGTATCATGAAACAACTAAAATTTTAGCAATAGATATGGTTGCAAGATGCTAGATGTAATTTATTGGGTTCATCTCTCACTAATGAACTTCAAATTGGTAGAAACAAAAACAGACATCAATATTGTATTAATTATCAAAGTGCAGAACACAAAAATATCTTATTTGGTAAATTTTCAAATGAGTATCCAATACCAAAATCTGACAACAGAAATATTTCTATTACCAAAACTTTTATGCTGCAAAAATCTAAATCGTTCTTCAAGCCTCATATTTTTTAGATCTAATGTTGCTCTTCATTTCAAAATCTGCTTAAATGGTATTCAGCTCTATGATTTACATGTGCCATTTATTTTATTTCATTGTCTATTTCTAGTGATACATATAAGGATGTGAATTTGAGATAAAAATCGTTTATCAAAATCGAATCGAACCGTTTACACCGAAATCGTGAACCTGTTTATTAAATGGTTCGGTTTTGATTTTAAAATTGAAACCATGATTCGATTTTGGTTTTAAAGTTTAAACTTTCAGTAAACCGTTTAAATAAACTGTTAAACCGATTAACATATACCTAATAAGTATAATCATTCAATGTTAAGTTTACATACATTTCAATAAAAACAAATTTAAGTTTACATTAAATAACTATTAGAAAAAGCATATAACAATAAACTATTCAATTCATTTTAAAGGTAAAGAAGTTGTTTGGATAAAAAAGTTAGAAAACATAAGAAAACCATTTATAAATGGTTTCGGTTCTCATATATGAAACTGTTTGTTAAATAATTCGGTTTTGATTTTACCTAAATATTCTTGCACCAAACCGAATCAAACCGTTTACATCAGAACCTAACTGATTAACACCTTTAGATACAGAGATCAATTATCGTTCTTAATGTCTTAATTGTATGAAGTTTTCCTCTATTGTGTTCTGTTTTTTAAAGATTTTTGAATTCCCATACGGTGTTGGATAAAAATTCACAACTAAATATAGTTACTTACATAGATGAAAAAGAAACAAGAACAATATTGGAGGAGTTTTTCTGCTTTAAAACGGAAACTGAAATGAGGAGGTTGTACTCTTCAAATGCTTAATTTTTAAGGTTTTCAATGAGGTACTTGAACACCTTCCTTTTGCAGAGTTTTTGAGTACTAATTCTGGGAAAAGAAGTCTCCCCTTTTGTATCTTACAATGGGGTTAAACAATAACTTGTGCTTACTCAACACTCTGTGAAGAAGAAATGAAGCCCTTTCTTTTGTTGTTTAAAGTAAGTGCTCACTTAAGAGATTCAAAGAGATGAGTGACAGAGCAAGAGAGAAAAAGGAAGGTAGTTGTCCTTCGTAGGAATATTCTGTATCCGTATACCTGTATTGGTATCAGCTATAACCGAAATATATTGCTAGCAATCCTAGCACGAGTTTCTAGGGCTGGTTATGGGATACTGATACCGAACGATTCGATTCATTGAAGAGAATATTTATACAGTAGTCGTAACCCTAATCAACAATGAAATCTTGGAAATTGATGGAATACAATCAAACACTACCAAGTATAGACTGCATATGTCAATGGGGTTGGTAGCCTAGTGGAACGAAGCCCTTGCCCCATCATCATTTGAGTTGGCTGATTATGAGTTCGAGTTGACACGCCCCAGAAAAATAAAAGTATAAACTAAATGTAATATTAAGTAATGAAACCTCAAGAGAGGTTATGCTTCTAATGTTGGTAGACCCTCGTAGGATGAATTTCAAGTTTGAAGAGTTAAGCCCATGTGGAGGCCTTGTGATAGCAAAGTTAAAGATAATCTTCTACTCCGTTCAATTAATTATTTGTTGAATGACCGACCCTACTGGTAGAATGATCCGAATCAACAATTGATTTTTACTTCTTATCTTGCATGGCAGTTTATGGGAGAGAGTGGGAGAGAGAGAGAGAGAGAGAGAGAGAGAGAGAGAGAGAGAAGAATGGCGTTTTTTCCCTTTTTTGCTGTAAGACAAAACTTGTGTGCTAAGGTTTTGTCTATTGAGAAATTCAAAAGGAAAATACATTTGAGGGTGTGTGACTATGTGGTGATGGATAGCGTATTCTTGAAAGAAAAAAAATGTGTCATTTACAAATTTTTTTTTCTTTCCCTTCTCTGGGAGGCCAAAGTAGGTTCATTACCAATTTTTTCTGCTTTTTCTGTCTATGGCACATGAAAAGAGAGGCTTTTTTTCCCTTTTTTTGCTGTAAGATAAAATTTTTGTCTTTGTCTATGAGAAATTCAAAATGAAAAAACACTTAAGGATGTGTGGTGATGGATAACCTATTCTTGCAAAAAAAAAACTTGTGTCGTACCAATTTTTTTTCCTTTTGACTTTGGAGGGCCAAAGTAGGTTCATTACCAAATTTTTCGCTTTCCTGTCTATGGCACAGAGAGAGAGAGAGAGAGAGAGAGAGAGAGAGAGAGAGAGAGAGAGAGGCATTTTCCCCCCTTTTTTGTTGTAAGATAAAACTTGTGTCTTTCTTCTGTGAGAAATTCAAAATGAAAAAGACAGTTGAGGGTGTGTGGTGACGGGTAGTGTACTCTTGCAAAAAAAAAAAAAAAAAATTGTGTTGTTTACCAATTTTTTTTCTTCTGACTTTGGGCCAAAGTAGGTCCATTACCAATTTTTTCCGCTTTTTTTCAGTCTATGGCACGCAGAGAGAGAGAGAGAGAGAGAGAGAGAGAGAGAGAGAGAGAGAGAGAGAGAGAGAGAGAGAGAGAGAGGCATTTCCCCCCTTTTTTGGTGTAAGATAAAACTTGTGTCTTTCGTCCATGAGAAATTCAAAATAAAAAAAACACTTGAGGGTGTGTGGTGATGGGTAGTGTATTCTAGCAAAAAAAAATAAAAAATTGTGTTGTTTACCAATTTTTTTTCTTCTGACTTTGGGCCAAAGTAGGTCCATTACCAATTTTTTCCGCTTTTTTTCAGTCTATGGCACGCAGAGAGAGAGAGAGAGAGAGAGAGAGGCATTTTTCCCCCATTTTTTGCTGTAAGATAAAACTTGTGTCTTTTGTCCATGAGAAATTCAAAATTAAAAAAAACACTTGAGGGTATGTGGTGATGGGTAGTGTATTCTTGCAAAAAAAAATTTTGTTGTTTACCAATTTTTTTTCTTCTGACTTTGGGCCAAAGTAGGTCCATTACCAATTTTTTCCGCTTTTTTTCAATCTATGGCACGCAAAGAGAGAGAGAGAGAGGCATTCTCCCCCTTTTTTGCTGTAAGACTAAATTTGTGTCTTTTTCTCAATGAAAAATTCAAAATGAAAAGACACTTAGGGTGTGTGGTGATGGGTAACCTATTCTTGAAAAAGAAAAAAACTCATGTTGTACCAAAAAATTTTTTCATCTGACCTTGGTGGGCCAAAGTAGGTTCATTACCAAATTTTTTCGCTTTCTTCATATTTTTCGCTTTCACCATTTATGGCATGCAGAGAGAGAGAGAGAGGGGGGGTGTTTTGCCTCCTTTTTTTTGGTTTAAGACAACTTGTGTCCTAAGGTTTCATCTATGAGAAATTCAAAATGAAAAGACATTTGAGGGTGTGTACCAAATTTTTTTTCTTCTAACTTTGGCGGGCCAAAAGTAGGTTCATTACCAAATTTTTCGCTTTCTCCGTCTATGACAAGCAGAGAGAGAGAGAGAGAGAGAGAGAGGGGGGGTTTTCCCCCCTTTTTTTGGTTTAAGACGACTTGTGTCCTAAGGTTTCATCTATGAGAAATTCAAAATGAAAAGACATTTGAGGGTGTGTACCAAATTTTTTTTCTTCTAACTTTGGCGGGCCAAAGTAGGTTCATTGGCCAAAGTAGGTTCATTACCAAATTTCTTTCTTTCTTTCTCCGTCTATCACATGCAGTGTTTTCACTCATTTTTTTGGTTTAAGACAACTTGCGTCCAAAGGTTTCATCTATGAGAAATTCAAAATGAAAAGACATTTGAGGGTGTGTACGTGGTGATGGGTAGCCTACTCTTGCAAAAAAAAAAAAAAAAAAATCTTGCGTCATGCTTGGCTTCTGTTCTTTCTCCCTTTCTTTATAAAACAAAACTTGCGTCATAACATTTCATCTATAAGAAATCAAAATGAGAAAACCTTGAGAGTATTAGTGATGGGTAGTTGTTAAGTTTGTCTCGAATTCTTGATGTGTTTTGAATAACGATCCACTCCTATATATTTTGATGGTGACCCGAATGAGAATTTTTCTGAGATCTATGATGGAAGCAAAAGGATTGGACCGATAGGCAGCAACCGATGGATCGACCCATGACTTTGAGGAGTAGATAATGTACAATCTTCTTGTTGAGTAAGTCTCTGTAATTTGGACGTTTTACGAGCTAGGGTTTCAAAGAGAGTTTTCTCGTTATTGTTTGGGTATAATCTCTCTTCTATATACATAGTTAACCCAAGGACCTAGCACACTACATCAGTGTATGAACCTCGTTAAATCTTTATATTGTATAGATCTGTATTTGTTTGCTTTCGTATATATTGATGTTTGCCATGAGAGTAGCTTATTACTGCAAGGAAAAAACTAGGGTCATACCATTTTTTTTCTTTTTCCATGAGAGAGAACCCTTCGGAAGCAAAAAGCTCATTCCTACTTTATAAAGCTAATTGTCAGATTTATCCAAAGTTTCGACATTGAAGAGTGTTCCCTCACTTCCTCTGCTTCTCTCTCTCTCATATTTCTGCTTCTATTGTGGAACCCTCGTTTCTTGACCTCTTTTTCTCTCTCCGAAAGAAGAAGAAGATGTCAGCTGTGGGACAGATTTTTGGAGGGTCCTTCCTCTCGGCTTTCCTTCAAGTGGCTTTCGATAGATTTGCCTCTCCCGAGTTGCTAGATTTCATACTCCGATGGGAAATCAACTTGGATGAAGTGGATTCACTGAAACTGACGTCAGCCATGATTCAGGCCTTATTTGATGAAGCAGAATTGAAGCAATTCACCAACATTGCTGTGAAACTGTGGCTGGACCACCTCAAACAACTCCTCTATGATGCAGAGGACATATTGGATGAGTATGCCACTGAACTTCTACGCCTGAAATTGGAATCTGCTCACCAAACCCAACAGGTATGCGACCCTGTTCCTCTAACTCCAATTGAAAGTAGTGTTTCTTCTTGGTTGAACTCTGGCATAGAATCTGCAGTTAAGGGCATCAACGAAACTTTAGAAGGAATAAAAGGCATTGGGCCTAAGCTTTATAACATCGCCAAAGAGCTGCGGGAGATTAAAAGGTTTGGATCTAAAGTAAGAGATATCAACCAGAAGTTAATAAGTGTAGCACAAGAAGGTGTTGCTCTTGGTTTGAACTCGAGCATGGGATCTGGGTCCTCAAGGCCCATGGTTCTCAGTCCAAGGACACCGACGAGTTCTTTGGTTAATAGATCTAAAGTTTTTGGCCGAGAGGAAGATATGGAGAAGATTGTTGGATGGTTGCTAGCAGACAAAACTCCATGTCCTTCTGACAATAACAATAATTTCTCAGTGCTACCCATAGTCGGCATGGGTGGAGTTGGGAAGACAACCCTTGCTCAACTTGTTTATAACGATGAGAAAGTTAAGAAGCATTTTCATTTGAAAGTTTGGGTGTGTGTATCGGAGGATTTTGATGTGGTGAGGTTAACCAAAGAAATTTTTGAGTCAGCAACTGGGGCATCCCCTCCTAATTCATTCGACTTGCTACACATGAAACTTCAAGAAGCATTGAGTGAGAAAAAATTATTATTGGTTCTAGATGACATGTGGAGTGAGAGCTACGAGAGATGGGATGCCTTCAGCACCGCTTTTGCATTTGGTAAACCAGGAAGCAAGATATTGGTTACCACAAGGAACAAGGGTGTTGCATCAATCGTGCGCACAGTTCCATACAATCATTGTCTAAAAGGTCTGTCAGACGAGGCTTGTATTGCACTAGTTGGAAGACACACTTTCAATGATGAAAATTCACTTGATGCAAATCAAAAGTTGGAAGTATTTGGACATGAAATTGTGAAGAAATGTAAGGGCTTACCTTTAGCGATAAAAACACTTGCTGGCCTCTTGCGAGATAAAAAGGAGAACAGTGAGTGGAAAGCTATATTGGATAATGAAATATGGGATTTAAAAGAGAATGAGATTCTTCCATCACTCATGTTGAGCTACCATCATCTACCGCCTCTTTTGAAGAGATGCTTCGCATATTGTGCTTTGTTTCCTAAAGACTATGTATTTAGCAAGATTGAATTAGTCGGGTTGTGGATGTCAGAAGGTATGGTTCAACCAAAAGATAGCAGAAGGCTAGAAGATATAGGGGCTGGATATTTTGATGTATTATTTATGAGGTCTTTCTTTGAGTCATCTAATTGTTGTCGGCCTTGGGTGGCAGGCCGGAAGTTTTTTGACTTATCAAAAGAAATTCACAAAAGATATTTTTTTGAGTCATCTAGTAACATGGGATTAGGATTTGTGATGCATGATTTGATCCATGATTTAGCACACTTTGTTTCGGGTGGAATATATTGTAGAAGGGAGTATGATAAGACATCTCAAGTTCTTACAACAACACGTCACCTGTCCTACGTTATGGATAATTATAATGTTGAGGCGATAGAATCAGTGGCCATGAAAAGCTTACGTACCCTTCTAGTTCTAAATGATATTTCGGGTAGTCTCGATTACTTTTGCTCCACCATGCAATTCCAATTCCAATTCATGCGTGTGCTACGTTTCAGAAACTGTTACAATTGTGAGTTGCATGATTCAATTGGCGAGTTGAAACATCTTAGAGCTCTTGATCTCTCATTTTCTGATATTGTGAGGTTACCTGACTCAATTGGAAGTCTTTACAATCTACAATCATTGGTCCTTTTTGGTTGTGAGAGACTTAGACAGTTGCCTAAAGATATGGGTAACCTTGTAAACCTTCGATACCTTATTCTTCCCGCTCATTGGGGTTTCCATAAAATTCCATTAGGAGTAGGTAACTTGACTAGTCTTCAATTGTTGACATCACTTGATGCGGAGCCAAAAAAAAAGTTGTCCCAACAACATGGAACTTCGGACAATTCAAATTTGGAAGATGAAAGAAATAATATCCTTGGCCTACAGCTGCGCAATCTCACATCTCTCCGAGCTCTTCGAATATCAAATTGTAAGAATCTAGAGTCACTATCCAAGGAACTACACACTCTACCATCTCTCCGAAGATTAGTAATTGGAAGTTGCCCTACTCTTGTGTCCTTCCAGGAAATAAGGTTACCCACCACACTTCAAGAATTGAAGATATTTGATTGTGAGAATCTGGAGTCACTAACAAAGGAGCTACAAACACTAACATTTCTTCAAGAATTTGTAATCGAAAGTTGCCCTAGTCTCATGTCCTTCCAAATAGGGTTACCAACTATGCTTGAAGAATTGGAGATCATCGATTGCAAGAATCTAGAGTCCCTACCCATGGGACTACTACACAGTCTCACCTCCCTCCAAAGATTAGAAATCAAAGATTGCCCTGCTCTTGGGTCCGTTCCTGACATGGGCTTATCCACCATGCTTCGGGAGGTATTGATTCTAAAGTGTGGGAATCTGAATGCCTTGCCCAAGGGGTTGCACAAACTCACAAACCTTGAAAAATTGGAGATTGTGGAATGTTTTTTTCTTATAGAGTGCAAGAATCTTGAACCCCTATATACCTTGGGCCTTCATAATCTCACTTCTCTTTCATATCTTACCATTGGAGGATGCCCTTCTCTCATGTCCATTCCAAAGGGTCTGCTTCCTACCAATCTTAGAAATTTTTGCATCAGGGACTGCCCAATTCTTGAATCCCTACATGATGGATTCTCTGACCTAACCTCTCTTAAACATTTGGAGATCCGGAATTGTTCAATGCTAAGACAACAGTGTCAAAACAAGGAAGGAGAAGAGTGGTCCAAGATTTCCCAAATCCCTAAGGTAATAATAGATGATGGCAATGAAGCATAACCATATTACCTTTGAAACCCAGATCGCCTACCATCGTTGGCCCTGCCCCCTCATAATAAACCATCGATGGAGTACTATGATAAAAGTGAGTTATTTCTTCTACAATCCGAAATTTGTTACTTCTATCTTTTTACTTTATTTTATGCTAGGTATGGTTTTAATTTAATTTATCTACAATTTGTAGGAGAATGACCAGACATGAAGAACATGAGTGTTTGAAGCAATAGACATGCAACACAGATAATTATTATTGTTAATGGGAATTTATCTCAGATGGAATGCTTCTCTTTGAAAACCTCAAGAATCGGTACAAAGTAAGATATCAAATGCGTGGAACTTTTCATATCTCTCTCTCTCTCTCTCTCTCTCTCTCTCTCTCTCTCTCTCTCTCTCTCTCTTTTTTATATATATATATATATATATGTATTGATGTTGTTGGTGTATGATGTTTTGTATTCTGTTACAATTTAATCCAGGGAGTACTGGTGCAGGCGCCTCGACAGGCAGGACAATGGTCTAACTAGCCGGTTAGTGAGCCGTGGGGGTTGCAAAGGGCGCAGGAGACCCCCCTGCATAATGGGGGTGTAGGGGTGTAGCTCCGCTCGAATATTTTATTTGAGGGCAGTTTTGTATTTTTCTTATTAGGGTTTTTTTGCTATATATTCATAGCGAGGGTTTCTCTCTCAGTAATGCAAGCAATACTGAGAGGTGTGAGGACGAACGTTGTAACCCTATTCTCCATTGATAGTAAAGCAGGATCTCATCTCCCTAAGGACGTAGGCAATCTTGTCGAACCTTGTAAATCTGTATGTATTACTTGTTCTTGTTTTTCCATTATCTTCTACATCATTTTAAGGTTACATTTCTACAGATCTTGGGATTATGGATCTAACATTTCTCTCTAGGAAAGAAGATGTCAGATGTGGAAGATTTTTTTGCCTTCCTCTCAGCTTTCTTCTGGGTGGCCTTCGACAGGTTTGCTTCATTTGAGTTGCTGGACTTCTTACTCCACTGGGAAATCGACTTAGATGAAGTGGACGTTTGCCATAATTCTTATTTTTTAATCTGAATCCGATGGACCATGTAGGATGAGTTGTACAGTTGGAATAAGGTTTAGGAAGTTTGATTTAACTGATTATGTGTCAATCCAGATGTTCTACGTGGGTCATACCATATAAATTCATCTATATTTAAAGATCTGACTGTATCAGGAAAACTTAGTCGTTTTTGTTTTCTTTTTTTGTTTTTAATCCAAATCCAATAGACCCTAGAAGATGACTTGAACAGATGGGATATGGTCCTGGAAGGTTGATCAAAGTGATTATATACCAATACAAATACTCTAGATGGATCATATCATATAAACTCGTTCATATATATATATATATATATATATATATGTTTCTCCAAATCTCATAAAATCATGTATGATACCTTATCCAGCACCCCATTGGTGCTATCCGCTACCTAACCAGATTTTGGCTGCATTTTTCAAATATTGATTGCAGAATTATTTCATAACATTACATTCTTAATCTCTAATAAACATTGTTCAATACCCAAGGAAGGGTAAATCAATGTAATTTTCACATTTAATTTGTTAGGAAATATTAATTGTTATTATTATTGTTATTATTATTGTTATTATTATTATAATTATTATTATAATTATTATTATTATTATTATATATTAAGAAACTGCCTGAGGGGACTTTACTCCGCACACACCAGAGGGGGGGGGGGAGAGAAATGATAGGAAGGCAGCATTAATTATTGGTAAGCAATAATTTGTCATGTTCTAAGGGTAGGATTGGATTTTTCTCCTCAGCCCTATCCCTAACCCTTGTTTGTTGGCGTCTTTGATTTGTTGCTTTGTGATAGTGGTTAGTTGGGGAACTTCACCTCAGGAAACAAGTTCTGAGTTCGACTCCTTTTACCTCCTTAAGAAAACTCATATTAAGTGTTAAGTGATCTTCAATCCTGGTATGATCCAGTCCATGTGATTATGGGGTCAATATGGACTCGTGAAACTAATACCTATTTTTAGTAAAATAAATAAATAAATAATCTGGTTAGAAGTTGCCGGTGGTGATAAGAGTGCAGCCATGCAGGGGAGAAGCTCACCCTGTTCATCCCATTTCATCTCTAGTGTTCTCAAATACGGGGGAGTCAAATCTATAAAAAAATTTCTTTCTATCCTTTGATTATGAAAATTCCCATATATTTCATCTTCCCAAATCATAGAATAGAACAGAAACCCACGCTGCTTCGCCTTCTATAGATCGTTGGATGTTGTCTTGAATGGGTATGGTTCACATTGATTTGTAAAAAAAAAAAACTGTTAAGTGCAGTTGGTGAATTATGGTGCGCAAAAAATTTATACTTATCAGAGGTCTTGAGTTCGAGCCTCTTGGCTTTTTCACCAATTATATTTTATTTATTTTAAATACCAAAAATACCCTAAGGTAAAATTTCTTTTAGATCCCATTCCAAACCTAATTTACCTTTCTCATTGGACCACCGACGATCGTTCAGAGCAACGCCGACGGCATCGAGGACAGACGTTAGCAAGAGGAACCCCTGTCCCAAAGTCGATTCTTCTGTCGTCAAGATCTGCCCCAAGGCTACAGTCCCAGCAGTGGACATGGATGAACGGTGGGCTTTCACGCAGACATGTTTTAGCAAGAAGAACAAGACTATGGGAGCCACGTTGAAGCAGAAGAAGAAAGTGATTAAACTACTGAAGATATCACAATTAAGTGATGCAATAGCAATTGCTCAGAGAGACACCGCGGTTGCCACCAAGTACAATTATGATGGCAATGAAGAAGAAGATGAAGATGATGAAGAAGACGATGAGGAGGTTGAGGAGAGAGGAGAGGGTTGTGCTTCATCTTGCTTTGCTGAAACATAGATGTGTTTATTCAGAGAGAAGATTGTTAGGGTTCTAAAGGCTGGTGGTTTTGAGGGGAAGAGACCTTCCAAATTTTCCCACGAGGAGTTGTTGGGTTTGCTCTCTTTATTCAACTAGGGCGGAATCCATTTCAGCGACTGACCCAAAGGGAAGCTCTGAAGCCTGTAAAATGTAGTCCAACCACTCTGTGCCCATCGGATAATTCAGTTTTTCCGGTGAATTCCAATGGTTCAGCCAACCCGAGTTGTCCAATCTGATCAATCCTCTCTCAGGTCATTTATACGAGGAACTACAATAAGTGCAAAACCAGTTCCAAAATAGTTGAAATAAAAGCGACTAGTCGATCACCAAAAGAGAGAACTCGAGAAGAATTATGAGAATTTTGATAACTTCTAACAGAGTGACAAGATGGGGAAAAAATAAATAAATAAATAATACCTTCTTGCTGGTGACCTAAGATGAAGTATTTGTTGGCGACGGAACTAGCAGTACTCAGCTGAAACTCGTCTGAACCCTTGGTCGCTAGTATGGAGAGAAGGAGAGAAGGAGAGAAGGAGAGAAGGAGAGAAAGAGATGAAAATGAAATAGTAAAATGGTAAAGAGGGGTATTTTTAGGATAATGAAAATAGATAATTTATCAGTATTTTACTCATAAGGGAAAAAGCGTCATTTCATAGCATTCCTTAACAATGACTGATGATAGGGAGTTTAAGTCTAATTTGGTGAAATAGAAAGGGTATTCTTATAATTGTGGTATTCTCTAGGGGGTAACACTGTAAATTACCCTTATCTATATCCTTTCTATCAATTAATAAAAAAAAAAAAAAATGAGGCCTGTTACGGAACGAATTTACTGCCATTCCCCTTTGAAGATCGACACCTCATCCCATAGGGATAACCAAAGAATGGTTATAGAGACTTGTTGATTACAAACAGCCAGACCCATAATTAATAGAGAGAGGTGAAAAATGGCATTATCCAATGACGTTTTGATTCTTTTTAATTAGAACTATTTTTACTTTTTTTTTTTACGCAAATGTTAAATATTATTTTTGTTTTGTAAAACAGTATTATGATTTTTGGTTTGTTTTTCTATATAGAAAATTTTGCCTTTAGTCCAGAATTTTGGCTATGTTTGATAATTAAGAAAACAAAATAATAATATAAATGACATAATAAGACAAAAAAGAATGGTTACCCAATGATTTTTATGTGTCTATCTTTTCTTTAAATTCAATTTTTTTGAATTTTTCTTCTTGGCCGCAGCCAAGAGAAGAAAAGAAAAAAGAATCTAGACAAGAAAAGAATAGAAATAAAAATAAAATAAAATAAAATAAAGAACTTATGTCTGTTTGGCCACTAATAGAAGAAAAGAAAAGAAAAATTTTTCTTTCTTGTGTTTTAGGTAATTTTTTTTTTTTTTTTTTGGCAGTACAAAAATCCTTCATTATTCCCAAGATGAATTTTGAAATTCAAAAATATAATAGGTTGTGTTTGGTGGTTAAGAGAAGAAAAGAAAAGAAAAAAGTACAAAAATTATACTGTTTTATTGGTTTGAGAAATTCTCATTATGTTTGGTATGTTCTAAACCAAGAGATTCTTTTTTTGTTTTTTATTTTTTTGTTTTGAATTTTAAAATTCACCATATAAATAATGGGGTTTTCTTGTGTTCCCAAGAAAAAAAAAAAATTATTACCTAAAACATAGGAAAACACAAAAAAAAACAAAAGAGAATATCTTTTTTTTTTCTTCTATTAGTACTAGGTTAAACAAATATATTTCTTTTTATATTTTTGCCATTTCATTTTTTTTTTTATTCTTTTCTTTTCTTCTCTTTCCTAAATTTTTTTTTTTTCCAGTTCAAAAAATTATATCAAATTATTTCAAAATAAAACTACCACAGTCAATCAATCTCTCTCTATTTCTTGTTTACATTTTTATTTTATTTATTTTTTGCGTAAATGGAGGTCTAGTTTACCTTTCAACGTCTTGTAGAATTGGAATGTCAGTGGGGTTAATAAATTCTGCTCTCACTTGCATGCTAGAACTGTCTTATTTCCATCATATTTTCCCTTGCCCTTTTTCGCTTTTATATATATATATATATATATTTTTTTTTTTTTTTTAATAACTTTTCCCTTGCTTTTTTGTAGATTTCGCCCTTGCTTTCTTTGCTAGATTTTGCATGTGAGGAATTTAATGCTCAATATTACTACCTTATAACTTTTGAATCGAATTTTCCTAAAATCATGGTGAAAGAAGTAAAGAGATATGGAGAGGGAGAGAGGTCCCATCAGGATCTTAAAGGAAAATTCTATCCTTAACTTTCTTAAAAAAATTAAAATTCTAATGGTAATCCTCCTTGATGTTATGGACTCCCACCTACCATCAAAGGCAAAAGCCCATTTTTTAATCATCAAATTCAGATTCAGTGCTGAATCCCCTCACAACCTTGTATAAAAGGCACAAAAATAGAGTTGGACTGAGTTTACAACTCTTCCAGCCAATAAAAGTCTGCAGAAAATGAATTAAGTGACCAACTTTTCATAAAATCCTTTATTCAAAAAAAAAAAAAAAAATCACTCATTCCCGGGTTGTAGTCAAGTATCTATAACCCAATATAACAGCCAAGGGAATCGAATCCCAAGGTAAGTTTGAAAATACCCCCTTAGGGTGAATTTTATTTACCCCTACTTTTGAGATCCCCCCCCCCCGCTAGTACCAGCAAGGTTGCAGCCAAGTTCTGTTCCCCTTGTTGAACTGACTATTAACAACGGAAATAAAAACTAGGATTAGTAGTAAACGTGAACATTCCACATGCCATACTGTCATGTTATATCATTCTTTCTTTCTTTTTTTGAAATTCTACATCAAAGGGAAATAAAAGAAAGATAAGAGAAAGGAAGTTTAAACCAATTATGGAGTTTTTTAAGATACTTGACACATTTCAATAAGGAACGAGTTTTCGCCACATTCCTATTTGTCATGGCGCATCATGACCCCAGACAATAAACAGAGAGAGGGGGTCCCATCTAGACCGTCCCATCATTCAGCCATCAATGAAGAAAAACTGCCACTAGTGACGGAAACTTTGTCCTTTCAGTAAAATCTTCTACCACTTAAAAATTGGACTTCAATTTCTTGGAAGGGGATGACTTCTGGTCAACACTATGGTCATCCTAAATTACCTTCCAAAATTTGAAAATGTTGTTCTATTCCTCTTTTTGTAGCTTCCTAACAAATGCTTATTATTTTCACCAAAAAAAAAAATAATAATAATAATAATAAATGCTTATTGACAGTTTCTATATGATGCGTTGATGAATAATGGATTGTTGATTTTAAATCAAAACTTTCTGAAATAAAAGGCTATTACTTTTTCACTATTAGAAAAAAAATTGCTTACTTGTATTTCTGGGCATAAATATGGTCAACACTATAATATTGTTATTATTTTATGAACTAACTGTAATAATGATTCTCGACTTTATAAACATCACTTAACATACGTGAATCTTAAATAAGAGTTCTAGCAACCAAGGCCGTGAGGTGATTGTTAGGTCAAAAAATAAGTGTTCTAATTCTTCAAAGTTGCTCCAGACTTCCTTAATGCTCCACCCCTTCATTTGATTATGCTACACTCCAAGTAGGAGACCGTATGTGCTTGTTTCAATAGATTTTTCTATCATCAAGTAATCAGCCGTAAATGAGATACATTTCCCTTTGTAGAAAAAGTATGTAGCCCAATAAGAAATGTTATGATATGAACTTAGAGGCACTAGCAAATACCATTATGATAAAATCTTTTTTTCTTTGGGGTAAAGCCATTATGATAAAATCAGAGTGTGGGAGTGTAAGAGAAGAAGAGTTTAGTATGGAGGAGGGTACCTGTGTCTGTGGTATGTTGGTGTTATACTCAAATTCTATTAAATGTAAGTACTTGCCATGACTCGTGACTCAATTAAGTTTTGCTTTCCTACTGTGAAGGAATAATTAAATTGGGTTTTTATCTAAGAGGGACAGGTTGGGCAAGCACTTGGGATTTTTTTTTTTTTTTTTTTTTTTTTTCATTGAAGTACTTGGAAAATTGTTGATTAAAAATCTTAAGGAAAAGGAAAAAGAGAGAGAGAGAGACAACAAATAAGAGAGAAAATTTCACAATGTGGCAAAAGAAAACTAATTTCAAACCACAATTGTAAGTAATTTCTTGCATAGGTTTGTGTCTCTTTATTTTTTATTATTTATTTATTTATGGGTAATTTACTGTGCCACCCCTTAGAGAATGTCACTATTATAAGACCCCCCTCTATAATACCAAATTAGACTCAGACCCCCTGTCGTTAGTTGCTGTTATGGAATATACCTTATATGCTGATGTTAGCTATTATATATTTTTTTTAAATACCAAAATGCCCTTGCTAAATGTGAAGTACCTAAAATACCCATCTAATAAGTCCCCATCCCGAAATCGATAGCTAATATACCCTAATCCTTCTTCTTCTCCTCTCAACTATAACCAACTACAATTCTTCTCTACAGGCGAAGATCATCGTACATACTTACGTGGTAATCGATCTGCGCATATGTGAGCGTAGGTCCTTCACTGCGCATTTGGATTAGCTTTTTTTTTTTTTTTTCACCCTGTCGCTATTTGATCTTATTTTCTGTACAATATTGGCGCATCAGATTTGATTTCTGCTCTTTGTCGTCTGTTTTCTACTGGGTTGTGATTAGATTGATGGATTGTTAGAAAATTGTACTTGTAGAAGACCATTGTATAGATTGGCAGTATTTTCAGTAATGCAACAGAAGAACATTTCATGCAGTGATGTTGAAGCCAGTAAACCAAGGTGGGTTGAGTCGTATTAGAAGAAACTCTCCTTAAGGTCTGAAATGCCCCCCATTTCAGTACAAATGGGGAATCCTGTTTTTTACCTCCAAGATAAAGCAACCCTGTGATTTATGTCTGATTGTACATGGACTCTTATCATTTTAGAGAGAAAGGCAAGGCTCACTAAGCACGGTTTCGAACATTGTTTTGTTTTTTTTTTTTTTTTTTTTTTTTGATAGGTAATTTGTATGTATTAAGGAAAAAGAAAAATATAAAAATACAGATTAAGGCAACCCCTACAACCTTCTTTGGGAAGACCAAAAGAAAGGTTGAGAGGTCCTAAATCAAAGTATGAATATATGTGTTTTTTCCACCTTTTCTCTTTTCTTTTTGGGTTTTGTCATATATATATATATATATATATATTTGTTTCTTTTTTCATGAGGAGATGGTTTGGTGAGATTTATTCGCTTAAATCTCTGTTATGATGAACTATTTGGAAATTTGTCATGGTGAGATTACACGAGAAAGCACACCAATGCCAAGACTCAAATTTAAGGTCAATAAATTAAAAGGAAAGCGAATAAATGGCAGGTTATCTCAGTGAAGGACCTATGCTCACATATGCACAGTGAAGGAGAACAACACCGACGGTGGCATTGTATCGAAAAGTGCCTGTGTGTGTGTGTGTGTGTGGGTGAAGAGAACGTGGATAAAAACATGAGTTTTAGTCAATAGAGTATAATAGTTATTTTAATGTGTGTGTGTGGGTGAAGAAAACATGGATAAAAACACGAGTTTTAGTGAATAGAGTATAATAGTTATTTTAACTCCTCACTTAACAGCGATTGACAGCAGAGGATTTGAGTCTAATTTTGTATTACAAATATAGTGTTCTTATAATAATGGCATTCTCTAGAGGATGGCACTATAAATTATCTTTTATTTTATTTTATTTTTTTGTGAAAGGCTTGTGACTTTATGTTTCTTTATCAGGTTGCTTTTACTAAACAGGTAAATATAGATAATACTTTTACCAAAAAATAATAATATATATAGATAATATAATCATTATTAAAACAAATTTTCAATTTTAAAGCACAAAAAGAAACAAAGTTGGGTTGCCTTTAAGCTTGATATGTCAAAAAATTATGGGAGTGATTTTTTTTTTTTTGGTTTCAACCTCTCGTATGCTTTTGACCTATCAAGCTTAAAGGCAGCCCAACCTGTTTCTCTTTATGCTTATTAGAGAGCGATTTAAGTTAACTCCTTACTTTGACCGATTTCTTTACAATACAGTTTTTTTATTTTATCTCCATATCAATACACCGAGATGGGATCAATTAGAATCAGTATCAGCGACTCAATACTAATCAATATCGGTGGATTTGATACCAACTACTTAAACTATACCCTCTTACCGGTGGATACCATTTTAATACCTATATGGATTAGCTTGGAACGGGCTGTATCGAAAAGATTTACCATTCCTTTAAAAAATAATATTATGATTTTACCCTTAAACTATTCATGTGGATCAGGATAGAAAAGGCCAATACTGAGTACTGACTGTTCCGTTTCGATTTTTAGGGAAAAAAATCTTCTGTAATTCCGATCTCGTACAATTCCATGAAATACCACCTTCAAGGGGTGACACGTGTATATACCAATGCAATGGTCCATATTTGATTTAAATGACTCTTCACTGATTTAAAGTTTTATTAGTTGTACCAGATCTAGACCATTGCATTGGTATCAATACATGTGTCACCCCTTGAAAATGGTATTTCGCGGAATTATACAAGATTGGAATTGCAGACGATTTCAACCCGATTTTTAGAACCAAGTTCCAAACACTGTTCCTGGTATTGTGTGTTCCGAAATTGATCAAGAAAAAGATTTAATCAAACCCCATTACTTATCCCATTAGAATAAAATCAATAAATATTAATTCTCCCTGATCACTGATGCGACTATGAAATTGGGGTTGAGAGTGTGAGATAGAGATGCCAGAGATGGTTGTCCAAAGCTTCCGTAGGTGGTAATAGACTGTACAGCAGTCGATATTTGAGGCTGAGACACAGATTACTCTAAGGAAGTTTAGGGTTTTTGGTCACATAAAGATTGCAACTCTCGGCTCCTGCGGTCTTGGAAGGTCGCAGTGTCGTTAAGGGATTAGGAACAATCAGGGACTCTTTGTTCTGACGCACGCAGTTGGTAGTGCTTTTTTTTTTTTTCTCTAAAATTCACCACGATTCTGAGCTTCTGAGTGTCACTGTGAAACTGAGTTGTGGGTTTTTTGTATGAGAGATTCGATGGATGAACGATGCCGGAAGGGGAAAGACAACATTATAGAATTGGATCAGAGATGAGGGGATATGATTGCCAAGACGAGAAGACGATGAACAGTGGAGTATTGAATTCTAAGGTGGCGACTGGATTGACCCAAAGGACCGATGCATTTTCCGCTGACTAACTGACTGACTGAGATGCGAAAGTGGAAGTAACACTAACAGGTAACAATCGTCAAATTCATACCCAGCTCTAGACGCCAAACTCTGACCTGTCGTCAACTCCCAACATTTCTTTTCTTCGGATTTTTTTTTTTCCTTTTAAAGAGCTGTGTATGGTTGGTTTTCACAAATTGATTCCTGGTTTCTTCTTCTTCTTTCTATTTCTTTATCTGATTTCTCTGCTTCTATTGTTGAACTCTCTTTGCTCTACATCTCTCTCTCTTGAAGAAGAAAAAAAAAAGATGTCTGCTGTGGGACAGCTTTTAGGAGGGTCCTTTCTCTCTGCCTTCCTTCAGGTGGCTTTCGAAAGGTTTGCCTCTCCTGAGTTGCTGGACTTCTTACTCAGATGGGAAATCGACTTGGATGAAGTGGAGTCACTGAAGCGGACGTCAGCCATGATTCAGGCCTTATCTGATGAAGCTGAAGTGAAGCAATTCACCAACGTTGCTGTGAAACTGTGGCTGGACCACCTCAAACAACTCCTCTATGATGCGGAGGACATACTGGATGAGTATGCTACTGAACTTCTACGCCTGAAATTGGAATCAGCTAACCAAACACAACAGGTACGCAACCCCTCTGTTCCTCTCACACCATCAAGTCAAACTAGTAGTGTTTCTTCTTGGTTGAACTCAGGCATGGAATCTGCAATTAAGAGCATTAATCAAACTTTAGAAGGAATACAAAGCATTGGGCCTAAGGTTTGTAACATTGCTGAAGAACTGAGGGGAATTAAAAGATTTCGATCTGAAGTCAAGGAAATCAACCAGAGGTTAAAAAGTGTAGCACAAGAAGGTGTTGCTCTAGGTTTGAACTCGAGCATGGGATTTGGGTACTCAAGGCCCGTGGTATTCAGTCAAAGGCCACCATCAAGTTCTTTGGTGAATAAATATAAAGTTTTTGGCCGAGAGGAAGATATGGAGAAGATTGTTGGATGGTTGCTATCAGACAAAACTCCATGTCCTTCTGACAATAACAATAATTTCTCAGTGCTACCCATAGTCGGCATGGGTGGAGTTGGGAAGACGACCCTTGCTCAACTTGTTTATAACGATGAGAGAGTTAAGAAGCATTTTCATTTGAAAGCTTGGGTGTGTGTATCAGAGGATTTTGATGTGGTGAGATTAACCAAAGAAATTCTCGAGTCAGCCACGGGGGCATCGCCACTTTCTAATTCACTGGACATGCTACATCTGAAACTTCAAGAAGCACTGAGCGAGAAAAGATTCTTATTGGTTCTAGATGACGTGTGGAATGAGAATTATGAGAGATGGGATACGTTAAGCACCACTTTTGCATTCGGTAGTCCAGGAAGCAAGATATTGATTACAACACGGAACAAAGGTGTTGCATCAATTGTGCGCACTGCTCCAAATGATCATTGTTTAAAAGGTTTATCAGAAGAGGCTTGTTTTTCATTGATTAGAAGGCATGCTTTCATGGATGAAAATACATCTGCTGCAAATCAAAAGTTGGAAGTATTTGGGCATGAAATTGTGAAGAAATGTAAGGGTTTACCTTTGGCTGTAAAGACACTTGCTGGTCTCTTGCGAGATAAAAGGGAGAACAATCAGTGGAAAGCTATTTTGGAGAATGAAATATGGGATTTAAGAGAGAATGAGATCCTTCCATCACTCATGTTGAGCTACTATCATCTACCACCTCTTCTGAAGAGATGCTTCGCATACTGTGCTTTGTTTCCCAAAGACTATGTATTTAGCAAGATTGAAATAGTCGTGTTGTGGATGGCGGAAGGTATTGTTCAACCGGAAGGAATAAAACGTTTGGAAGATATAGCGGGTGAGTATTTTGATGAACTAATTATGAGGTCCTTCTTTGAGTTATCTAATTGTTTTCATCCTTTGGTGGTAAGCCGGTTGTTTATTAACATATCAAAAGAATTTCATAGGAGATCATTTTTTGAGTCATCCAGTAACATAAGATCAGGGTTTGTGATGCATGATTTGATCCATGATTTGGCACAATTTGTTTCGGGTGGAATATATTGTAAGAAAGAGTATGATAGGCAATCCCAAGTTCTTACTACAACTCGTCACTTGTCTTACGTTATGGATAATTATAATGTTGAGGCGACAGGATTTGGGGCCGTGAAAACCTTACGCACCCTTCTAACTCTAAATGATGTTGCAGGTAGTCCTATATACTTTTTTCCCACCATGCAATTCAAATTCCAGTTCCTACGTGTGCTACGTTTCAGAAATTGTTGCAATTGTGAGTTGCCTGATTCAGTTGGCAAGTTGAAACATCTAAGGCTTCTTGATCTCTCATTTTCTGATATTGTGAAGTTACCCGACTCAATTGGAAGTCTTTACAATCTACAGTCGTTGGTGCTAAGTGGTTGTGGAAGGCTAAAACAGTTGCCTGAAGATATGGGTAACCTCGTAAACCTTCGAATTCTTATTTTCCCTAGACATTGGTGTTTCCGTAAAATTCCATTAGGAGTGGGTAACTTGACTAATCTTGAAAGTTTGGGCACACTCGATGCGGGACCAAAACAAAAGTTGTCCCAACTCCGTGGGACTCTAGACAATTCAAATTTGGAAAATTTAGGCAATAATGGGGCAGAAGCTATGGTGGCCAGGCAACATCTTCTTGGGCTACAACTGCACAAGCTCACATCACTCCGATATCTTCAAATATCAATCTGTGAGAATCTGGAGTTATTATCCAAGGCACTATACACTCTAACATCTCTACGAAGATTAGTAATTGAAAGTTGCCCTGATCTTGTGTCCTTCCGGGAAACAAGATTGCCCACTTCGCTTCAAGAGTTGAAAATCTTTGATTGTGAGAATCTGAGGTCACTACCAAAGGAGCTACACACCCTAATGTCTCTCAAAGAGTTTGCAATCGATAGTTGCCCTGCTCTTGTCTCCTTCCAGGAAACAAGGTTACCCACTATGCTTGAAGAATTGGAGATCATAGATTGTGAGAATTTGAAGTCCCTGCCCATGGGACTCCTACACAACCTCACGTCCTTCCAAAGATTAGAAATCAAAGAGTGCCCTGCTCTTGAATCCATTCCAGACATGGAGTTATCTACTGCGCTTTGTGAGGTATCAATTTTAAATTGTGCGCAGCTAAATTGCTTTCCCAAGGGGCTGAACAAACTCACAAATCTTAAACAACTGGAAATTGTGGACTGTTTTTTTCTTATGGAGTGCAAGAATCTTGAACCCCTACATACCTTTGGTCTTCATAATCTCATATATCTTTCATATCTCACCATTGGTGGATGTCGTGCTCTCCTGTCCATTCCAAATGGCCTGCTTCCCACCAACCTTCAGGATTTTTGCATCAAGGACTGCCCAATTCTTGAATCCCTATATGATGGACTCTCTGACCTGACCTCTCTTAAATGTTTGGAGATCCATAATTGTCCAAAGCTGACACCACGGTACCAAAAGAAGGAAGGAGAAGAGTGGTCCAAGATTGCCCAAATCCCGAAGGTGATAATAGATGGCATATGGCAATAAAGCCTAAACACCGCATGTGGGTCTAGCCTCTTATAATTAAATCAATGGATGGAGTACTACAGACAGAGTGTCTATTAAGCAAAACTACAATAAAAGCAGAGATGCATTGCAGCTAATATAATGAGGTATTTCTTCTATAATCAGATATGTATAGTTCATGTTATGCCATATGTGATTATAATTTAATTTCTCTTCATAGGTGAATCACGAGATGGAATGTCTTTCTTTGAAAATGCTCAAGAACAAACAAAAAGTGGCATGGAAATTTTATGGAACTTTAATTTCTCTCATGTGGAAATGCATTTCTTTGAAATTGCTCAGGAAAATAGACAAAGCAACATGGCAATTGCATGGGACTTTACAGCAAATTAATGCAACCTAGCATTTATCTATAAGTTATCACTTTTCAGCATCCCATTAGTTTTCTGCCCACCCTAAAGCTTCAATTGGTCACCAAAAATCATGGAAGTTCAGTACAAGAGGAATCTCTTCTACAATTTGGCAACATATTAGTGGGTTGGTTAAACTGTTACATCTCTCTCTCTCTCTCACTCTAATTTACTTTTCAGCTTTTTGCAGAATTAGTGGAATGTCAGAATTGTGGGGTTAATTAATTCTATTCGCACTTGCATTCTCCACTAAGTATAGAACTTTGTCTTATGCATGTGAGTCGGAGATTTAATGCTCAATATTGTTGCCTTTTAACCTTCCTATATTTACCATTCCAGTTGTAACCCTCCTTGATGTTATGGACTCTCACCTAATATCACAGAACCATAGGCCATTTTGTATTCATCAAATTCAGATACAGTGCTGAATCCCCTCACAACCTTATATAAAAGACACAAAAACAGAGTCAAACTGAGTTTAAAACCTTTTTCAGACAATAAAAATCTACAGAAAATGAAGTAAATTAAGCAACTTAGAACAGGGCTGGACTCATAAAGTCCCTTATCCAACCAACTATTAACACTAAACAACAACTGAAATAAAAACTAGGCATGAGTAGTAAACGTGAACATCCCACATGCTATTCTGACATGTTATATCTTTCTTTCTTTAGTAGAAATTCTAAATCATAGGGAAATGAAGAAAGATGAGAGAAAGGAAGCTAAACCAATGGAGTATTTTCAAGATACTTAACACATTTCAATAGTCTTCTGGCGCTTGAAAATTTGGACTTCCAATTTCATCAAAGGGGATGAAGAACCAAACTTCTTGTCTTTGTTGTAATGTAGCAATGGAAGAAATGGTGCATGGCTGCTATTAGATGGCCTAACATTATAAGTATGCTTCAAAAAGTCTTTTCCTCTTCTCCTAAGTGGAATGGAACTACTTTGAAAATTTGGAAGGTAATTTAGGATGACCATAGTGTTGACCAAAGGTAGATGCAAGGTCCATTCCAAATCTTAGTCCAAGTTGATTGTTCTTGTCTAAAGAGAAATTTTTAAGGCATATTGAAGGATATAAAGATAATTATTTTAAGCAATTAGGCACCTTTTTTTTTTTTTTTTCATATTGTGTTATAGCACTCATCAATTCAAAAGTGAAAATGCTCAAGCATGTAGATAAGAATTATGCTGCATGTAGATAAGAATTCATGTATGTTAATTGATGTTCATAAAGTCAAGAATTATTATTCCATTAGTTCATAAAATAATAGCAATTATATGAAAAAGTAATTACATTTTATTTCTGAAAGTTCTCACTTAAAATCAATACAATCCATTAATTATATCAATACATCTATATAGAACCAGAAAATAAGGATTTATTAGTGATGAAATTGGCAATAATGACTTGTGTCAAACTTGACACTAGCCCTCTTCTATTTATAATGAGATATGAGTACAAGAACAGTTCTGTCCTTATGGAATGGAACTACATTTTCAAATAAGTCTTTTCCTCATCATATGTCATGCTTTGTTGTCCATTCCAAATGGCCTGCTTCCCACCAACCTTCGGGATTTTTGCATCAAGGACTGCCCATTTCTTGAATCACTATATGATGGACTCTCTGACCTAGCCTCTCTTAATGTTTGGAGATCCATAATTGTCCAATGCTGACACAACGGTACCAAAAGAAGGAAGGAGAAGAGTGGTCCAAGATTGACCAAAGGTTTTTTTTGCTAACGACCGGTATCCAGGCCTACTAGTCCCACAGGCTCATACTGACCCCACAACTGCATGGACTGGGTCATACCGGGGTTGAATGAGAACCATTCAACTTTCACTGAAAGCAATGAAGAGCACTAAACACCCCCGTGTGAGTGGCCCAAGGTGTGCCTAGTGGGAGTCAAACTTAGGACGTCCGAATTTACAGCTCGTAACAAGTTTGTTGCTCATCAACTGGACTACCCCCTTGGGTTCCCTAAAGGTGATGATAGATGTCATATGGCAATAAAGCCTACATGGCACACGTGGGTCTAGCCTCTTATTGTTAAATCTGTGATGGAGTTCCACAGACAAAGAGTGTCTATTATGCAAAACCACAATAAAAGCAGAGAAGCATTGCAAAACTTTTATGCTGCCAAAATCTATCATTGTTAAAATCTCATACTTTTGGATCTTATGTTGTTCTTTCATGTCAAATTCTGCTGAAATGGTATTCAGCTCTATGACAGTATTGACTTACATGTGCCATTTATTTTCTATTTCAGTGTTTATTTCAAGTGTTACAGAGATCAATTATCATGCTTTTTGTCTTAATTGTATGGAGCTTTCCCCCAGTGTGTTCTGTTTTTACTAATTTTAAGTACTCAAGAGGTGGTGGATAACAATTCACAACTAAATATATTTACTTATATAGATGAAAAATAAACAAGGACAGCATTGGATGAGTTTTGCTGCTTGAAAAATCTGAAATGAGGTTGCTATACTCTTCAAGTGCTTAATTTTGAAGGTTTTCAATGAGGTACTTGAACATATTCCTTTTTTATACTTTCTACTCATCTTCAGAGATCATTGACAAGTCCTCTTGAACCCCTAGGGAAGAACAAAAGAGGAGAGAGCAGAGAGAGATGATCATAATAGCTATAAAGTTGCTCAATTTGAAAAAGAATTAAAGCTTGAGAGATACAGATAGACCAGAGACACTGCAACAGACTCAGTATATTGGAACAAGAATTAATAATAGAGTAAAGAAAAACCAAATCCCTTCATTATACTTAAAATGGTTACAAACTGGATAGCTTTTGACCGCCCACCAACCCACCCACCAGCATTATGAATTGCCTTCTCCTTGTGGTTTTAAATTACTCTCTATCCCCAACCTCCACAATTTTTTAATGATTTGCTCCACTATCTCTGACAACTCAAAAAAACTGTTTGGATGGGTTACCTGTGTCTTTCACAAAGGCAAATGTATCTCATTAATAACAAATTATTTGATAACAGGAATGTATATTGAGGCAAGCACAAGGGGTCTTCTATATGGATTAAAACAAGTCAGATCTCTGGGATGAACGATCAATGAAGTTTCGTTTGGAGTGATACAAAGGAGGTAGAACAATTCATTTATTCGATCATGTTCAGAATTCTAACTCATTTGATTTTTAATTTGATCTGAATCCAATGGTCCTTTGTACAGCTGGAATAAGGTCTAATAAAGCTGATTCAACTGGATAACTTTGTAAGTTTTTTTTTTTTTCTTCTATAAAAGAAAAAAAAATGATGATTTAACAATTTGGCTGTGCCATATGGGTCATTTGTTTAAATTCATCCATTTTAGAAGATCTGGTTGTATTGTGAATTCTTGCTTGTTCAATTTTTTATTTTCATTTAGAACCAATGGATCCTGTAGGATGACTTCGTATAATTGTTGGTCATTTAGTCATTTTCCCTTCAAATTGTAAAATGCATTAACTGTATTTCTCTCGCGCAGGCGTGCAAGAATTCTTTCATGAGAATTCAAAATTCAAAGTTTTTAATCTGACTTCCAATCCAACGAGGTGAATTTCCTTTATTGCCTTGGTGACTCCAAGGACTTTGATTTTCCACGGTCTAAGGTTGGACAATGGATTTGAGAGAAAGAGATAAATTAGGAATTTTATTAAGTTACAAACAACAATTATAGAGTTTCTAAAGAAATGAAACTCTCTAAAAGATTAGGACAAAAGGGAAAGGAAACTAAATCTAAATCTACTTCTATGAATCTATCATAAAGAGAGATAACATCTGAGTGTTTTGTGTGTAAGTTGTTGGATTCCTTCATGCTATTTATGCTTCTACTTTAAATAATTCCTAAATTTCAAACATATGGTTTCTGATAACCATTCTTGTCTTTCTTTCTCGCCTTTCTTTTTCATGAAGCTTCTAATAATTGAATGCCACTTGTTGAAAAAAGATAAAACAATTTTCAGCACGTGGCCAAATTACTCCACATCCTTTCTTTTTAGGTTCATTTGATAACTGTCTTTCCATGTTGACCGTGAACCATCTAAGGGGTCCAATAAAAATTCAAAATTTGGTACCTAGTGGATCATGTTGGATGATTTAGCACAATTGGAATAAGGTTGAGGAACGCCGGTCCAAGTGATGATGTACCAATTTAGATGCTCAAAATGGATCATACCATATGTATTGGACGATGAGATAAGATAAGATTTTTTACTTATTTGATTTTTTTTAATCAAAGTCCAAGGGACCTTTAGAATGACTTGTATAGTATAGGGTCCTGAATCCTGATAGACCAATCGAAAGAAAATGTATTTTATTGATGCATCTTCAATGCAATATTTCACGGTCTTCTTTAATTATGTTTTTCACAATTCCACCAGAGAAGAACAATAGTGTTTATTAAGCTTCACAAAATAGGGGGGTATAAATGGAGGATAGTTTGACATCAACGGTCAAGATTAAAGTGAAAAATCTACCTTTTTCTCTAAAAAATATAAAACATAAAATATATAGGAATATCAAAATGGGACAAAAAAGACACCTTGATAGTCTTTGATGGGTCTAATTGCTGCAAGAAAAAACTTTAGGTGAACCAAGTTTTCTGTTCTTCATATAGAGAGGGAGAGAGAGAGAAAACTTTAGGTAAACCAAGTTTTTTGTTCTCTTTATAGAGATGGAGAGATTTGGGTTATGCTAGTTTTTCTTGACTTTGGTTCACAACAACACTAGGGTCAACTCCAAATTTTACCTTCGTCCACGGGAGAGAGAGATGAAAGTCAATGACAATTTTTCCAAACGTCTGTGGCACGCGAGGAGATATAGGCATACGAAAGTTGTTAACAATGGGGATGTTAACAACTATTTGGGAATAAGATTAGATATTGAAAGTCATTGATGGTTTTGGTTTTTTCATTGGATGATGAAGGAAAATTTTCCAAATTTGTTCATCTAAAAAAAAAACAAAACAAAACAAAATTATCCAAAATTGGGTTATACCATCAGTTTATGGTGGAAAGGACACTCCTGCTAGACCAAAAATTAGAAGGAAAAGGTGTTTTGGTGATGGTGCTCTTTATGGGTGTCAATTGGTCGAGCTAGGCCTCATATGCTAGGTATGGTCCTATATATAAATCGCGAGTTAGATACTGGTCCTTGATCGGGGTACAAATAATTGGGCTAAACGAGTTTTAAACGGGCTAGTTAGTTATTTATCTCTAATTTGGTTATAAACGAGCTCTAATTAGGGTAGTAATCGAATGGTCTGATTGGGCAACCGTCAAGTTGCATCCTTGCACCTCGAACAACCAATTATGAACATGCCAAGCTGGTTCGGGCTTTAAATGTTGTGCCTGAAATTGAAACCCCTAGTCACCTTAATGCTAAAAAGCAAAACCTGTCATACTCATGGATTGAGGTATTAGTATTAGATCACCAATATGAGTGATCTGTATGAGTATCGTTAACTCTTGTCTCGATGCCTGCTTAATACTGTGTCGGTGGAACGATATAGACCAAGAAAAAACTATCAAAAGGGCCGTTTTGTTTTAGGAAAATTAGGGACAAATTTGTTGAATAATGGCAAATCCGTATCAGTTTTCAAGATAACCTACTTGACCAATACCATGCACTAAATCCATGGTCAGTTTCCCCTTTTTGACATTTGATTTTGGTGGTTATTTTTGCTAAAAATCACCAAAAATGCATTATGTTGGAATTTTTTTATTTCTTAGATTAAAAAATATTATGAAAATTAAAAATTGGACAGATTGGAGTTCATACCTTGGAGTCCCAAGATCTGCTTTCATATCTATGGACAATAAGGTTGTGTTTGGTAGTCATTTTGTTCTAAAAATAACGTTTTGTGTTAAAATTAGGAATTTTTTACTTGTATCAAAATTCCATTTTGAAACAAAACTCAAATGTTGGAACATGATAAGTTACCATGTTCTAAAATTTCTCGTTTCTGATTTTTTTCTTTTACTCTGTTTGTTTTGAAAAGACGGAAAATGAATCATAGCCACTAAAACGGAAGATTTTATTTTTATTATTTTCCTAAAATGAAAAAAATGTTAAAAATGTTTTTTCAGATGACTACCCAATGAAGCGAATTTTTTTCCAATTGGTGGTGAATTATTTAGTTTTTTACCAATTTTTTTTTTTTATCCTGTCATGAGTAAATGTACTCGTATCTTGTCATTTTTAAGTTACAAATTCATTCCTGCGTTTCCTCACATCTCCCTCTTCGTCTTCTCTCTCTCTGTCTCTCTCTCTCTGTTTCCTCACTTCTCCGCCAGATTTCTGCTTCTGTTGTTGAAATCTCACTGTTTTATATATTTTTGTCTTTTTCAAAGAAGAAAATGTCAGGTGTGGGACAGGTTTTCGGAGGGTCTTTCCTCTCGGCCTTCCTTCAGGTGGCCTTCGACAGGTTTGCCTCTCCCGAGTTGTTGGATTTCATACTCCGATGGGAAATCGACTTGGATGAAGTGGAGTCACTGAAGCGGACATCAGCCATGATTCAGGCCTTATCGGATGAAGCTGAAGTGAAGCAATTCACCAACGTTGCCGTGAAGCTGTGGCTCGACCACCTCAAACAGCTCCTCTATGATGCAGAGGACATACTGGACGAGTATGCCACTGAACTTCTACGCCTGAAATTGGAATCTGCTCACCAAACCCGACAGGTACGCAACCCCCCTGTTCCTCTCACACCATCAAGTACTGAAAGTAGTGTTTCTTCTTGGTTGAACTCCGGCCTAGAATCTGCTTTAGAAGGAATAAAAGGCATTGCGCCTAAGGTTTATAACATCACCGAAGACCTGCAGGGAATTAAAGGGATCCATTCAAAAGTAAGGGATATCAACATGAGGTTAAAAAGTGTAGCACAAGAAGGTGTTGCTCTAGGTTTGAACTTGAGCATCGGATCTGGGTCCTCAAGGCCCAAGGTATTCAGTCAAAGGCCACCAACGAGTTCTTTAGTGAATACATCGAATGTTTTCGGCAGAGAGGAAGATATGGAGGAGATTTTCAGATGGTTGATATCAGATAACACTCCAAGTAATGATGTTAATAATTTCTCAGTGCTGCCCATAGTGGGCATGGGTGGGGTTGGAAAGACAACCCTTGCTCAACTTGTTTATAATGATGAAAGAATTGAGAAGCATTTTGGTCTGAAAGCTTGGGTTTGTGTCTCGGAAGATTTCGATCTGGTGAGGTTAACTAAAGAAATTCTTGAGTCAGTCACTAGATCATGCCCTCCTTCTAATTCACTGGACCTGTTACAGCTGAAACTTAAAGAAGCATTGAGCAAAAAAAGATTTTTATTGGTTTTGGATGACATGTGGAACGAGATCTATGACAGATGGGATGCCTTAAGGACCCCTTTTGCATTCGGTCAACGAGGGAGCAAGATATTAGTTACAACACGGAACAAAGGCGTTTCATCAATCGTTCGCACTGTTCCGTACGATATTTATCTAAAAGGTCTTCCAAATGAAGCTTGTTTTGCACTCGTTCAAAGGCATGCTTTCATGGATGAAAAATCATCTGATGCAAATCAAAAGTTGGAAGTATTTGGAGATGAAATTGTGAAGAAATGTAAGGGTTTACCTTTGGCTATAAAGACACTTGCTGGCCTCTTGCGAGATAAAAGGGATAACTATGAGTGGAAAGATATTTTAGAGAGTGAAATATGGGATTTAAGAGAGAGTGAGATCCTTCCATCACTCATATTGAGTTACCATCATCTTCCACCGCATGTAAAGAGATGCTTTGCATATTGTGCTTTGTTTCCCAAAGACTACGAATTTAGCAAGAGTGAATTAGTTGCCTTGTGGATGGCAGAAGGTCTTGTTCAACCAAAAGAAAAGAAACGGCTGGAAGATATAGGGGCTGGGTATTTTGATGAATTAGTAATGCGGTCATTCTTTGAGTTATCTATTAATCATCATTCTTGGGCAACAGGATCGCTCTTTATTGATTTATCAAAAGAAAAATACAACAGGTCATTATTTGAGTCATCCGATAATGCGAGATCACCATTTGTGATGCATGATCTAATCCATGATTTAGCACAATATGTTTCAAGTGGAATATATTGTAAGAAAGAGTATGATAAGTCATCACCTGTTCTTCCTACAACTCGCCACTTGTCCTATGTTATGCACAATTATAATGTTGAGGCGACAGAGTTTGGGGCAATGAAAAGTTTACGCACCTTTCTAACTCTAAATGATTTAGCTGGTAGTCCTAAGCACTTTTTTTCCACTTTGGAATTCCAATTCCAATTCCTACGTGTGCTACGTTTCAGAAATTGCTGCAATTGTGAGTTGCCTGATTCAATTGGCAAGTTGAAACATCTAAGGTTTCTTGATCTCTCGTTTTCTGATATTGTAAGGTTGCCCGACTCGATTGGAAAACTTTACAATCTACAATTGTTAGCCCTTACTGGTTGTGGTAGGCTTAGAAAGTTGCCTAACGATATGAGTAACCTCATAAATCTTCGATATCTTGTTCTCCCTGCAGATTGGGATTTCCATAAAATTCCATTAGGAGTGGGTAACATGAGTTGTCTTCAAATGTTGAGCACAATCTATGTAGGGCAAAAAAATAAGTTATCACAATTGCGTGGGATTCGGGACAATTCAAGTTTGGAAGATGTAGGCAACAATTGGGTAGAAGCCATAGTGGCCAAGCCACACCTTCTTAAGCCACACCTTCTTGGGCTACAGCTGCACAATCTCACATCACTCCGAGTACTTCGAATATCAAACTATCAGAATCTGGAGTCACTATCCAAGGAACTATACACTCTTACATCTCTCCAAAGATTAGTAATCAAAAGTTGCCCTGCTCTTGTGTCCCTCCAAGAAACAAGGTTACCCACAACACTTAAAGAATTAAAGATCTTTGATTGCGAGAAGTTGGGGTCACTACCAAAGGAGCTTCAGACCCTAACTTATCTCAAAGAATTTGTAATTGATAGTTGTCCTGCTCTAGTATCCTTCCAGGAAACACGGCTACCCTCTGCACTTGAAGAATTGGAGATCATTGATTGTGAGAATTGGGAGTCCTTAACCATGGAACTATTGCACAACCTCACGTCCTTCCAAAGATTTGTAATCAAAGAGTGTCCTGTTCTTGAATCCATTCCCGATATGGGTTTATCCACTGTGCTTCAAGAAGTATCAATTCTAAATTGTGGGCAGTTGAATTCCTTGCCCAAGGGGCTGCACAAAGTTACAAGTCTTCAACGACTGGAAATTGTAGAGTGCTATTTTCTTATGGAGTGCAAGAATCTTGAACCCCTACATACCTCAGGTCTTCATAATCTTGTATCTCTTTCATATCTCACCATTGGTGGATGTCATGCTCTCGTGTCCCTTCCAAATGGCCTGCTTCCCACCAACCTTCGGGATGTTTGCATCAAGGACTGCCCAATTCTTGAATCCCTATATGATGGACTCTCTGATCTAACATCTCTTAAACGTTTGGAGATCCAGAATTGTCCAAAGCTGACTCAACGGTACCAAACGAAGGAAGGAGAAGAGTGGTCCAAGATTGCCCACATCCCTAAGGTGATAATTGATGGCATATGGCAATAAATCCTAAACATCACATGTGGGTCTGGCCTCTTATAATTAAATCTATGGATGGAGTACTACAGACAGTGTGTCTATTATGCAACACTACAACAAAAGCAGAGATGCATTGCAGCTAATATATTGAGGTATTTCTTCTATAATCAGATATGTATGATTTCTATCTATACTTCTTGTTATGCCATATGTGATTTTAATTTAATTTCTCTTCATAGGAGAATCACGAGATGGAATGGCTTTCTTTGAAAATGCTCAAGAACAAAGAAAAAGTGGCATGGCATTTTCATGGAACTTTAATTTCTCTCGGATGGAATGCTTTTCTTGGAAAGTGCTCAGGAATTGACGCAAAGTGACATAGCAATTGCAAGGACCTTTTCAGCAAATTAATGCAACCTAGCTTTGTATCTATAAGGTATCACTTATCAGCATCCCATTAGTTTTCTGCCTACCCTGAAGCTTCAATTGGTCACCAAAAATCATGGAAGTTCAATTCAGTAGGAATCTGTTCTGCAAGTCAGCAAGTTATGCTATGCAGAGGATACGCTTCCACACAGGTTGTGGGTAGGTTAAACTGTTACATCTCTCTCTCTCTCTCTCTCTCTCTCTCTAATTTAATTTTCATCTTTTTTGCAGAATTATTGGAATGTCAGAATTGTGGGGTTAATTAATTCTATTCTCACTTACATTCTCCACTCTAAGTATAGAACTCTGTTTTGTTTCCATCAACTTTTCCCTTGTTTACTGTCTTATGGATGTGAGTCAGATTTAATGCTCAATATTGTTGCCATTTAACCTTCCTAAATTTACCTTTCTAGTTGTAACCCTCCTTAATGTTATGGACTTCCACCTAATATCACAGAACCACAGGCAAAAGCCAATTTTTTATTCATCAAATTCAGATATAGTGCTGAATCCTCTCACAACCTTGTATAAAAGGCACAAAAACAGAGTCAAACTGAGTTTAAAACTCTTCTGGCCAATAAAAATCTACAGAAAATGAAGTAAATTAAGCAACTTAAAACCGGGCTGGACTCATGAAGTCCCTTATCCAACCAAATATTAACACTGAAAAAACAACTGAAATAAAAACTAGGCATGAGCAGTAAACGTAAACATTCCAGTAAAGTCTTCTGCCGCTTGAAAATTTGGAGTTCCAATTTCATCAAAGGGGATGAAGAACCAAATTTGTTGTTTTTGTTGTAACGTAGCAATGGCAGAGATGGTGCATGGCTGCTATTAGATGCCCTAACATTATAAGTATGCTTCAAAAAGTCATTTCCTCATCTTCTAAGTGGACCTTGCATCTACCTTTGGTCAACACTATGATCCTCCTAAATTACCTTCCAAATTTTCAAAATGTAGTTCCATTCCTCTTTTTGTAGCTTCCTAATTGTTGTAATGTGATTTTATGGATAAAAGGGTAGAATTGTCCATTGGGACAACTGTACTTGTACTCATATCTCATTTACTATAAATAGAAGAGGGCTAGTGTCAAGTTTGACACAAGTCATTTCATCACTAATAAATCCTTATTTTCTGGTTCTATATGGATGTATTGATATAAGTAATGGATTGTATTGATTTTAAGTGAGAACTTTCTGAAATAAAAGGTTATTACTTTTTCACTATTAGCAAAAATTGCTTTTTTTTTTTTTTTTTGGGCATATGCATGTTCAGGACTATATCATTACTATTATTTTATGAACTAATGGAATAATAATTCTCGACTTTATAAACATCAGTTAACATACATCAATTCTTATCTACATGCTTCAGCCTTTTCACTTTTGAATTGATGAGTGCTATAACATAATATAAACATATTTCAAGGGACAAAAAATAACTAGCTTCAAAATAGATGCCTAATTGCCTAAAATAATTATCTTTATATCCTATCCTTTAATATGCCTTGAAAATTTTCTCTTTGGACAAGAACGATCAACTTTGACTAAGATTTTCTAACATAATGCAAGAGTAAAATGTATTTGTTTTCCATTGTCAAATGTGGACTAGAATTGCAATTGGGTGAATCTCTCTCTCTCTCTCTCTCTCTCTCTCTCTCTCTCTCTCTCTCTCTCACACACACACACACACACACACACACACACACCAGCCTTCTGTATTTTTGTTCCATCACAAGGCAAATGTCAGGCTCTCCTGTCCATTCCAAATGGCCTGCTTCCCACCAACCTCTGGGATTTTTGCATCAAGGACTGCCCGATTCTTGAATCCCTATATGATGCAAATGTTTGGTGATCCAGAATTGTCCAATGCTGACACAACGGTACCAAAAGAAGGAAGGAATAGAGTGGTCCAAGATCCCAAATCACTAAGGTGATAATAGATGGCATATGGCAATAAAACCTACACACCATCTGTGGGTCTGGCTCTTATGATTAAATCTGTGGATGGAGAGCTACAGATAAAGAGTGTCTATTATGCAAAACTACAATAAAAGCAGAGATTTATTGCAGCTAATATCGACGTATTTCTTCTATAACCTGATAGGTATGAGTTATATCTATACTTCATGCTATGCCATATGTGACTTTAATTTAATTTCTCTTCATAGGAGGATCACGAGATGGAATATCTTTGTTTGAAAATGCTCAAGAACCAACCAAAATTGGCATGTCAATTTCTTGGGACTTTAATTTCTCTCAGATGGAATGCTTTCTTTGAAAATGCTCAGGAATTGACACAAAGTGACATAGCAATTGTAAGGTACTTTTCAGCAAATTAATGCAACCTAGCATTGTATCTATAAGGTATCACTTATCAGCATCCCTTAGCTTTCTGCCTTCCCTGAAGCTTCAATTGGAAGTTCAATTCAGGAGGAATCTGTTCTACGTCCGCAAGTTATGCTATGTAGAGGTTACTCTTCCACAGTAAGTCATGGGTAGGTTCAACTGTTCCATCTCTCTCTCTCTCTCATTTATTTATTTTTCAGCTCTTTGCAGGATTATTGGATATTAATTAATTATATTCTCACTTGCATCCTCCACTTTTAAGTGCAAAATACTATCTTGTTTCCATCTACCTTCTGCTATATGCATGTGAGGCAGAGGTTTACTTTTAATATATCTGTACCTTGTAACCTTCGTAAATTTACCATGCTTGTGGTAACCCTCCTTGGTCTTATGGACACCTACCTAAATTCCTTCTTTGTAATCCTAATTCATAGTCCCTTCTACCATATCTGATTAACATGCTGGGAAACAACTATGCTTGGGGTACAATCCTCTTCTTGATTATGATTTCTATTATAACTGTATAAGTTAAATAAACTCTATTTCATTTTCGATCTTAAATAAAATGTTGATTGTGGAATTACATGATATCTAGTGCTTGTAATCTTTTGCTTGCATCATGTGGCCGCCGCCAAATAAATTGGTTTTCATCAACAAAAAACCACTCTATGGTGTTATTTGTTTTCAGTAGCTTCTGTGACCTGGTCAATGTTCTAGAAAGGAACTAGAAGCACACAACCACACTTGACCAGGATCACTTATAACTTGATTATAGCAGAACAGGAACAGAATAGAGGAATAATAGGAAAAATTCAAAATCCATAGTCGATCTACCTAGATTTCTGGTCGGATATACTTTTATAATAGATCTTTCAGTCTGATGTAATAACTTTGAAAATCAGAGATTAATATGGATGATTTCAAGCCTGCTTGCTGTTCAAGCTAAAAGTCAAGAACTAAGAAATATCAGCAGAATCAGATGAGAAGAATTGAGAAATGTTCGATAATAATGTAATGGATCACTGATAAAGTAATGTGAAAGCTGGAATTCAGTTTCAGCAAAGGTATAGCCAGAACTAGAAATCAGTGTAAGAGAATTACAAGAAATCAGAGTGACAGAGGAACTAGAAGAAGATATTAGAATTAGAGGAAGAAGAACAAAGAAGAAGAGAGAGGATTGACCTGATAAGTAACTGAGCAGAAAAAGGAAAGAGATCAGATATGGACTACTACCAGTCCACATATGGACAGCCCAACAACACAAAAGCTTGCCCCCCCCCCCCTCTCTCTCTCTTTCATCCATTGGTGTTGTGTCCATTGATATGTAGCATAAATTAAAGTATATTTGGTCTATTTGTTTTTCCATTTGCCAGAGAACATGATCTCCAAAGGAATGCTCATTTTATAGCTAATTTGTGTATGCACTCTGGACGTACTCTTAACCCATGTAACGAATTAGTGATGCTCAAAATCCTATAAAATACAAGGGCTTAGCAGGAAGATTAAACCATGCAATCAGAATGTTAAGATGGTTGCAAGCGCCACTATGACCTTCGGTATTGAACACTACATTTGTATTTATTGTGAAGCACTGCATCTTGAATTTGAAATCCGAACTCTCCTACCAAGCTGCAACAGAGCGAGGCTGCACATTCTATGCCATGTCAGAAACGATACTATTTGTAAATATCATTTTAGTTTCCGACTTACTTTTCTGCTTTTTTAGTTGGACCAAAAGATTTAATCTCAGTTTTAATTTTATGATGTTGTTCAATTGACTATGACAGGTAGAGGTGGAAACTGGTATACAATTAAATCTAGAAGACATGGTTAACCTCACAGCCTTCCTGGATCCATCAATTATTGGAAGCAAGGTAGAGATTGGGATTATTAGAGAAGATTGTGTCCATTGCATGTTTGGGTGTCAAATTATGCAGTGGATTGGCTTTGTAATTTTGACCCCATGCTAATTGTGTTTTGTACAAATAAGTTTTAGCGTGACCCAGATTCCTTTTGAACGTAGATATTATTGGTTGTGGAGAGAGTTTTCTTTTGGACATCACATCTCTATTTGATTAAATATTACATTGTCTAATCCGCATTAAACTAATGTGTATTAAGAGTAACTTCCTTATATTGAAGAAAGCTATCTTTACTTTGTTTATCTTGAGACATGAGAGTTTTGTTAGGATTTTGAAGCGAACTTCATTTCAGTCAGATTTCATTAGCTATGTTTAGAGCTAAATTTCGTTTGCTCTATATTGTTAATCTAGATTTAAGAATTAAAGTTACTTGCAATATAATAGATTAACAGTTCCAAAATTAGATTTCCAATCTAGATAATTTAATCAGAGTTATTTATGTCATTTAGGTTGAATACTATTTTTCCACAAAATTTTTTTTTTTTTTGATGAAATAAAAAACTTTATTAATTAAGAAAGATAAGATAAAAAATCAATATCTGGGTTAGTGTTGTTAATGTAAAACCTCTTGTTCATAGCCCTTGTGGCTAAATTCTTCATAAGGAGGACCATATTGTTGTTAGGCTTGAGGCAAAAACTGGTTTTAAACAAAATATGATGGACATTAACAGCAAGGGTATTGAGCTCCAAGGTCACGATTTTCGTGCTCCCCTCAAAAAAATAAATCTTCCATCTCCTTAGAATCGGTCCAGATTTCTTTGATTCTCCAACCTCTGTCTAAAGCCTGCTATATCCTATAGAGAATGCCCCGAGTGCTGACTTCCAAATTTTGTCCTGTCACCATATAATTTGCATATAATGAGACATATTTTCCTTTGTTTATAATGCACACAGCCCATCCAACAATGTTTCTCTTAGAGTCGCTGACTGTCGAACATATCAATAATGTTGCCGTAAAGCTTACTATTAATAGAGTATGGATTATCTTATTTTGGTTAGTAGGGTCCAACTCTTGTATTACTTCCCCCAAAATGAGAAGTCCACTCATGCACAGGATTCAGTACCAAGTAAGGATTCGGCTTTACCTTAATAAAAATGACTCGGTTCTGGTGTGACTAAAGGAAATAGCATGTACTGATATATGTGCTAAAATAAATTATCAGAAGGTAAGTCGTAGAGTTAAATAGGAAACAGAATAAGAGATTGAAAGGAAGGTGCAAAGAGGAATTCAGTTCAAAGTCCCAAAGGACTCTTTGCCCATATCCTTTTGGTAAACTCACAAGATATGAAGATATGCCATAATGATTCTTGTTGATTGTGGGACAAACCACATAAATGATCTACCTCAATCCATTTACCCACAAATATCTTTTGTAAGTATCCCATCATGAGCAATTCTCCAGAAGAAGAGCTTAAATTTCAGGTGAATCTGAGTTTCCAAAAGAATCACCACCAATGAAAGCAAAGAGATGAACAAGAACATTATTGATATGTTAATAAGAGCAAAGAGATAATTTTGGATTTTGAGTTTCCAAAATTATTTATTTCACCATACTATATACATTTGTCTATATTTGAGTATTCGATTAGATTCGGTATTGTAACTTGTTTGATTTTTATATGATTTGAATCTAATCATCCCTTTAGTATTACTTATAAGCTGTAATAGGGGTTCAAGAAGGCCAATTCAAATGGTGATTTAGAAATTTAGATGCTCCATATCAGTCATCCATTTAAATTCTTACTTGTTTGATTTTTTTATTTTCTTTCAGATGGATGGATGACTTATAAAATATATCTAGTGGATTCTATAGGATGATTTTTACATTTGATAGGAAGGCCGGTCCAAGTGGTGATGTACCAATTTAGATGCTCAAGACAGGTCATACCATATGAATACGTCCATATTAGAAAATGAGATAAGATAAAGAATTTTTTTTCAATTAATTAAATTTTTTTAATCCAATCTAGGGACCAATGGAATGACTTGTACAGTTGAATAGGGTCCTGATATACCAATCCAAGAATTGTAATTTGTTGATGCATCTTCTGTGCAGAAAATATTCATCGTCTTCTTTGGTCAAAGAGATCTTTCTAACCTGTTCTCTAAAGAATAACATATATTGGCATATCAAAATGGGAAGAAAGAGGACACTTTGAGAGTCTGATGGGTCTTTTTGCTGTAAGAAAAAAATTCTTATGTGCAGCAAAAACTCTGATCATTCCATTTTTTTCATCTCTGATTTCGGTACACGACAACACTAGAGTGAATACCAATTTTTCTCTTTGTCATCTACAGAGAGAGACTCCTCCCTTCCTCCCTCCCTCTTTTTTTTTTCTTTAATGATACAATTAGTGTTTACAATAATACAATTATTATTCTTAATTGTTTCCAATTATAACTTTGATTAATATTTTTCTCTATATATGCTTCAAATGTGTTTCAGGTTTGCAGCTCATGGTCTGGCTAGTGTTGGGAAGAAAACCTATGCCAACTTTGGGCAAAGTTAGGTTAGGGTTTAGCCGAGAGCTTAGCACAAGGGTTCATCCATTGTCTCAGGAGTGTCATTTTGTGAAAAACGCAAAGTTCACAACCCTTTTAATGTCTTATTATAATTGGCTCTTCCTTGGGAAAATTAAACTTTCTTTGTAAATTCTAGCCTCATTTGCAGGAGGAACTTCTCTTTCATATTCAATTGATTTGGGTTTTCAGTACCTCTAAATTAAATATCTCTTTCTTTTATGTTAGAAACTCTTCATGTGCAATGGTTATGGGCCTTATGACTCATCTGTGATGGGCCATTTTTGTCACTTGGAACAGCTGATTTGATTATTCTGACTACTGATACTTATATTATGATCTAGATTGGTCATTTATCAAATCTCTTAGCTATTAGGTAATTTTTTAATTTTTATTTATTTATTCTCTTTTTTTTATAAGAAGCCATTAGGTACTTGGAAGAGCTGATTAACAAAATCTTTGCTCTTGTATTTCCATAGAAGATTGTCCTAAAAAATTGCAGAAGAGAAAAAATAAAAAGACAACGGTGAACCTTCACGTATGTGAATGTATATGAACGTTCCTGGTCCATCGATATGGCATCTATTAAATTATTATGAATGTGTTCTCAAAATTATTGACTTTTTGAGGCCTTTCTCCCTAAAGTGTTGTTAATATGTTGAGTGTTTGGAAATAAACTGTCATATGATTGAAGGCTCACATGGACAATAGGTTCACCAAGTTTTGATTCCCAGTTGAGGTTCCCTCAACTGAGGAAAGAATAGGAGCAGACTGCCAGTAAGATTGGCAATGAGAGGAGGCACCACGAGTGGCAAGTTTATCAGCAACTGAATTCCCTTCACGAAGGGTATGGTTGTATGAAATGTGATGGAATCGACGAGCAAGGATCCAGTAGTCTTCAATAATATTCTTTATATGCCAAGGAATGGAGTGGCATTGTCGTTTAAGAATATTAATGATGGTGAGATTGTCACCCTCGATTAGAACAGATGGAAATCCTTCTTGCAGTGCCAATGTCATTGCATGAAAAATAGCTGAGGTTTCAACAACACAAGCATGAGCCATACCAATACCCATTCGAAAAGCCATAGAGGAAATGGCTTCCACACATGGTAAGAGGAAAGAGGATCCCCTTGCCATAAACCTTGAGAAGGTTAGAAGAAATCCAGTGGTGAACCATTTAGTAGAACAACCATTTTAGGGGTAGTAACACAAAACATTACTTGTTTGACCCAATTGTAGTCAAAACCATAAGCAAATAAATAGGTTGTGAGTTGAAAACATACCTCTGGATTTTTGGAACCAAAGAAGCTCTTGCTGTGATTGCGGCAGTATAGAAATTTTCAAGCTCTTGCCAACGCTCATCTCTTAGGGTGATGTCAATGGTATGCAATTGTTCAAGTATGGCCCTTCAGTGATGTTCATGATGATTGATGTTCCCTACTACCATTTTATTCCATGAGTCCAATGTATGAGTAAGATTAGAGAGTTTGCAATGGAAAGAAAATGAAGGAGAGCCAGGCACATAAGAAAACCACCCATTTTGCATTACAGACTTGGTGATTACCCCACTTAAATGGGGAACCGGAGCCGTACCTAGATGGGATTAACTAGAAGATATCTCATAATTTCAGAGAGGCTAATTCTATTACGGACTTTTTAGCTCAGGATGTGGCAAAAACAGGTGTCCCAGCGTCCAATGCTGCTCTCCCTGATCAAATTGTACCGTGCCTCAGCAATGATGCTAATGGGAATTTCTTTTTGCTAAAGACTATAATATTCAATCACTTTTTCCTTTTGGTCGATTTCAGATACAACAAATGAGGCCGGCACTTGCTAGTAGTTTATCAGATACAAAAACGACATACCTTGCCCTCAGTTGATCATGTCTCCTCCGCCGTTAGTCAAATCCTATACCGTGCCTGCTCGGGCTCACTTTGTGCCAATAACGATAACTTTTTTGTGAACGGACATAGTGGTTAGGCCCTTCTAAATAGGTGTTTCAAGTGAGATTTCATCCCCTATATGTCACACACATCTTCACTAAGTTGTTGATATATGACTAGGACACATACCCATGTCTAACCAATCTTTCAAAATCTCAATGTAATACTTTGATGACACAATTAAATACAAGAACATCTAATAAGAATCAGAGGAAAGGAGATATAACCATACTTGTAGATTGTACACCGTTGATTCTATATGATAAGAATTATATACAAAGTTATTCTGTACACATAATCCACATTACATACATATACTTGTCAAAGGAATACATAACTAAATACACATAACATCCAAAAAGAGATCATAATCCTCATCATCTTCTTCAAGGTGCACCATATTGATCATGAATTTCTACAATTCTTTTTGAGACAATATCAAAAACTATTTGTTCAAAGTCATCAGGAACTTCTTTTATAATCCTAGCTAGATTCAGAGAAAAAAATTAGACCTTGAATAGTCTTATACCTAAGCATGATGGAGCATCAAAGGTTAATAATTTTGAAGGCCTAGATTTCTTTTTTCTAAATGTGTGTCTTCTTGCCAGTGAACACTCTCTACTGATGATAATGCCTTAGGTAGAGTTTGGTCTCTAGGTTTTTTTTTTCCTAATAATTGTTAATACTTTTTTTTTTCTTTTCACTAACCCATCAGATCGGAATTAAAGCAATGTGGTTGAACTTAGAACCATTGGATCAGTGTCAGCCATTATTTTTGCACCAAGCCCCTTCTGCTTTAAATAGAGAGCCCCTATGGATGAACCTCTTTAATAAATACAATAGCAAACCCCTGGAACTCGGAAACCAACAAAAACTACCTTAATTCCATAAATAAGGCTAATCATTTAATCTAGTACCGAAGAAATTAAGGCTGTTAAGAAGAGACATTTTATATTTGTTGAAGCTGTTTGTTTATTGTTGCAACCAGGTGTTGGGCAATTGATCGAATGTTGTCATTGTTGACAATTAGGAATATAGTAAATTTGTTTGATCAACAAGATTATTAGAACTAATGGTTCAATGATTCAATGGTATTGAGTGGTATTGGTTCAATTGTGAATTGAAGAGAAATGATGTGCGATTCAATTTCAAAGTGGAACCCAAATATAATCACATGCTATCAATGCAACCCATTATATGGTGATGATGTCAACACGCACAAATTTCTTTTTATTATTATTCTTCTTTTAATTCCAATTCAGGGACCTATGGAAAAAAATCGTCTATAATTCCGATCTCATACAATTCCGTCCATCTATCACCATGTGGAGAGAGATAGAGTAAAGTTGATCAATACCAATTTTTCCTTTGTTTTCTGCGGTACGCACACCGCGGAGAGAGACATGAAAACCAAAAGGAGAAGACAAAAATATTTTAAAAGAAGGGGTCATCTGGATATTTAGCGATGATCCCCCTTATTGATATTAGACAAAACTTAGGTGGATCAAAATTTTCTACGGTCACAGTCAAGGGAGATTGGGAGAATCCCTTGACTGAGATCTTTCATGGTAGAATTATCAACTGTTAGGAAATAGTGGATAAGGGTATTACCAATCTTGGAAAATTTATGGATATTTCAACTTGGCCAGTAGTGGCGTTAAGAGACATGAAAACCAAAATGAGAAGACAAAATTATTTTAAAAGAAGGGGTCATCTGGATATTTAGCGATGATCCCCTTATTGCTATAAGACAAAACTTAGGTGGATCAAATTTAACTGACTCTTCATTAATTTAAGGTAGATTGGGAGAATCCCTTGACTGAGATCTTGCATGGTAGAATTATCAACTGTTAGGAAATACTGGATAAGGGTATTATCAATCTTTGAAAATTTATGAATATTTCAACTTGGCCAGCAGTGGCGTTATTAGAAGAGCATCCATGGGTTAAATCGGTTACGAAGCGCTTCGAAAGTACAAAACTCATTCCTGCATTCCAAAACGTTCAGATTTAAACACAGTTCCCAGATTTCTGCTTCTGGTGTTGAAGTCTCTTTGCTTTACAATTTTTTTTTCCCTCTCTCTCAAAGAAGAAAATGTCAGGTGTGGGACAGGTTTTCGGAGGGTCTTTCCTCTCGGCCTTCCTTCAGGTGGCCTTCGACAGGTTTGCCTCTCCCGAGTTGTTGGATTTCATACTCCGATGGGAAATCGACTTGGATGAAGTGGAGTCACTGAAGCGGACATCAGCCATGATTCAGGCCTTATCGGATGAAGCTGAAGTGAAGCAATTCACCAACGTTGCCGTGAAGCTGTGGCTCGACCACCTCAAACAGCTCCTCTATGATGCAGAGGACATACTGGACGAGTATGCCACTGAACTTCTACGCCTGAAATTGGAATCTGCTCACCAAACCCGACAGGTACGCAACCCCCCTGTTCCTCTCACACGATCAAGTACTGAAAGTAGTGTTTCTTCTTGGTTGAACTCCGGCCTAGAATCTGCTTTAGAAGGAATAAAAGGCATTGCGCCTAAGGTTTATAACATCACCGAAGACCTGCAGGGAATTAAAGGGTTCCATTCAAAAGTAAGGGATATCAACATGAGGTTAAAAAGTGTAGCACAAGAAGGTGTTGCTCTAGGTTTGAACTTGAGCATCGGATCTGGGTCCTCAAGGCCCAAGGTATTCAGTCAAAGGCCACCAACGAGTTCTTTAGTGAATACATCGAATGTTTTCGGCAGAGAGGAAGATATGGAGGAGATTTTCAGATGGTTGATATCAGATAACACTCCAAGTAATGATGTTAATAATTTCTCAGTGCTGCCCATAGTGGGCATGGGTGGGGTTGGAAAGACAACCCTTGCTCAACTTGTTTATAATGATGAAAGAATTGAGAAGCATTTTGGTCTGAAAGCTTGGGTTTGTGTCTCGGAAGACTTCGATCTGGTGAGGTTAACTAAAGAAATTCTTGAGTCAGTCACTAGATCATGCCCTCCTTCTAATTCACTGGACCTGTTACAGCTGAAACTTAAAGAAGCATTGAGCAAAAAAAGATTTTTATTGGTTTTGGATGACATGTGGAATGAGATCTATGACAGATGGGATGCCTTAAGGACCCCTTTTGCATTCGGTCAACGAGGGAGCAAGATATTAGTTACAACACGGAACAAAGGCGTTTCATCAATTGTTCGCACTGCTCCGTACGATATTTATCTAAAAGGTCTTCCAAATGAAGCTTGTTTTGCACTCGTTCAAAGGCACGCTTTCATGGATGAAAAATCATCTGATGCAAATCAAAAGTTGGAAGTATTTGGAGATGAAATTGTGAAGAAATGTAAGGGTTTACCTTTGGCTATAAAGACACTTGCTGGCCTCTTGCGAGATAAAAGGGAGAACTATGAGTGGAAAGATATTTTGGAGAGTGAAATATGGGATTTAACAGAGAGTGAGATCCTTCCATCACTCATGTTGAGTTACCATCATCTTCCACCACATGTAAAGAGATGCTTTGCATATTGTGCTTTGTTTCCCAAAGACTACGAATTTAGGAAGATTGAATTAGTTGTCTTGTGGATGGCAGAAGGTCTTGTTCAACCAAAAGAAAAGAAACGGCTGGAAGATATAGGGGCTGGGTATTTTGATGAATTAGTAATGCGGTCATTCTTTGAGTTATCTATTTATCATCATTCTTGGGCAACAGGATCGCTCCTTATTGGTTTATCAAAAGAAATACACAACAGGTCATTATTTGAGTCATCCAGTAACACGGGATCAACATTTGTGATGCATGATCTAATCCATGATTTAGCACAATATGTTTCAGGTGGAATATATTGCAAGAAAGAGTCTGATAAGTCATCACCTGTTCTTACTACAACTCGCCACTTGTCCTATGTTATGCACAATTATAATGTTGAGGCGACAGAGTTTGGGGCAATGAAAAGTTTACGCACCTTTCTAACTCTAAATGATTTAGCTAGTAGTCCTAAGCACTTTTTTTCCACTTTGGAATTCCAATTCCAATTCCTACGTGTGCTACGTTTCAGAAATTGCTGCAATTGTGAGTTGCCTGATTCAATTGGCAAGTTGAAACATCTAAGGTTTCTTGATCTCTCTTTTTCTGATATTGTAAGGTTGCCCGACTCGATTGGAAAACTTTACAATCTACAATTGTTAGCCCTTACTGGTTGTGGTAGGCTTAGAAAGTTGCCTAACGATATGAGTAACCTTATAAATCTTCGATATCTTGTTCTCCCTGCACATTGGGATTTCCATAAAATTCCATTAGGAGTGGGTAACATGAGTTGTCTTCAAATGTTGAGCACAATCGATGTAGGGCAAAAAAAAAAGTTATCACAATTGCGTGGGATTCGGGACAATTCAAGTTTGGAAGATGTAGGCAATAATGGGGTAGAAGCCATAGTGGCCAAGCCACACCTTCTTGGGCTACAGCTGCACAATCTCACGTCACTTAGAGTTCTTCGAATATCAAACTACAAGAATTTGGAGTCAGTATCCAAGAAGCTATGCACTCTAACATCTCTCCAAAGATTAGTAATTGCAAGTTGCCCTACTCTTGTATCCCTCCAAGAAACAAGGTTACCCACTGCACTTAAAGAACTAAAGATCTTTTATTGCGAGAAGTTGGGGTCACTACCAAAGGAGCTTCAGACCCTAACTTATCTCAAAGAATTTGTAATTGGTAGTTGTCCTGCTCTAGTGTCCTTCCAGGAAACAAGGTTACCCTCTGCACTTGAAGAATTGGAGATCATTGATTGTGAGAATTTGGAGTCCTTACCCATGGAACTATTGCACAACCTCACAACCTTCCAAAGATTAGTAATCAAAGAGTGTCCTGCTCTTGAAACCATTCCAGATATGGGCTTATCCACTATGCTTCAAGAAGTATCAATTCTAAATTGTGGGCAGTTGAATTCCTTGCCCAAGGGGCTGCACAAATTTACAAGTCTTAAACGACTAGAAATTGTGGAGTGCTATTTTCTTATGGAGTGCAAGAATCTTGAACCCCTACATACCTCAGGTCTTCATAATCTTATTTCTCTTTCATATCTCACCATTGGTGGATGTCATGCTCTCATGTCCCTTCCAAATGGCCTGCTTCCCACCAACCTTCGGGATTTTTGCATCATGGACTGCCCAATTCTTGAATCCCTATATGATGGACTCTCTGACCTAACCTCGCTTAAACGTTTGGAGATCCAGAATTGTCCAAAGCTGACCAAACGGTACCAAAAGAAGGAAGGAGAAGAGTGGTCCAACATTGCCCAAATCCCTAAGGTGATAATAGATGGCATATGGCAATAAATTCTAAACACCGCATGCGGGTCTCACCTCTTATAATTAAATCAACAGATGGAGTACTACAGACAGATTGTGTCTATAATGCAAAACTACAATAAAAGCAGAGATGCATTGCAGCTAATATTGAGGTATTTCTTCTATAACCTGATAGGTATGATTATCTATACTTCATGTTATGCCATATGTGATTTTAACTTAATTTCTCTTCATAGGAGAATCACGAGATGGAATGTCTTTCTTTGAAAATGCTCAAGAACCAACCAAAATTGGCATGGCAATTTCTTGGATCTTTGATTTCTCTCAGATGGAATGCTTTCTTTGAAAATGCTGAGGAATCTACGCAAAGAAACATGGCAATTGCATGGAACTTTTCAGCAAATTGATGCAACCTAGCATTGTATCTATAAGGTATCACTTATCAATGTTCCGCTTGTTTTCTGCCTACCCTGAAGCTTCAATTGGTCACCAAAAATCATGGAAGTTCAATTCAGTGGCAATCTGTTCTACATGTCAGCAAGTTATGTTATGCAGAGGATATACTTCCACAGTATGTCGTGGGTAGGTTTAATTGTTCTCTCTCTCTCTCTCTCTCTCTCATACATAACACTATCTTGTTTCCATTCACTTTTTTCTTCTATATGCATGTGAGGCAGAGGTTACTTTTCTTATATTTGTACCTTTTAAGCTTCCTAAATTTACCATGGTCTTATGGACTCTTTCCTAAATTCCTTCTCTGTGGTCCTAAGTCATAGTCCCTTCCACCATATCTGATTAACATGCTGGGAAAACAACTCTATGTGGGTACAATCCTCTTCTTGATTAAGATCTCTATTATAAATGCAGAAGTTAAAGTTGGGATCCTCCAGAACTGTTAGCACCCCTCGCATCTGCGTCTAGACTGATGAGCAATCTTTCACTGCTTTCTAGACTGCTATATTGCTCATCCATGCTTGCATTTAACAACCAATCCAATGTGTTGCCTGAATTACAAGAACCCTCCACCAAAGAGTTGTTCTGAACAGAGTGTGGCTCTGCGAAGAAATTGATTGATTATCCGAAGAGCCCGAGCTTGAAAAGAGCCAAGAGGATTCTCTTATTTCAGTGATGTAGGATCACTATCACCCATTATTAATGATTCGGTAAAATGAAATCTCTACTTCTGATGCAGATCCAACAACAACAGTTCTGAATTGTTTTCATTTAATTCAATTGCTGCCCATGAACCAGGGGTCTTCAGAAATCAAATTTAATTCTAAACTACTTTTCTGATGCTCCACTTCAAGATGCAATATCTGAATTCTGGATTCTATCCTGATTGAAAGAAAGGGACTTGGACATTGATAATACAGTCCAAATATGGGAAGACATCCTCCAATGGAGAAAGGAGTATGGAACAGAAACTGTATTGGAGGTTAGTGCATTATTTTATCACTCTTTTAACTTTCTTTATTGACAAAACTAGGTGATTTCGGTTGACAATCTAAATATTCGCAAGCATGTTTTGCCACTAGTTGGTACATTGAAAAATGGTTTAGGACTATGTAGATTATATCCTAACTTTAGTAGTAGATTAATTCTAATAGTCTATTCATGCACATAAAAATATGCTTATATATTTTGATAGCATTTGAGTTGAACTAGTTACATTGGAAATTAGGATATCCATAGATATTCAATTTGTTCCCAATTTAATAACACCTTCAACATGATACCATATTGAACTGTATCTTTAGGACTTCGAATTTGAAAAACTGGAAGAAGATTTTAACATTATCCTCAAAGGTACCATTTGGTTGAAAAAGATGGAATGCCTAGATATATCGAGAGGTTTAGGAAAGCCCACCCAAATAGGATTAGATGCATTGTTACCATAGTTGATCATTACTTACAGTATCATTTACAGGAGTTTGAGAAGGCATTACATGAGAAATTTCCTACTAGTTTCAATTGCAGCAGAGGCACATTGGATCGACTACAACAATATTGGATGTTCGGCGGTTGGTATGTTTTGATCTCTCCATTTCTTGTGCTTTTATGAACGTTGAGGTTTGTTGCGGGATCTGCCTAGCTCCTAAGAAAATATCGAACGGTTAAAATTACATAATATCTGGCGCTTGTAATCTTTTGCTTGTTGTGGCTGCCTAATAAATTGGTTCTCACCACCAATTGAAATTACTATCTAGTTCAGCTTGAATACCACTTTATGATGTTCTTTGTTTTCATTAGCTTTTAGCTTCTGTGATCTAGTCAGAATTCTAGAAAGGAACTAGAACCACACAACCACACTTGACCGAGATCACTTATAATTTGATTATAACAAAACATGGGCAGAATAGAAGAATACTAGGAAAAATTAAAAGAGAAAAAATTCAAAATCCAGGGTCGATTTACCTAGGATTCTGGTCGGATATACTTTTTTAATAGATCTTTCAATTGGATATAGTAACTTTTAAAATCAGAGATACATATGGATGATTTCAAGCCTGCTTACTATTCAACCTTAAAGTCAAGAACTAAGAAATATCAGCAGAATCAGATGATAAGAGTTGAGAAATGTTCGATAATAATGTAATGGATCACTGATAAACTAATATGAAAGCCGAAATTCAGTTTCAGCGAAAGTATAGCCAGAACTAAAAATCAGCATAATAGAATAACAAGAAATCAGAGTAATAAAGGAACTAGAAGAAGACATCAGAATTAGAGGAAGAAGAACAAAGAAGAAGAGAGAGGATTGACCACAGCTGATAAGTAATTGAGCAGAAAAAGGAAAGAGATCAGATCTGGACTACTACCAGTCCTCATATGCACAACAGGTCAACAATACAAAAGTTGCCTCCTCCCTGCACATTGGGTTTCCATAAAATTTCATTCGGAGTGGGTAATTTGCCCTGTCTTCAATTGTTGACCATATTTGACGCAGGGTCAAAAAAGAAGGTGTCCCAACTTTGTGGGACCTCGAACATTTCATATTTGGAAAATGTGGGCAATAATGGAACAGAAACCATGGTGGTCAAGTTTCACCCTCTTAGGCTACGGATTCACAACATCACATCTCTCCGAATACTTCAAATATCAAACCGTGAAAATCTGAGGTCACTACCCAAGGAGCTACACGCTCTAACATCTCTCCGAGTTCTTCGAATTTCAAAGTGTAAGAATTTAGAATCATTACCCAAAGAGCTACACACTCTAACATCTCTCAGAAGATTCGTAATCGGAAGTTGCCCTGCTCTTGTGTCCTTCCAAGAAACAAGGTTACCCACTGCGCTTCAAGAATTGAAGATCTTCAATTGCGAGAATCTGAAGTCACTACCCAAGAATCTACACACACTAACATCTCTCCAAGAATTTGTAATCAAAAGTTGCCCTGCTCTTGTATCACTCAAGGAAACTAGGATACCCACCGTGCTTGGAGAATTAGTGATCATTGATTGTAAGAATCTGGATTCCCTACCCATGGGACTACTGCACAATCTCACATCCCTCCAAAGATTAGAAATTAAAGACTGCCCTTCTCTTGAGTCCTTTCCAGACATGGGCTTACCCATTGTGCTTATGGAGGTATTGATTCTAAAGTGTGGGAAGTTGAATACCTTGCCTAAGGGGCTGCACAAACTCACAAATCTTAACCAACTGGAGATTGTAGAATGTTCTTTTCTTATGGAGTGCAAGAATCTTGAACCTCTACATACCTCGGGCCTTAATAATCTCACCTCTCTTTCATATCTCACCATTGGTGGATGTCCTTCTCTTGAGTCCATTCCAAATGGATTGCTTCCCACAAACCTTAGGGATTTTTGCATCGTGGACTGCCCAGTTCTTGAATCCCTACGTGATGGACTCTCGGCCCTAACCTCTCTTAAACGTTTGGAGATCCAGAATTGTCCATTGCTAACACAACAATGCCAAAAGAAGGAAGGAGAAGAGTGGTCCAGGATTGCCCAAATTCTTATGGTAATGATAGATTACGTATGGCAATGAAGCCTAACCACCACTTTTGGGCCTTCCCTCTCATAATAAACCCATGGATGGAGTAATACAGACAGAGGGTGCTTATGATGCGAAAAACACAATAAAAGCAGATTTGCATTGCAGACAATATTGATTGCGGTATTTCTTCTATAATTAAGTAAATGTTTGATTTCTATCTTTACTTTATGTATACCACATACGAATTTAATTTAATTTATATTTGTAGATAATGATGAGACGTGAAGAGCATGAATACTTGACCCAACAGACACACGACAGATTATTATTATAATGGGAATTTCTCTTAGATGGAATGCTTCTCTTTGAAAATGCTCAAGAATTGCCACATAGTGTCATGGCAATTGCATGGAACTTTTCAGCTAAAAAGTGCTCTTTTTTTCTTTCTGTCGTCTATTCCATCGTCTTTTGTAGCTTCCTAATAAATTCTTATCTCTGTTCTATAATGGATTCGTTGATATGAGTGACATTGTATTGATATTAAATCAGAACTTTCTGAAATAAAAGGCTATTACATTTTCACTGTTGGATAAAAATTGGCTTTTTTTTTTTTGGGTGTAAGCATCCTCAAGACTATATAGTTGCTACTATATTATGCACTGGTGGAATGATAATTCTAAACTTTATAAACATCAGTTGACATATATGACTTAAATACATGCTTGAGGTCTTTAAGTTTTGAAGTGAAGTGTACTATGACACAACATGGACTAGCTCAAGATATTACCACCTCCCCCCCCTACCCAAAAAAAAAAAATCTTTGGAGCCGTCAGTCTACCATAAAAATCTCTTTGAACAGGAGCAATCAACTTTTGCTAAGATTTTCTAGCATAATGCTGGAGTCAAATGTCTCTGTTTTCAATTGTCAGATTTGGACAAGAATGGTGATTGTGGCAATGTCTTACTCTAAAATTATGAGTACCTCTTTCTCTCTCTGACAAATCTCCACTCCTCAAGTCTTCGATCTCAGTTTCTAAAATATTCCAATAGCATTGACAGATCCTTATATGCAGCAGACCACAGTTTTTTTTGGACAGCTATATATTTATCAAGGCCTTACCACTAATATTTTCTTACGTCCTTTATGGTAACTTTGATTTTGATTTTTGTTTTATGGACAGTAACATCAGGAGAACACATTTGGCACAACACATCAAAGGTAGTATTGAATGTTTGAAGCATCTACATCAGGTCATTACTGGGTATGAAGATTGTTTCTGTATCACGACATATGAAGTGAAAATCGAAGTAGTAGAGATGGTTGCAAGATGCTTGATGTTATTCATTGAGTTTGTCTCACTTTTGGACTCCAAATTGACAGAAACAAAAGCCAACCCAAATTAATTGCATTAATTGTCAAAGTGCATGCCACAAAAATCTTTTACTTGGTAGATGTCCAAATGAGTATCTAACATCAAAATCTGGCAACAGAGTTGTTGAATGACAATTCACCACTATAAACAAGGGCAACATATGGATGAGTGTTGATTCTTAATGGGGTCTGAAATGATGTTACAGTACTTCGCAAATACTTAGTTTTGAAGGTTTCCATGAGATGCTTACATCTTCCTTTCACAGAATTTTTGTTGTCTCTTCACAATGTTCTGAAATCTGTTTTGGTCTAGCAAGTCAACATGATAGATCTATTATAGTACCCATACGGGTATATTGATGCATTAATTGCCTGAAGCATTGTCTTTCCTCCAAAATTTCCATCACTCTATTCTTGGTTTATTGTGGATGCTGATTGTTGATAAATGGTTCATTTGCCTGATAACAAAATTCACTATGTGAGCGGACTGAGTTACATGTCCAACTACTTTTACTCTGATCATTTTCTCAATTGATATGGCTTTCTATGAATCATTATCAATAAAACCATGGCCAATTGAAAATAATGTTGGTTTTGATACATTATCTAATAAAGTAGATTTATAAATTTGTAACTAAATTGACATTGATATAATACCATGTATCTTCTCACATTCAATGACAGTAGTTGTTGCATGCCCCTACCACAAATGATAGGAGTTCTTAAATACGATTTTCAGTACAAGTATAAATGATCTAATCTCTCCTTGTGATTAGTGGTTCATTTATCTTAAAATTAAGGACATGCAGAGATCAGCTTTTTGGTGGTTATCCATTATGACCTTTGTGTTAGGGTCTATCTTAAAGTGTGTCCAGTGCAATCAATGATTTCCTAGCGTCTTTGACTTGTCTAGTAACAAAAAAGTTCAATGGTTCTTGTTGGATGCAGTTTGACAAACATCATGTTCTAATTTTGTATGGTCTTCAGTCAGTCAAATTTTTAATCTGAAGTTTTCAAATTCAACTTGCCTCTGTCTGCCTATAGTATTCCCTGCTAATTTATGAAAACTATAAACATCTAGAACATATTCGAAGCTTAAACAGATTATATCAAGCTCATTTTTCTATTGGATCAAGATCCAAGATTTGATAGAGAGAAATAACATGCTCCTCCACTTATGGTGATGAGGAACTGGTGATCAACAGCGGCAATGGCCTTTTTAAATTCAGTTTCATTCAATCTAGTAAGTGTAAATATTTAACAATACCTCCTGGCATTGGTAAATGCCAGCGGGAGTGGCCAATGGGAGGGTGCACGTGAGCATCTTCAATGCGAGGCATTGTGGTCTTTTTGCACCCGCTATATCTTGGCATAGATACACACCATGCCAACATTTACTAGTGGAAGGACTGGCAACAGTGAGACCATCATAGTTGACATGGTCAAAGCTAGAGTCCTCATATGACCATATCTGTCTCTACTCTTTCTATAAATGCCTCCCTCTGCTCCCAACCAACCATTTCCTTTGAAAGGTCTTTTTTTTTTTTTTTTTTTTTTGATAGTTAGGGAGGGGATGAGATAACAGCCAGGAGGTTTGAACCTGAGACCTCCTGGTGAGCATGGGTTTTTTATGCACCACAGTTCACCAATTGCACTTGGCAATTGTTGTTAAAAATATGTTCCTAATGGGAGTCGAACCCACGATACCAAGCCTGTTTTTTTTTTTTCTATTGGTGGAAGATCAAGGCATGAAACCACAACTTCCTTTGAAAGGTCTTCCGCAAGGGGTAGCAATCTTTCTTTCTTGAGAAAAATATTACAATGTAGTCAACTAGATGAAGTTGGAGAAGGATCCAAATCCTCTCAATCTACTAGGCCACTCAATGAGGCATCTGCTGACTGGGAGGACCCGGACATGTATCCCAACACATGGGTATGCACCCCTAGCTTCGGATGTCTCACTGGGCAGCCCAGTGGTTGGAAGACTGGGAATTTATTTTGACTCTATAGGATGACTTATACAGTTGAAATCATAGTTAGTAAAATATGCGTATAATACGTGCATCCGAATGTTTAATTCAAAAGTGCGTAATTTGGCATATCAATCCAAAAAAACAGTTTAATACACAGGTTTTAAAGATAATCGTATTATACATGAATAATACCCATATAATACGTTACATCCTCAATAAAACTTTTGGGTTCCAAAAAAAAAAAGAGATAGATTAACCCAAATGGGCCAAATCCTGATTCCCGACCCTTGTCTTCTATCAGGAACCCTAATCGATCAAAACTATAACCCTTCTTCTTCCCTCATCTCAGTAAACCAAAAAAAGGAGGAATCCTTGCCCTAGTGACACCTTCTCCTCCATCTCCATTCTAGGCAGCTAGCGTCGAGGGAGATAGGTAAGACATCAAGACCCCCTGCTCTCATTCTCTTCTCTATTTCTCTTCCCATCGATTGTTGAAAACCCAATCAACCCTCCGGCTTCTCCGTTTCTCTTCCCATTGGTAGTTGAAAATCCAATCGAGGGCAATTGCATCTGCAAATAATTTTTAGGGAAATTTACCGCGCCACCCCCTGGCGAATGCCACAATGATAAGACCATCCTCTCTGTTTCACCAAATTATTTTCAGACCCCCTATCATCAGTCAATGTTAAATGTGGAGTTAAAATGACTATTGTACCCTTACCATTAAAAAACTCTTGTTTTAACCATTATACCAAAAAAAAAAAATTTGGAGAATAATTCTTCTCCATTTCTGGTTCTCCTCTTTCTGGTTCTCCCCATTCTAAACCTCAGTGGTCTCAATCGTTGACAACTTCCTCCCCGATGGAACAGACAAGGTCCTTTCCTTCTTCCTCTCAACCTCCTTCTCCTTCTCCCTCACGTCCGAACCTACCATGGACGAAATCTCTCTTCCAAGCACACACCCCATCTCTCCTATAACGAAGCCTCATCTCTCAACATATTCTATTATCGTCCCCTCCGTCTAATCCCTCCCGATCATCCAGGAATTCAAAAAATAAGCCAACCACCTCTTCATCCAACTCGGAACCCTATAGATCTGCTCTGGTCATCCAAATCATATAGAAGCTAAAAAAGAAAAAGGCACGAAACATAAATCCCAATTCAGTAACCCAAACTTTTTCCGACAAAGCAAAATTTGTAATCTTTTGAAATTGCCACAATTTATGGTAGTCAACAACAACCAATTAAAAGGAAAAGGAAAAACGAAACAGTAAAAAAAACTAACTTTTCTATGATTTGCGATCCACCTTTAAAGTTGCAGACTGAGTGAAATGGAGAATGTTAGAGAGAGAAACAGGAAGAGAAAGAGAGAGAAAACTCTGCTTCGTTTGATCTCACTCTCACTAGATCTTCTCGCACCAGAAGATACTCGGAGCTGAGGTCGTTGAGAGAGAAAGAGAGAGAGAGAGAGAGAATTTCTAAGCTATCTTTCTCTCTCTTCCCTGAGAGAGATCTCCGCTTTCTGACTCTCCGACAAACGGAACAAACGATGTAAAAGCTTACTAAAAACCAACCACTCCTTTATATATTGTGGTCGGAAATTCCAATCTTCTCCATTTCAAGTCCTTATAAAGTCAAAGCAAAACACACACTTAGCAAGTCCGGTGGAGTTATTCTCCAAATTAAGTGATGTTCCTTTTCTTCCTCCTTCGCCTCACTCACCTTACAATCCGTGGCTTCGACGATGCCACCGACGACCATCGAAAGGGTTCGACTGTTGCCACCGATCATTTTATGAGTCGAGACCACCGGAAGGCAAAGCAAATCGAGAACAACTCCATTAGAATTGGGATCAATTGCTCTCAAGATAAGTACAAGGTATGCAAATTAAGATTCTCTCTCACTTATCTCTGCTTTAATTGATTTTGATTCCAAGAATTCTTCAATCTCTGGAATTTCTTTGTAAGTTAGAATCGAAAGATCAAAAAAGAAATATTAACCTATTTTAAGGGTATTTTTGGTACTTCCTATTTTAAAAGGGCATTTTGGCATTTAAAATAAAATGTAGTTGCTGACATTAGCAACTATAGTATATTCCTTAACAGTGACTGAGGGTAGGGGGTCTGAGAATAATTTGGTGAAATAGAGGGGGTGGTCTTATCATTGTGGCATTCTCCAGGGGGTGGCGCGGTAAATTTTCCTAATTTTTAACGAGAAAAAAAAAAGATTCAAAAGAGATGACTCACATGGACAAAGATAGCCAAGGGGCGGGATTCTCCAAAAGGGGTTGAAATGAAAACCTTTCTAGAAAATTTAGCATACAATCGCTATTTGAATTGGTCCGACAATTTTTTACAAACATAGCTGCAGTCGGACAATGTGAAGAATTAGAAAGAGGGAAATGACACAGGTGTTCTCCTCCCTCTGTTCTTGCAATACTGAATCTGAGAAATCAAAGAAGTGGAAGGGAGGAGGTTCTTGAGCTTTAAAATTAATCCGTGACCGGTCTTAGATTGTACCCCCATGAAAATTTCAAGAAAATCCAAGCGCATCTCTGGGATGAACAATTGCAAAAACTTAATGTCCATTTTCTTGAACCTTGTTTTCATACCAAGAAGAAGAAGAAGAAAACATGTAAAAGTTACGAGACGAGATGAGGTTTAATTCTCCTCTTAGTTCTTTCTACCATACCCTTTTTAGGGGTTAAATGTACCTAATATTAAATGTAAAAATTCAAAAAAATGGGAAATTATTTCAAATTGGAAAATCAGATTGGATTTTAATACCCACAAACATATGGTAGATTAGAATTTAGTTTCAAACAATCATTTTTAGTCCCAAATTTTTGCTCCTAGATTTTTACAGAGCAATCATATTAAACACTTACTAAATGCGTACCGTATCATTGCCATACACGTTTTATTACACTGAATTTTTTGAAATGTATTATTATCGTATGATCCATTTAATAATCGAACGTATCCGTTCCCATATTTTCGCGGTCTCCAAATTTACTATGGTTGGAATATGGCTGGGTATATCAACTTGACCCACGATGGCTTTATTAGAAGGGCACGGGAAAATCTGTGACAACCAGACAGTCGTTGGAATACACAAATTCATTTCCCCATTCTGCCAAAAGGTAGCGACGCTTGAGCGTTCAAAAATTATAAACGCTACACTTTAATCTCAATGTTGAATATAAAAAACATTCAACCTGTTATCGGCTCTCCCACAGTGTTCTTCTTCACAACCTTATTGCAGCGATCAACCAAGTTCCACCATGGCATTGACCTTGCAATAACCAATCTCTCTCATGTTGAGATACCTATTTCACCAACGTCTAGATTGCAGAATATGAGACCTAAGCCCTTGTACCAAGGACATGAATCTGAGCCGTGGACGCCATTATGCGCACTGACTTCCAAAAAAAACTCATAAAGCTATTGGGAGCAGGAGAAATCAACTTGGAAGAAGTGGAGTCACTGAAGCGGACTTCAGCCATGATTCAGGCCTTATCTGATGAAGCAGAAGTGAAGCAATTCACTAATGTTGCTGTGAAACTGTGGCTCGACCACCTCAAACAGCTCCTCTACGATGCTGAGGACATACTGGAGTATGCCACTGAACTTCTACGCCTGAAATTGGAATCTGCTCACCAAACCCAACAGGTACGCAGCACTCCCTGTTCCTCTTACTCCATCAAGTACTGAAAGTAGTGTTTCTTCTTGGTTGAACTCCGGCATAGGATCTGCTTTAGAAGGAATAAAAGGCATTGCGCCTAAGGTTTATAACATCACCGAATAGCTACAGGGAAAGTAAGGGATATCAACAAGAGGTTAAAAAGTGTAGCACAAGAAGGTGTTGCTCTACGTTTGAACTTGAGCATTGGATCTGGGTCCTCAAGGCCTAAGGTATTCTGTCAAAGGCCACCAACGAGTTCTTTGGTGAATACATCTAATGTTTTTGGTAGAGAGGAAGATATGGAAGAGATTTTCAGATGGTTGATATCAGACAATACTCCAAGTAACAATGTTAATTATTTCTCAGAGCTGCCCATAGTTGGCATGGGTGGAGTTGGAAAAACGACCTTGCTCAACTTGTTTATAATGATGAAAGAGTTGAGAAGCATTTTGGTATGAAAGCTTGGGCCTGTGTCTCGGAAGACTTTGATGTGGTGAGGTTAACCAAAGAAATTCTTAAGTCCATCACTGGATAATTCCCTCCTAATTCAATAGACGTGCTACAGTTGAAACTTAAAGAAGCATTGAGCAAGAAAAGATTTTTATTGGTTTTGGATGACATGTGGACCCCTTTTGCATTTGGTCAACCAGGGAGCAAGATATTAGTTACTAAATGGAACAAAGGCGTTTCATTAATTGTTCGCACTGTTCTGTACGATATTTATCTAAAAGGTCTGCCAAATGAAGCTTGTTTTGCACTAGTTCGAAGGCACACTTTCATGGATGAAAACTCATCTGATGCAAATCAAAAGTTGGAAGTATTTGGAGAAGAAATTGTGAAGAAACGTAAGGGTATACGTTTGGCTATAAAGTCACTTGTTGGCCTTTTGCGAGAAAAAAAGGAGAACTGTGAGTGGGAAGATATTTTGGAGAATAAAATTTGGCATTTAAGAGAGAGTGAGATCCTTTAATCGCTCATGTTGAGTTATCATTATCTTCCACCACATCTAAAGAGATGCTTTGCATATTGTGCTTTGTTTCCCAAAGACTACGAATTTAAAAAAACTGTATTAGTCATCTTGTGGATGGCGGAAGGTCTTGTTCAGCCAAAAGGAAGTAAACGGCTGGAAGATATAGGGGCTGGTATTTTGATGAACTGGTAATGCGGTCTTTCTTTGAGTTATCTAATCAACATCATCCTTTGGCAACATGATCGTTCCTTATTGAGTTATAAAGGAAATTCATAGCAGGTCATTATTTGAGTAATTCGGTAACATGGGATCAACATTTGTGATGCAAGATCTGATCGATGATTTAGCACAATTTGTTTCAGGTGGAATATATTGTAAGAAAGAGTATGATAAGGCATCCCCTGTTCTTATGACAACTTGCCACTTGTCCTATGTTATGAACAATTATAATGTTGATGCGACAGAGTCTGGGGCAATAAAAAGTTGACGCATCCCACTATACTTGAAGAATTGGAGATCATTGATTGTGTGAATTTAGAGTCCTTGCCCATGACACTATTGCACAGCCTCACGTCCTTCCAAAGATTAAAAATCAAAGAGTTTCCTGCTCTTGAATCCATTCCAGATATGGGCTTATCCCCTACGCTTCGAGAAGTATCGATTCTAAATTGTCGGCAGCTAAATTGCTTTCCCAAGGGGCTGCACAAACTCACAAATCTTAAACAACTGGAAATTGTGGAGCGCTCTTTTCTTATGGAGTGCAAGAATCTTGAACCCCTACAAACCTCAGATCTTCATAATCTCATCTCTCTTTCATATCTCACCATTGGTGGATGTCATGCTCTCATGTCCATTCCAAATGGCCTGCTTCCCACGAAGCTTCGGGATTTTTGCATCAAGGACTGCCCAATTATTGAATCCCTCTATGATGGACTCTCTGACCTAACCTCTCTTAAACGTTTGGAGATCCAGAATTGTCCAATGCTGACACAAAGGTACCAAAAGAAGGAAGGAGATGAGTGGTCCAAGATTGCCCAAATCCCTAAGGTGTTAATAGACGGCAGATGGCCATAAAGCCTAAACACCACATGTTAAATCTATGGATGGAGTACTACAGGCAGAGAGTGTCTAACATGCAAAACTACAATAAAAGCAGAGACGCATTGCAGCTACTATTGAGGTATTTCTTCTATAATCAGATATGTATGATTTCCATCTATACTTCATGTTATGCAATATGATTTTAATTTAATTTCTCTTCGTAGGAGAATCACCAGATGGAATATCTTTCTTTGAAAATGCTTGAGAACAAAAAAAAAGCGGCATGGCAATTTCATGGAACTGTAATTTCTTTCAGATGGAATGTTTTTCTTTGAAAATGCTCAGGAATAGACACAAAGTGACATGGCAATTGCATGGAACTTTTCAGCAAATTGATGCAACCTAGCATTGTATCTATAAGGTATCACTTATCAGCGTTCCATTTGTTTTCTGCCTACCCTGAAGCTTCGATTTGTCACCAAAAATCATGGAAGTTCAATTCAGTGGCAATCTGTTCTACATGTCAGCAAGTAATGTTACGCAGAGGATATACTTCCACAGTATGTCATGGGTAGGTTTAATTGTTCTCTCCCTCTCTTTTTCTCTCTCATGCATAACACTATCTTGTTTCCATTCACTTATTTTAGCTATATGCATGTGAGGCAGAGGTTACTTTTCTTGTATTTGTACCTTTTAAGCTTCCTAAATTTACCATGGTCTTATGGACTCTTTCCTAAATTCCTTCTCTGTGGTCCTAAGCCATAGTCCCTTCCACCATATCTGATTAACATGTTGGGAAAACAACTCTATGTGGGTACAATCCTCTTCTCGATTAAAATCTCTATTATAAATGCAGAAGTTAAAGTTGGGATCCTCCAGAAATGTTAGCACCCCTTGCGTCTGCGTCTAGACTGATGAGCAATCTTTCACTGCTGTCTAGACTGCTATATTGCTCATCCATGCTTGCATTTAAAAACCAATCCAATGTGTTGCCTGAATTACAAGAGCCCTCCACAAAAGAGTTGTTCAGAACAGAGTGTGGCTCTGTGAAGAAATTGATTGATTATCCCAAGAGCCCGAGCTTGAAAAGAGCCAAGAGGATCCTCTTATTTCAGTGATGTAGGACCACTATCACCAATTATTAATGACTCGGTAAAATGAACAACTTCTGATGCAGATCCAACAACAACAGTTCTGAATTGTTTTCATTTATTTCAATTGCTGCCCATGATCAAGGGGTCTTCAGAAATCAAATTAAATTCCAAACTACTTTTCTGATGCTCCACTTCCAGATGCAATATCTGAATTCTGGATTCTATCCTGATTGAAAGAAAGGGACTTGGACATTGAAAATACAGTCCAAATGTGGGAAGAAATGCTCCAATGGAGAAAGGAGAATGGAACAGATACCGTATTGGAGGTTAGTGCATTATTTTATCACTCTTTTAGCTTTCTTTATTGACAAAACTATGTGATTTCGGTTGACAATCTAAATATTCACAAGCATGTTTTGCCACTAGTTGGTACGTTGAAAAATGGTTTAGCACTATGTAGACTAATTCTAATAGTCTATTCATGCACATAAAAAGATGCTAATATATTTTGATAGCTTGTGAGTTGAACTAGTTACATTGGAAATTAGGATATCCATAGATACTTCAACAGGATACCATATTGAACTGTATCTTTAGGACTTCGAATTTGAAAAACTGGAAGAAGTTTTTCAACATTATCCTCAAAGGTACCATGTGGTTGATAAAGATGGAATGCCTATATACATCGAGAGGTTTGGGAAAGCCCACCCAAATAGGATTAGATGCATTGTTACCATAGTTGATCATTACTTACAGTATCATTTACAGGAGTTTGAGAAGGCATTACATGAGAAATTTCCTACTAGTTTCAATTGCAGCAGAGGCACATTGGATCAATATTGGATGTTCGGCGGTTGGTATGTTTTGATCTCTCCATTTCTTGTGCTCTTATGAACGTTGAGTTTTGTTGCGGGATCTGCCTAGCTCCTAAGAAAATATCGAACGGTTAAAATTACATAATATCTGGCGCTTGTAATTTTTTGCTTGTTGTGGCTGCCTAATAAATTGGTTCTCACCACCAATTGAAATTACTATCTAGTTCAGCTTGAATACCACTTTATGATGTTCTTTGTTTTCATTAGCTTCTGTGATCTAGCCAGATTTCTAGAAAGGAGCTAGAACCACACAACCACACTTGACCGAGATCACTTATAATTTGATTATAACAAAACATGGGCAGAATAGAAGAATACTTGGAAAAATTAAAAGAGAAAAAATTCAAAATCCAGGGTCGATGTACCTAGGATTCTGGTCGGACATACTTTTTTAATAGATCTTTCAATTGGATATAGTAACTTTTAAAATCAGAGATACATATGGATGATTTCAAGCCTGCTTACTATTCAACCTTAATGTCAAGAACTAAGAAATATCAGCAGAATCAGATGATAAGAGTTGAGAAATGTTCGATAACAATGTAATGGATCACTGATAAACTAATATGAAAGCCAAAATTCAGTTTCAGCGAAGGTATAGCCAGAACTAAAAATCAGCGTAATAGAATTACAAGAAATCAGAGTAAAAAAGGAACTAGAAGAAGACATCAGAATTAGAGGAAGAAGAACAAATAAGAAGAGAGAGGATTGACCACACCTGATAAGTAATTGAGCAGAAAAAGGAAAGAGATCAGATCTGGACTACTACCAGTCCTCATATGCACAGGTCAACAACACAAAAGTTGCCTCCTCACCCTCTTTAGCCACTGGAGCTGTGTCCATTGGTTTGGGCGCCCTTGTTATAAGCATAAATTAGTCATTGGATATCTTGTTTTTTGTGTCTGGTTGTTTTTCCATTTACAAGAGAACATGATCTCGAAAGAATCCTTATTTTTTAGAAAATTTGGTATTCACTCTGAACATACTCTTAACCCATGTAACTTATCAGTGATGCTCAAAAAGTCTATAAAATATAAAGGCTTAGCAGGACTGATGAGACCATGAAATCAAAATGTTAAAATGGTTGCAGAAAACAGCAATGAGCCTCAGTATTAAACACTACATTTGTATTTCTCATAAAGCACTGCATTTCAAATTTGAAATCCAAACTGTCCTACCAGGCTGCAACAGAGAGATCAGACTGCGCATTCTAATGCCATGTCAAAAACAATACTATTTGCAAATAAGTATAGTTGTCGACTTACTTTTCTGCTTGTTTAGTTGAATTGAGAAACAAAAGATTTAATCTCAGTTTTTAATTTTGTGATATTCAATTGACCATGACAGGTATAGGTTGAGACTGGTATACAATTAAATCTCGAAGACATGGTTAACCTCACGGTCAAGATTGGGATTCTTAGAGAAGATTGTGTCTATTGAATGATAGGTTATGCAGTAGATTGGCTCTGTAATTTTGATCCCATGCTAATTGTTTTTTGTACAAATTAGTTTCTACTGTGATTCCTTTAAATGTAGATACTTTGACAGTTTTCTTTTAGACATCATGTCTAGCTGATTAACTATTACGTAGTCTAATCCGCAATAATTAATATGCATTAATATTGGAGGGAGCTACATTTAATTTGCTTATCTTGATGCATGAGATGTTCTGTTAGAATTTCAAAGCAAACTCCATTCCAGTAAAAAATTCCACTAGCTATGTTTTTTAGCTAGATCTTGTTTGCTCCAGATTGTCAATCTAAGTTTAAGAATCAAAGTTACATGCGATATTTTAGATTCACTATAATTCTGAACTCTAACCTTCCAATCCGGACAACTTGATCAGAGTCATTTGTGTCATATAAGGTAAATACTATAATTTCACATATATATTTGAAAAATGTGTAAGACAATGATAGCTTTTGCTAATGACATAAAAGTAAGTCGTTTTCAAATTCTTTTTGATTTTTTTTTTCTTTTTATCAAAAAACAATTATTTTTGAAAGGGTAAATGACACTTAGGGTAGCTCATCATGAGATAGTCAAGGTACCTAACTCTTAACATACTATGTTTAAGATAACATTAAGCATATTATTATTATTATTTTAATTTCAATAAATATTAAGCAGATTATTTTTTTTTTTTTAATTTTCAATTTTACCCTTTCATATCGATAATCTTATCTTCAAAAGCGTGTAGTTCATCTTGAAGATAAGATCAAGAAAAAGAATAAGAATAAGAAAAAAATAAATAACGAAGAAGCCTTCTCCCTCGTAAGATGAATCTTTGGAATATTGTGATCTCGACAATGAGATCTAGATAATTGATAAATTAGTTCAGCCGGTTGCAATTGTGGATGACAAGAAAATCATTCCTCAATTAATGGTCTCTCTCAAGTGGAAGATACAGAGTTGATGGAGGCAATCCAACATGTTGATAATGAGGAAGCATCAGATTTTGATCTAGAGTTGACAGAGGTGGAGTACTTGCATTGGCTTTGCCCCTTATTATTTTTGCTCAACTGATTGAAAAAATTGAGCTCATTATTACTCCTTTTTTTAGGCGATCCAGATTTGATTTTTCAGCGCTATTCATCTTTTACTTGTTTTATTTGTTTTTCTGGGGCCTAATGCCTCATTGCCTCTTGGTGGCATCTATGCTTGTATATTCCTTTTTTTTTTTTAATTGTTTAATTTATTTCTCATTCAACATTTTTTTTTTTTTGGGGGTCAAATATTAGGCGAAGAGAATGCTACCCACTTGAAAAGCCACTATGCCAACATGTAGACCAATGGGAGGCCGTTTGGAGGCATCTTGTAGAGATGTAAACAGATCAAATACGAATCGAATATGGGTTGTATGTGATTAGATCCGGATATTCTTTGACGAGATACATATACTCGTAAACGGATATGGATGCAAATTGGATTTGGATTTTCAACTAACCGTTTACATCGTTGACTTGTGTAACCTGGATCTTCTTCCCCCCCCCCCCCAACCAATATGATTTTCTCTCAATCCATGTCTCTCATTGTACTTTAGCTTTTTTTTTTTTTTTCACATTCCTTAGAACTTGTAGAAACTTCAAGGACCCTTAAGACCATTAATTAGTTATTCAGATCGCATAATCATTTTCCGGATTATCCGAATTCAAACCAGATACTCTATTGTCACTCCTCACATTTACCTACATCCTTTAAAATAACTACTTCAGTTTTATTTTTGTTTTGAGGCAGAAACATCAAGAGTACACATTTGCCACAACACAATAAAGGTACTGTATTGAATGTTTGAAGCATCCACATTGCATCATTACCAGGTAGGAAGATTTTTTATGTTGTAGCATGAAACAACTAAAATTGTAGCAGTAGATATAGTTGCAAGATGCTAGATGTAATTATTGAGTTCATCTCTCACTTATGAACTTCAAATTGACAGAAACAAAAACAGACATCAATTTTGTACCACTTATCAAATTGCAGAACACAAAAATATCTTATTTGGTAAATGTTCAAATGAGTATCCAATACCAAAATCTGACAACAGAAATATTTCTTTTACCAAAATTTTTATGCTGCAAAAATCTCAATCATTCTTCAAGTCTCATATATTTTTAGATCTAATGTTGTTCTTCATGTCAAATTCTACTTAAATGGTATTCATTTCTATGACTTACATGTACTATATATTGTATTTCATTGTTTATTTCTAGTAATACAGATAAGGATGTGAATTTGAAATCAAAATCGTTTATCGAAATCGAATCGAACCGTTTACACCGAAACCTTGAACCCATTTATGAAATGGTTCAATTTTGATTTTAAAATTGAAACCATGATTCGATTTTGGTTTTAAAGTTTAAACACCATTTAAATAAACTGTTAAACCAATTAATATATATATATATATAGTAAGTTTAAGTCATTCAATGTGAAGTTTACATACATTGCAATAAAAAAAAAAATTAAGTTTATATTAAACAAGTATTAGAAAAATCCCATTTCACTAAAAATTATAAAAATAAAGAAGTTTGGATAAAAAGTTAGAAATTATAAGAAAACCGTTTATAAATGGTTTCGGTTCTCATATATGAAACTGTTTATTAAATGATTCGGTTTTGGTTTTACCTAAAAATTCTTGCACCGAATCAATTCAAACCGTTTACACCAAAACCGAACTGATTAACACGAAGATCAATTATCATTCTTAATGTCTTAATTGTATGAAGCTTTCCTCCATTGTGTTCTGTTTTTTAAAGAATTTTAAATTCTCATAAGGTGTTGGATAACAATTCACAACTAAATATAGTTACTTACATATATAGATGAAAAAGAAACAAGGACAATATTGGATGAGTTTTTCTGCTTTAAAAAGGATTCTGAAATGAGGAGGTTATACTCTTCAAACGCTTAATTTTTAAGGTTTTCAATGAGGTACTTGAACATCTTCCTTTTGCAGAGTTTTAAGTACTAATTCAGCCAAAAGAAGTCTCCCCTTTTGTATCTGACAATGGGGTTAAACAATAACTTGTGCTTACTCAACAATCTGTGAAGAAGAAATGAAGCCCTTTCTTTTGTTGTTTAAAAGTAAGTGCTCACTTAAGAGATTCAAAGAGATCAGTGACAGAGAAAGAGAGAGAAAAAGGAAGGTAGTTGTCCTTCGTAGGAATATTGCCTATATCCGTATACCTGTATTGGTATCAGCCATAACAGAAATTTATTGCTAGCCGATCCTAACATGAGTTGCTAAGGCTGGATATGGGATACTGATACGGATCGACCAATCTGATCGATTCTAATAACACAAAATACATGAATTGTGTAAGATATGATTCGATTCATTGAAGAGAATATTTATACAGTAATTTGTAACCCTAATCAACAACGAAATCTTAGAAAAAGATGGAATACAATCAAACGTTACCAAGTATAGATTGCATATGCCAACGGGGTTGGTAGCCTAGTGGAAGGAAGCCCTTATCCTATCATCACACGACACACCCCAAGAAAATAAAAGTATAAATTGAATGTGATATTAAGTTAGGAAACCTCAAGAGAGGTCATGCTTCTAAGTGAACGGAACGGTAGACCTTCATAGGGTGAATTTCACGCTTGAAGAGTTAAGAGAGAGAGAGAGAGAGAGAGAGAGAGAAGAAAGGCATTTTTTGCTGTAATACAAAACTTGTGTGCTAAGGTTTTGTCTATGAGAAATTCAAAATGAAAAGACACTTGAGGGTGTGTGGTGATGGGTAGCGTATTCTTAAAGAAAAGAAAAAAAAACTTGTATTATTTACTAATTTTTTATTCTTATGACTTTGGCGTGCCAACGTAGGTTAATTTCAAGTTTTTCACTTTCTCTGTCTATGGTGCACGAGAGAGAGAGAGAGAGAGAGAGAGAGAGAGAGATTTTCCCCTTTTTTACATCATCATTATTATTATTATTATTATTATATAAGAAAATTATCTTGTACCTAACTCTATTTTTAAACTTTATATGATATACTACTCTAATTTTTCTAAAATATCTAATGTACCCCTAAAGCCTAACACCGTTAGTTTAGAAGTGGAGAAGATTATTTTGACCATGTTATGTGTACCTATATACACATCAATTCTCATTGTTTTCCCTCTTTTACTCTCTTAAAAAGACTCTTTTGAGCCGTTGAATGAATTTGTAGCCATTGAAGGGCCTGCCGAAGGAGTTTGTAGCCATTGGGGGTTGATTAATAAAGGATTTTGTCATTAAAGGGCCTGTGGAAGGAGGAGCAGCCATTGAAGGTGAGATTCATTCTCCATTTGTTGATGTGCCATGAACGGCGCAAGCTTCTAAGCTGCAGCTTTGGCTGTGGAACTCTGCGTTCGGAGATCCACACTGGCTGATTTTGACCATCCGTAGTGATGTACAGGAGACATCATCGAAGATGTTGTACCTCCGGACTTGCTAGAATTTCTCTTCAGTCCTACATAGACTGAGCTCCTTGTCCAAGTGGGAATGTACCAATTTAGATGCTCAAGATGGATCATACCATATGAATTTGTCAACATTGGAAGATGAGTTAAGATCAAGATTTTTACTTATTTGATTTTTATTTTTAAGGGGACCTTTAGAATGACTTGTATAGTATAGGGTCCTGATAGACCTATTGAAGAAAATGTATTTTATTGATGCATTTTCAATGCAATATTTCACGGCCTTCTTTGATTATGTTTTTGACAATTGTACCAGAGAAGAACAATAGTGGTTTTAAGCTTCACAAAATAGAAGTTATAAATGGAGGATAGTTTGACATGAACGGTTAACATTGAAGAGAAAAATTATATCCTTAGGCTGCGTTTGGTAACGTTTCTGAAGTTTTTTCATTCTATTAAAATGAAAAAAAGGAATAAAACGTTTGGTGCATCATAGACGAGTTTCTATTTTTTTGAACAAAAAGTGAAAAAAGAACAGTAGAAATTGGAATTGACGGAACGACATATAGTTGTTCCGTCTTCACAGTTTCGTTCCAAATAAAAAAAAAATGAACTATTTGGGGGATTTTAGGGAAATCGTTCCCGATAAACTTGTCTTCCGCCCTAACTTTTCATTTTTCACAATTTCACTCATAGAAAAGAGAAAAGACCTGCGTTTTGAAACCGTTCTAGAAACAGATTCACTAAACACCCTTTTGTCATTTAAAAACGATATTTTGACACATAAACTGAAATTTTTATTTTTGACACGAAACATCGTATTTGAAACAGAAATATTAACAAAAGCAGTCGTAATCTCTAACAATATAAAATATGTAGGAATATAAATAGGACAAAAAAGACACCTCGATTGTCTGTGATGGGTCTTATTGCTGCAGGAAAAAACTTTAGGTAAACCAAGTTTTCTGTCCTTCATATAGAGACAGAGAGAGGGAGAGAGTTTTGGGTCATGCCAGTTTTTCCTAACTGACTTCGGGTAAACACTAACACCAGGGTCAACACCAAATTTGACCGTCGTCTACGACGGGGGGAGAGAGAGAGATATGAAAGTCAGTCAATACCAATTTTTCCAAACGTCTGTGGCACGGAGATATGAGAGCCAATCAAGTCCTTTGGGTCATGCCAGTTTTTCCTCACTGGCTTGGGTACACACCAACACAAGGGTCAACATCAAATTTTATGAGAGAGAGAGAGAGAGATGTGAAAGTCAATCAATACCAATTTTTCCAAACGTGTATAGCACATGAGGAGAAATGAGAGCGGATTAAATCTTCGTACAAGAATTATCCACACCAGCTTGACCAACGATGGTATCATTAATTTACATGTCATTTTTAAGCTACAAATTCATTCCTGCATTCTAAAACTTTCTTTCAGATATAACCACCGTTCCCAAGTATTTTCTCACTTCTCTCTCTTCTTCTACTCTCTCTGCCAGATTTCTGCTTCTGTTGTTGAAATCTCACTGTTTTATTATTTTTCTCTTTAGCGAAGAAGAAGATGTCAGGTGTGGGACAGCTTTTCGGAGGGTCTTTCCTCTCGGCCTTCCTTCAGGTGGCCTTCGATAGGTTTGCCTCTCCTGAGTTGCTGGACTTCTTACTCCGATGGGAAATCGACTTGGATGAAGTGGAGTCACTGAAGCGGACGTCGGCCATGATTCAGGCCTTATCTGATGAAGCTGAAGTGAAGCAATTCACCAACGTTGCCGTGAAGCTGTGGCTCGACCACCTCAAACAGCTCCTCTATCATGCGGAGGACATACTGGACGAGTATGCCACTGAACTTCTACGCCTGAAATTGGAATCTGCTCACCAAACCCAACAGGTACGCAACCCCCCTGTTCCTCTTACTCCATCAAGTACTGAAAGTAGTGTTTCTTCTTGGTTGAACTCCGGCCTAGAATCTGCTTTAGAAGGAATAAAAGGCATTGCGCCTAAGGTTTATAACATCACCGAAGAGCTGCAGGGAATTAAAAGGTTCCAATCAAAAGTAAGGGATATCAACATGAGGTTAAAAAGTGTAGCACAAGAAGGTGTTGCTCTAGGTTTGAACTTGAGCATCGGATCTGGGTCCTCAAGGCCCAAGGTATTCAGTCAAAGGCCACCAACGAGTTCTTTAGTGAATACATCGAATGTTTTCGGCAGAGAGGAAGATATGGAGGAGATTTTCAGATGGTTGATATCAGATAACACTCCAAGTAATGATGTTAATAATTTCTCAGTGCTGCCCATATTGGGCATGGGTGGGGTTGGAAAGACAACCCTTGCTCAACTTGTTTATAATGATGAAAGAATTGAGAAGCATTTTGCTCTGAAAGCTTGGGTTTGTGTCTCGGAAGACTTCGATCTGGTGAGGTTAACTAAAGAAATTCTTGAGTCAATCACTAGATCTTGCCCTCCTTCTAATTCACTGGACCTGCTACAGCTGAAACTTAAAGAAGCATTAAGCAAAAAAAGATTTTTATTGGTTTTGGATGACATGTGGAACGAGATCTATGACAGTTGGGATGCCTTAAGGACCCCTTTTGCATTCGGTCAACGAGGGAGCAAGATATTAGTTACAACACGGAACAAAAGCGTTTCATCAATCGTTCGCACTGTTCCGTACGATATTTATCTAAAAGGTCTTCCAAATGAAGCTTGTTTTGCGCTAGTTCAAAGGCACGCTTTCATGGATGAAAAATCATCTGATGCAAATCAAAAGTTGGAAGTATTTGGAGATGAAATTGTGAAGAAATGTAAGGGTTTACCTTTGGCTATAAAGACACTTGCTGGCCTCTTGCGAGATAAAAGGGATAACTATGAGTGGAAAGATATTTTGGAGAGTGAAATATGGGATTTAAGAGAGAGTGAGATCCTTCCATCACTCATCTTGAGTTACCATCATCTTCCACCACATGTAAAGAGATGCTTTGCATATTGTGCTTTGTTTCCCAAAGACTACGAATTTAGCAAGAGTGAATTAGTTGTCTTGTGGATTGCAGAAGGTCTTGTTCAACCAAAAGAAAAGAAACGACTGGAAGATATAGGGGCTGGGTATTGTGATGAATTAGTAATGCGGTCATTCTTTGAGTTATCTATTTATCATCATTCTTGGGCAACAGGATCGCTCGGTACTGATTTTACAAAAGAAATGCACAACACGTCATTATTTGAGTCATCCGGTAACACGGGACCAACATTTGTGATGCATGATCTAATCCATGATTTAGCACAATATGTTTCAGATGGAATATATTGTAAGAAAGAGTATGATAAGTCATCACCTGCTCTTACTACAACTCGCCACTTGTCCTATGTTATGCACAATTATAATGTTGAGGCAACAGAGTTTGGGGCAATGAAAAGTTTACGCTCCTTTCTAACTCTAAATGATTTAGCTGGTAGTCCTAAGCACTTTTTTTCCACTTTGGAATTCCAATTCCAATTCCTACGTGTGCTACGTTTTAGAAATTGCTGCAATTGTGAGTTGCCTGATTCAATTGGCAAGTTGAAACATCTAAGGTTTCTTGATCTCTCGTTTTCTGATATTGTAAGGTTGCCCGACTCGATTGGAAAACTTTACAATCTACAATTGTTAGCCCTTACTGGTTGTGGTAGGCTTAGAAAGTTGCCTAACGATATGAGTAACCTTATAAATCTTCGATATCTTGTTCTCCCTGCACATTGGGATTTCCATAAAATTCCATTAGGAGTGGGTAACATGAGTTGTCTTCAAGTGTTGAGCACAATCGATGTAGGGCCAAAAAAAAAGTTATCACAATTGCGAGGGATTCGGGACAATTCAAGTTTGGAAGATGTAGGCAATAATGGGGTAGAAGCCATAGTGGCCAAGCCACACCTTCTTGGGCTACAGCTGCACAAACTCACGTCACTTAGATATCTTGCAATATCAAACTATAAGAATTTGGAGTCACTATCCAAGAAACTATACACTCTAACATCTCTCCAAAGATTAGTAATCACAAGTTGCCCTGCTCTTGTATCCCTCCGAGAAGCAAGGTTACCCACTGCACTTAAAGAACTAAGGATCTTTTATTGCGAGAAGTTGGGGTCACTACCAAAGGAGCTTCAGACCCTAACTTATCTCAAAGAATTTGTAATTGGTAGTTGTCCTGCTCTAGTGTCCTTCCAGGAAACAAGGTTACCCTCTGCATTTGAAGAATTGGAGATCATTGATTGTGAGAATTTGGAGTCCTTACCCATGGAACTATTGCACAACCTCACGACCTTCCAAAGATTAGTAATCAAGGAGTGTCCTGCTCTTGAAACCATTCCAAATATGGGCTTATCCACTACACTTCAAGAAGTATCAATTCTAAATTGTGGGCACAAATTTACAAGTCTTAAACGACTAGAAATTGTGGAGTGCTATTTTCTTATGGAGTGCAAGAATCTTGAACCCCTACATACCTCAGGTCTTCATAATCTTATATCTCTTTCATATCTCACCATTGGTGGATGTCATGCTCTCATGTCCCTTCCAGATGGCCTGCTTCCCACCAACCTTCGGGATTTTTGCATCAAGGACTGCCCAATTCTTGAATCCCTATATGATGGACTCTCTGACCTAATCTCGCTTAAACGTTTGGAGATCCAGAATTGTCCAAAGCTGACCCAACGGTACCAAAAGAAGGAAGGAGAAGAGTGGTCCAAGATTGCCCAAATCCCTAAGGTGATAATAGATGGCATATGGCAATAAAGTCTAAACACCGCATGCGGGTCTCGCCTCTTATAATTAAATCAACGAATGGAGTAATACAGACAGATTGTGTCTATTATGCAAAACTACAATAAAAGCAGAGATGCATTGCAGCTAATATTGAGGTATTTCTTCTATAACCTGATAGGTATGATTTATATCTATACTTCATGTTTTGCCATATGTGATTTTAACTTAATTTCTCTTCATAGGAGAATCACGAGATGGAATGTCTTTCTTTGAAAATGCTCAAGAACCAACCAAAATTGGCATGGCAATTTCTTGGATCTTTGATTTCTCTCAGATGGAATGCTTTCTTTTAAAATGCTGAGGAATCTACACAAAGAAACATGGCAATTGCATGGAACTTTTCAGCAAATTGATGCAACCTAGCATTGTATCTATAAGGTATCACTTATCAGCGTTCCGTTTGTTTTCTGCCTACCCTGAAGCTTCAATTGGTCACCAAAAATCATGGAAGCTCAATTCAGTGGCAATCTGTTCTACATGTCAGCAAGTTATGTTATGCAGAGGATATACTTCCACAGTATGTCGTGGGTAGGTTTAATTGTTCTCTCTCTCTCTCTCTCTCTCTCTCTCTCTCTCTCTCTCTCTCTCTCATACATAACACTATCTTGTTTCCATTCACTTTTTTCTTCTATATGCATGTGAGGCAGAGGTTACTTTTCTTATATTTGTACCTTTTAAGCTTCCTAAATTTACCATGGTCTTATGGACTCTTTCCTAAATTCCTTCTCTGTGGTCCTAAGTCATAGTCCCTTCCACCATATCTGATTAACATGCTGGGAAAAAAACTCTATGTGGGTACAATCCTCTTCTTGATTAAGATCTCTATTATAAATGCAGAAGTTAAAGTTGGGATCCTCCAGAACTGTTAGCACCCCTCGCGTCTGCGTCTAGACTGATGAGCAATCTTTCACTGCTTTCTAGACTGCTATATTGCTCATCCATGCTTGCATTTAACAACCAATCCAATGTGTTGCCTGAATTACAAGAACCCTCCACCAAAGAGTTGTTCTGAACAGAGTGTGGCTCTGCGAAGAAATTGATTGATTATCCGAAGAGCCCGAGCTTGAAAAGAGCCAAGAGGATTCTCTTATTTCAGTGATGTAGGATCACTATCACCCATTATTAATGATTCGGTAAAATGAAATCTCTACTTCTGATGCAGATCCAACAACAACAGTTCTGAATTGTTTTCATTTAATTCAATTGCTGCCCATGAACCAGGGGTCTTCAGAAATCAAATTTATTTCTAAACTACTTTTCTGATGCTCCACTTCAAGATGCAATATCTGAATTCTGGATTCTATCCTGATTGAAAGAAAGGGACTTGGACATTGATAATACAGTCCAAATATGGGAAGACATCCTCCAATGGAGAAAGGAGTATGGAACAGATACTGTATTGGAGGTTAGTGCATTATTTTATCACTCTTTTAACTTTCTTTATTGACAAAACTAGGTGATTTTGGTTGACAATCTAAATATTCGCAAGCATGTTTTGCCACTAGTTGGTACATTGAAAAATGGTTTAGCACTATGTAGATTATATCCTAACTTTAGTAGTAGATTAATTCTAATAGTCTATTCATGCACATAAAAATATGCTTATATATTTTGATAGCATTTGAGTTGAACTAGTTACATTGGAAATTAGGATATCCATAGATATTCAATTTGTTCCCAATTTAATAACACCTTCAACATGATACCATATTGAACTGTATCTTTAGGACTTCGAATTTGAAAAACTGGAAGAAGTTTTTAACATTATCCTCAAAGGTACCATTTGGTTGATAAAGATGGAATGCCTAGATATATCGAGAGGTTTGGGAAAGCCCACCCAAATAGGATTAGATGCATTGTTACCATAGTTGATCATTACTTACAGTATCATTTACAGGAATTTGAGAAGGCATTACATGAGAAATTTCCTACTAGTTTCAATTGCAGCAGAGGCACATTGGATCGACTACAACAATATTGGATGTTCGGCGGTTGGTATGTTTTGATCTCTCCATTTCTTGTGCTTTTATGAACGTTGAGGTTTGTTGCAGGATCTGCCTAGCTCCTAAGAAAATATCGAACGGTTAAAATTACATAATATCTGGCGCTTGTAATCTTTTGCTTGTTGTGGCTGCCTAATAAATTGGTTCTCACCACCAATTGAAATTACTATCTAGTTCAGCTTGAATACCACTTTATGATGTTCTTTGTTTTCATTAGCTTTTAGCTTCTGTGATCTAGTCAGAATTCTAGAAAGGAACTAGAACCACACAACCACACTTGACCGAGATGACTTATAATTTGATTATAACAAAACATGGGCAGAATAGAAGAATACTAGGAAAAATTAAAAGAGAAAAAATTCAAAATCCAGGGTCGATTTACCTAGGATTCTGGTCGGATATACTTTTTTAATAGATCTTTCAATTGGATATAGTAACTTTTAGAATCAGAGATACATATGGATGATTTTGAGCCTGCTTACTATTCAAGCTTAAAGTCAAGAACTAAGAAATATCAGCAGAATCAGATGATAAGAGTTGAGAAATGTTCGATAATAATGTAATGGATCACTGATAAACTAATATGAAAGCCAAAATTCAGTTTCAGCGAAGGTATAGCCAGAACTAAAAATCAGCGTAATAGAATTACAAGAAATCAGAGTAAAAAAGGAACTAGAAGAAGACATCAGAATTAGAGGAAGAATAACAAAGAAGAAGAGAGAGGATTGACCACACCTGATAAGTAATTGAGCAGAAAAAGGAAAGAGATCAGATCTGGACTACTACCAGTCCTCATATGCACAGGTCAACAACACAAAAGTTGCCTCCTCACCCTCTTTAGCCACTGGAGCTGTGTCCATTGGTTTGGGCACCCTTGTTATAAGCATAAATTAGTCATTGGATATCTTGTTTTTTGTGTCTGTTTGTTTTTCCATTTACAAGAGAACATGATCTCGAAAGAATCCTTATTTTTTAGAAAATTTGGTATTCACTCTGAACATACTCTTAACCCATGTAACTTATCAGTGATGCTCAAAAAGTCTATAAAATATAAAGGCTTAGCAGGACTGATGAGACCATGAAATCAAAATGTTAAAATGGTTGCAGAAAACAGCAATGCCTCAGTATTAAACACTACATTTGTATTTCTCATAAAGCACTGCATTTCAAATTTGAAATCCAAACTGTCCTTCCAGGCTGCAACAGAGAGATCAGACTGCACATTCTAATGCCATGTCAGAAACAATACTATTTGCAAATAAGTATCTTACTTTTCTGCTTGTTTAGTTGAATTGAAGAACCTAAAGATTTAATCTCAGTTTTTAATTTTATGATATTCAATTGACCATGACAGGTAGAGGTTGAGACTGGTGTACAATTAAATCTCGAAGACATGGTTAACCTCACGGCCTTCCGAGGCCCATTATTTGAAGCAGGGTCAAGATTGAGATTCTTGAGCAGATTGTGTCTACTGAAAGATAAGGTGTCAAATTATGCAGTAGATTGGCTCTTTATCAACTCTCAATTCGTTATATTGAAGGAAGCTACCTTTAATTTGCTTATCTTGATGCATGAGATGTTCTATTAGAATTTCAAAGCGAACTCCATTCCTGTAAAAAATTCCACTACCTATGTTTTTGAGCTAGATCTTGTTTGCTCCAGATTGTCAATCAAAGTTTAAGAATCAAAGTTACATGC
>NC_056569.1:14192358-14213711 GCF_013358625.1 Macadamia integrifolia
AGAGAGAGAGAATTTCTAAGCTATCTTTCTCTCTCTTCCCTGAGAGAGATCTCCGCTTTCTGACTCTCCGACAAACGGAACAAACGATGTAAAAGCTTACTAAAAACCAACCACTCCTTTATATATTGTGGTCGGAAATTCCAATCTTCTCCATTTCAAGTCCTTATAAAGTCAAAGCAAAACACACACTTAGCAAGTCCGGTGGAGTTATTCTCCAAATTAAGTGATGTTCCTTTTCTTCCTCCTTCGCCTCACTCACCTTACAATCCGTGGCTTCGACGATGCCACCGACGACCATCGAAAGGGTTCGACTGTTGCCACCGATCATTTTATGAGTCGAGACCACCGGAAGGCAAAGCAAATCGAGAACAACTCCATTAGAATTGGGATCAATTGCTCTCAAGATAAGTACAAGGTATGCAAATTAAGATTCTCTCTCACTTATCTCTGCTTTAATTGATTTTGATTCCAAGAATTCTTCAATCTCTGGAATTTCTTTGTAAGTTAGAATCGAAAGATCAAAAAAGAAATATTAACCTATTTTAAGGGTATTTTTGGTACTTCCTATTTTAAAAGGGCATTTTGGCATTTAAAATAAAATATAGTTGCTGACATCAGCAACTATAGTATATTCATTAACAGTGACTAAGGGTAGGGGGTCTGAGAATAATTTGGTGAAATAGAGGGGGTGGTCTTATCATTGTGGCATTCTCCAAGGGGTGGCGCGGTAAATTTCCCTAATTTTTAACGAGAAACAAAAATGATTCAAAAGAGACGACTCACATGGACAAAGATAGCCAAGGGGCGGGATTCTCCAAAAGGGGTTGAAATGAAAACCTTTCTAGAAAATTTAGCATACAATCGCTATTTGAATTGGTCCGACAATTTTTTACAAACATAGCTGCAGTCGGACAATGTGAAGAATTAGAAAGAGGGATATGACACAGGTGTTCTCCTCCCTCTATTCTTGCAATACTGAATCTGAGAAATCAAAGAAGTGGAAGGGAGGAGGTTCTTGAGCTTTAAAATTAATCCGTGATCGGTCTTAGATTGTACTTCCATGAAAATTTCAAGAAAATCCAAGCGCATCTCTGGGATGAACAATTGCAAAAACTTAATGTCCATCTTCTTGAACCTTGTTTTCGTACCAAGAAGAAGAAGAAGAAAACATGTAAAAGTTACGAGACGAAATGAGGTTTAATTCTCCTCTTAGTTCTTTCTACCATACCCTTTTTAGGGGTTAAATGTACCTAATATTAAATGTGAAAATTCAAAAAAATGGGAAATTATTTCAAATTGGAAAATCAGATTGGATTTTAATGTCCACAAACACATGGTAGATTAGAATTTAGTTTCAAACAATCATTTTTAGTCTCAAATTTTTGCTCCCAGATTTTTACAGAGCAATCATATTAAACACTTATTAAATGCGTACTGTATTATTGCCATACACGTTTTATTATACTGAATTTTTTGAAACATATTATTATCGTATGATCCATTTAATTATCGAACGTATCTGTTCCCATATTATCGCCGTCTCCAAATTTACTATGGTTGGAATATGGCTGGGTATATCAACTTGACCCACGATGGCTTTATTAGAAGGGCACGGGAAAATCTGTGACAACCAGATGGTCGTTGGAACACACAAATTCATTTCCCCATTCTGCCAAAAGGTAGCGACGCTTGAGCGTTCAAAAATTATAAACGCTACATTTTAATCTCAATGTTGAATATAAAAAACATTCAACCTGTTATCGGCTCTCCCACAGAGTTCTTCTTCACAACCTTATTGCAGCGATCAACCAAGTTCCACCATGGCATTGACCTTGCAATAACCAATCTCTCTCATGTTGAGATACCTATTTCATCAACGTCTAGATTGCAGAATATGAGACCTAAGCCCTTGTACCAAGGGCATGAATCTGAGCCGTGGACGCCATTATGCGCACTGACTTCCAAAAAAAACTCATAAAGCTATTGGGAGCAGGAGAAATCAACTTGGAAGAAGTGGAGTCACTGAAGCGGACTTCAGCCATGATTCAGGCCTTATCTGATGAAGCAGAAGTGAAGCAATTCACCAATGTTGCTGTGAAACTGTGGCTCGACCACCTCAAACAGCTCCTCTACGATGCTGAGGACATACTGGAGTATGCCACTGAACTTCTACGCCTGAAATTGGAATCTGCTCACCAAACCCAACAGGTACGCAGCCCTCCCTGTTCCTCTTACTCCATCAAGTGCTGAAAGTAGTGTTTCTTCTTGGTTGAACTCCGGCATAGGATCTGCATTAGAAGGAATAAAAGGCATTGCGCCTAAGGTTTATAACATCACCGAAGAGCTACAGGGAATTAAAAGGTTCCGATTAAAAGTAAGGGATGTCAACAAGAGGTTAAAAAGTGTAGCACAAGAAGGTGTTGCTCTAAGTTTGAACTTGAGCATTGGATCTGGGTCCTCAAGGCCTAAGGTATTCAGTCAAAGGCCACCAACGAGTTCTTTGGTGAATACATCTAATGTTTTTGGTAGAGAGGAAGATATGGAGGAGATTTTCAGATGGTTGATATCAGACAATACTCCAAGTAACAATGTTAATTATTTCTCCGAGCTGCCCATAGTTGGCATGGGTGGAGTTGGAAAAACGACCTTGCTCAACTTGTTTATAATGATGAAGAGTTGAGAAGTGACACGGCCAAATCGATCACTCAGTAGGGTGAGGACATGCGTCGTCCACCGGGACACATGTCGCCCACCCGATAGGGAGTACAAAGACTCTATCACGCTCTATCACATTGCTTGCATGAAGGGAATATTCCCCACCAGAAGGATGGACGTATTCGGGTGGAACTCTGAAAGGGAGGAAGGTGGACCCAAGAAGGAGAGGGGGAAGGCAAGAGAAAACCCTAGACCCTAGGAACCATATAAGAGGGCCCGAGAGGAAGGAAGAAGGTAAGCATCAATACCCACACCATTACTCCCATATTGAATACTGTGCGGCCAATCCTAACTTGAGCGTCGGAGGACTAACCCCGGACAAAGCTCCAGGCCTCTGCCGTCTGTGCTTGTGCAGGATCAACTCATACTGGGTTTTTGACAGCAACAGATTGGCGCCGTCTGTGGGAACGACAATAATGGTGGGGAGAACCTACAACCGCAGGAAGATAAGAGCAGCGTCAAACATGAACATGGGGGAAGAACCTTCAGGGGAGCTTCCTCCCTCGGCGGAGATAGGATGAGAAAGGGGCAATGATGACCGGGAAGTATCCATAAGGTACCCGCACTCGGGTGGATATTCAGTACGCGAAGATAGTGATCCTCCGCCCCCTCCTGAAGCACAAGAATACGTGACGAGGGAGCAATTCGAAGCCCTCCAGGAAAAATATGACCGGATGGTCGAGGCAATGAAGGAGGTCTCCAAAGCTGTCTCTCAGAAGATCGGCGGAGCACCTTCAGGCCCCCACATCCAGCCTGAGAGGGCTCGAGACGAGGATCGGAGCAGTACAGGATCTATAAGGTCTGGTTATAACCTTTGAAATCGAGCAGTGAGGGAAAGTCCCGCACCTAGAGGTAGGACGCAACGTGCCGCTAGAGATCCACATGGGGATCCACGCCGAAGAGACAAACAGAGGCACGAGGACTCGGGGTTAAAGCGGATGATCCTAGAATTGAAAGATGAGATCAAGAAGGTGGCAGAAAATCAGGCGGGAACTCGTGAGCCGGACCTCACCAATGACACGGCTCTAGCTGATGAGGTCATGAGGGATCTGCTCCCGATCGGCTTTCGCCTATCCAAGTATGACACTTATGACGGGTCAGGGGACCCCGTCGATCATCTGGAAGACTTTAAGGTCGCCATACAGTTCCATCGGGTCTCGAAAAACATTATGTGTCGTGCCCTACCATTGACATTTAGAGGAGCGGCAAGGCAATGGTACAACCGTCTGCCGACGAAGTCGATCCACAGCTTCAACGACCTAAGTTACTTCTTCGTGAAGGGATTCTCTAGTAGCCAGCCCCTTCAGAAGACTACGTTGAACTTGAACAACGTCAAGCAACAGGAAGGGGAATCACTGCGGAACTACATGAAGTGCTTCCAACAAGAGAAAATCACAATCAGAGGCTTGGACCCGAAAGAAGAGTTCATGGCCCTGTTGGGAGGCGTCAAGGATAAGGAGTTGAAAAGGTATCTGGTGAAGCATACACCTAGGAATCTGACCGAGCTGAGAGCTCGTGCGATAAGTACATCCAGATGGAAGAAACCCTCCAGGCCGATGAAGAAGCCGAAAGGAAGGCGGTAAGGAAGAGGCTCTCAAGGGCCGACGACAAACCCTCCGAAGAAGGTAAAAGATGAAAGTCTGAACGCGGTCGGGCACCCAGTCCACCAAGGAAGTTCGAGAAATACGCACCCCTGAACCGGAGGCGAACAGAGGTACTAATGCAGATAAAGGATTCCCTGGATGCCAGGGCCATGAAGTGGTCAGGAAAGATGGGGCGACACCCCGAGAGACGCAACATGGACAGATATTGCCACTTCCACAGAGACCATGGCCACGACACCGAAGACTGTTGGCACCTCAAGGGGGAGATAGAAGGGATGATCCAAAGGGGATATCTAGGCCGACTTGTAGACCGCGAAAAGGAGGATGCCCAAGACGGTAATGACCGTAGGGATAACCGTCGAAGAGAAGGCAGAGGTCGCTGTGAGAGGAGGGGGCCTGCCCGTAGAGGCAATCAGGAACGACGAAGGGACCAGACACCCGAGGAAGCTGAACGTCACCTCCGAGATGAGAATAAGAGCCCAACTAGAGTTATAACGACCATTTGTGGAGGCCCAGCCACTGGAGAGAGTTTAGTCTCTGCCAGAAAAGCAAAAGCCTACGTAAGAAGCGTACATATGGCGGAATGGCCGAACAAAAAGGCGAGGACGGGGACGGTTATTTCCTTCTCAGATGATGATCTGGAAGGGGTACACACTCCGCACGACGATGCCCTAGTTGTCACTATGACCATAGCGGATTGCAAAGTGAAGAGGATCTTAGTGGATAACGGCAGCTTAGCTGACATCCTGTTCCTTGAGGCTTTCCGAAAGATGGCCTGGACGAGGGAAAGTTAAAGAAAGTCGAACACCCGTTGCAGGGATTCTCCGGCTTCCCAATAAAGGTGGAAGGGTCGATTGAGTTGCCAGTAAGAGCCGGCACCAGAGATCGCCAAGTGACGGTCATGATCAACTTCCTAGTTGTAGGCATTACCTCGGCATACAATGCCATACTAGGAAGGGTTGGATTGAACCTACTAAAGGCTGTCGTCTCGACACCCCATTTCAAGATGAAATTCCCAACCAAGAACGGTGTTGGGGAATGTTGGGGCGATCAGGAGGCATCCGGGAGGTGTTACGCCACTACCTTATGGGGAAAAGAAAAGGCGGGCGAGGCACTCCCGATTGAGGATCTGCGTGATGATGCCAGTTATCAACGGGGGGAGTCGATCGAAGATTTGGTGCAAGTTGAAGCCCAAGAGGGGGATAACACTCGGTAATTTTAGATTGGGGCTACCATGCCAAGGCTACAGCGAGAAAGACTCGTCTATTTCCTCCGAAACAATGCTGACGTCTTCGCCTGGTCGGCTTCGGATATTACCGGAATAGATCGAGAGGTAATAGAACATCACCTGAATGTTAGCCCGATAAAGAAGCCGGTGCAGCAGAAGAAGAGGACTTTTGCCCCCGAAAGGCAGCAGAAAATAGACGAGGAAGTGGAGAAGCTGCTGAAGGCCCATTTCATCCGCGAGATCCAATACCCAGAGTGGATATCCAATGTGGTAATGGTCCCAAAGGAAAATGGGAAGTGGAGGATCTGCATCGACTTCACCGACCTGAATAAGGCCTTCCCGAAGGACGCATACCCCTTGCTGAAAATAGACCTCATCATCGATGCCACGGCAGGATAGGAGGCGTTGAGCTTCATGGATGCATAATCGGGGTACAATCAGATCAAGATGTCCGAGGTCGATGTCCCGAAAACATCCTTCGTAACCGAGGGTGGACTGTACTGCTATAAGGTCATGCCTTTCAAGCTAAAAAATACGGGGGCCACCTATCAAAGGTTGGTGAATAAAATCTTCAAAGGGATGATCGGCAAAACCACGGAGGTATATGTGGACGATATGCTCGTAAAAAGCCTGAAGGCAGAACGACACATCCAAGACTTGGAAGGGGCGTTCCAGGTCCTGAGAAGGTACGGCATGAAGCTAAACCCAGCAAAGTGTGCATTTGGAGTAGCCTCGGGAAAGTTCCTCGGCTTCATCGTCTCGGAGAGAGGAATTGAGACCAACCCTGTCAAAATACAAGCCATTCGGGACATGAAGTCACCCCAGAATGTGAAGCAAGTCCAGAAGCTAACGGGTCGGGTCACCGCCCTCGGGCGATTCATGTCTAGGTCTGCAGATAGATGCCTCCCCTTCTTCAAAGCATTAAAGGGACCAAAAAGTTTGAATGGACAGATGAGTGAAAAAATTCCTTTGAGCAATTGAAGGAGTACCTGGCCACACCCCAGCTGCTGACGAAGCCAAACACTGGGGATACCTTGCAGCTATACCTTGCTGTATCAGCAGTGGCGGTAAGCGCAGTACTGACAAAGGAAGAAGGAAGGCAACAACGGCCAATATACTATGTCAGTCGAACCCTCCTAGATTCCGAAACAAGATACAGAAAGGCAGAGAAAGTGGCGTATGCCCTAGTGACAGCAGTAAGAAAGCTGAGGCTATATTTTCAATCACATACGGTATGCGTACTCACAGACCAGCCCCTAAAGAAGATACTGCAGCGGTCGGATATGTCCGGTCGCCTGGTGAACTAGGCCATAGAGTTGGGAGAATTCGACATCCAGTACAAACCGAGAACCATAATTAAAGCACAAGCCCTCACGGACTTCATCGTTGAGACGACGCTCCCCGATGACCCCCAGGAGTTTTTCGAGGACCGAGGAGAGAAAGCATGGACATTGTAGGTGGATGGTGCTTCCAATAGCATAGGAAGCGACGTAGGAATCATGTTGATCAGCCCCGAGGGTTTCAAGATAGAATACGCCCTACGGTTCGACTTCGACGCCTCCAACAATGAAGTAGAATACGAAGCATTAATAGCGGGGATTAATCTGGCTCGGGCTTTGATGGTAAAGGAGCTGGTGGTGCATAGTGACTCACAGCTCGTGGTACGACAGGTGAATGAAGACTACGACACCAAAGAACAGAGGATGGCTGAATACTTGAAGATAGTGAGAGATAGGATATCGGCCTTCAAGGAATTCGAGGTGAGGCAAGTGTCTCGAGAAGAGAATGCTAGTGCAGACGCACTGTCACAGCTGGCCACCTCCGATTTCGCAGATCTTGGACGATCGGTGTATTTTGAAGTGCTATCACATCCAAGCACCGAAAAACCCCGAAAGGTACTACCCGTAGGCGAGAACGACCAAAGCTGGATGGATGCCATAACCGAATACCTCAAGGAAGGAAAGCTCCCAGAGAATAGGAACGAGGCAAGGAAAATAAGAATGAGGTCGGCACGCTTCCTTCTGAAGGACAGGACACTGTACAAAATAGGGTTCACCATGTCGTACCTCAAGTGTCTGGACTCCGCCGATGGCGAGTACGCACTCCGGGAGGTGCATGAAGGGATATGCGGCCAACACCTAGGAGCCCAGGCCTTGGCGCATAAGGTGCTAAGGCAAGGTCTGTACTGGCCGACAATGAGGAAGGATGGAAATCATTAGTCAAGAAGTGCGTCAAGTGCCAGATGTTCGCCCCCGTTCCTAGGCAACACTTTACCGAGCTCTCGTCTCTAGCGAGCCCAGTACCATTCGCCATGTGGGGAATCGACATCCTAGGCCCATTCCCCTAGGCCACGAGGCAAAGGAAGTTTGTCATGGTGGCAGTGGACTACTTCACGAAGTGGGCAGAAGCCGAAGCCCTGGCAATGATAACCGAAAAGAACATAAGGGACTTCTTCCAAAGTGCAGTCGTCTATAGATTTGGAATCCCTCAGGTTGTGGTGACGGACAATGGAACTCGGTTCGCCAATCTGACTTTCGGCTTGTTCGTTGTTGCCCTCGGCATTGACCACAGGAAAACCTCTGTAAGTTATCCACCGACCAACGGGCAAACAGAGGTAACCAACCGTACACTACTTCAGGAAATAAAAAAGAGACTGGGACTATGGGCAGACGAGGTGCATCACATCCTCTGGGCTTACCGCACTACTGAGAGATTAGCCACTCGAGAAACACTTCATTTTAACATATGACACTGAAGCTGTACTTCCAGTGGAGATAGGGGCCATTACCCAACGAATTCAATACTACAACGAAGACGAAAACGATGGAGGGCTCTGAGCAAATTTAGACCTCTTGGCCGAAGTCAGAGACATTTTGCAAGAAAGGATGGCCGCTTATCAACAAAGGGTTGTGAGGCACTACAACACCAAAGTTCGAAAGAACGAGTTCAGGATGGGTGACCTCATCCTCGGAAGGGCTGAAGTGTTGGACCCGAGACATCAAGGGAAGCTAGATCCAAATTGGGAAGGTCCCTACAGAGTCTCAAGGGTAATACGACCAGGGTCCTATCACCTGGAGACTACAGGGGGAGAAAGGGTACCCCGGTCGTGGAACTCTCAGAACTTGAGAAAATTCTATCAGTAGTGAAGTAGAATTCTATCAGTAGTGAAGTAGCAAGCACACTTGTTTTTTTTGTTAATTTTTGCAATCTTTGCTCTTATGCACTTTTAAGTTGTAATTCCTCATCCTAAACTCCGGAGGGTCTTATTCATGGATAATACGAAAGCTGGTTTACGGCAGTTGAGAGGAATTCTCCAGTCTGACCTTAACTCTACTGAACAGATACGGCCGAAGGTCCTCACCTCGGTCGGGCACCCAGGCGAAGGCCGAGCCGAACTGGTTGAAGGTCATCACCTCGGTCGGGGTCTCGGGCAAAGGCCGAGCCGAGCTGGCCGATGGTGTTCACCTCGGCCGGGGTCTCAGGCAAAGAACAAGCTTTGCAGGGTGAGCATCCACTCCTCGGATGGGGTCTCGGTCAAAGGCCGAGCCGAGCTGGCCGATGGTGTTCACCTCGGTCAGGGGGCTCAGGCAAAGAACAAGCTTTGCAGGGTGAGCATCCACTCCTCGATTGAGGCACGGGCTAGGCTGGGCCGACCTGACTGAGGGTCCCACCATCGGTCTGGGACCCAGGCCCAGAGCCGAAGGAACTTGACCGAAGGTAATCGACTTTGTTGGGAGCGACGACTGTCGAAGGGTCGGTCCTCGGCTAGATCTCGGATCAATGCTAGTCTAACAGACCCTTCGGTTGGAGCCGAGGGAGAACACTTGGTGAAAACCACTTGATACTTGTTCCAGATCACTCAAGTCCAGAGTCCACGGACTCGGGAAACCCCTCGGATAAGCCGAGGGAGCAAGACTGAGCCGTGCTTAAGTAGAAGGGCGGATCCTAAGGTTGGCAACGGGGGGCTTCGGCCTCCTTGCGCCTAGCTACAGACTGAAGACCACCTCACCCAAAAGAACGCAAAGAACGCAAGAAAAGTGAAGGTTGGAGCAAACAAAAAGAAATGCATTCATTGATGAGGCCCGAAGGCCAAGATTACAGAAAAAAGGCCCGAAGGCCATAGTTACACTAGAAGGCCCGAAGGCCAAGATTACAGAAGAAGGCCGAAGGCCATAGTTACACTAGAAGGCCCGAAGGCCAAGATTACAAGAAGAAGCTCGAAGGCTTATATCAAAAACAAAAAAGGGTTGTCTGAGCTGAGACTCGAGGTGACTTCAAGGGGCGTCCGTCGGGTTCGCGGCCTCTTCTTCGACATGGAGGGCTCCTGATCCGAACCTTCGTGGCCAGGAGTCAGAGGGACCTCTCGTTGCAGCTGAACTTCACCCTCCTAGCTGTTGCCTCCACCGTCGGCATCGGCAACCTCGGTGGCTGATGGGGCCGCCTCAACGTCCTCCTCCTCGAAGATGAGCCCGCTGTCCTCGAAGGAGACCCCTGGGTAACGCTCGAGGACCCAGTCTCGGACCTCGGTAGCACCCATTGTGCACCCAAGGGCGATGGCGCGTTTAATCTCCTCCCGAAAGTCCTCGGAGGACCGATACCCCTCGACCCCTCGGGCCTAGGCTTCCTGAACCCGTGCCTTCACCTGCGACTTCATCTCTGTGAGCTTCCGATCGCATTCCCAATGCGCGGAGAGGAGATCCGTCTCCAGGTGCTCCACCTTCTCGAGGAGGATGGAACGCTCGTTCTCCAGGTTCGGCAACCTCGAGGTCTCGGCACATAGCTTCAGCCCGAGCCGCCAGTTGACCCATTTGATTGTGTGCCTACATGAGACACCGAAGGTCAGAATGCTAGGATGAAAAATAAAATAAGGATTAGGGGACCGAAGCTTACCCCTGCCATGAAGATGCAAGCGTTCGTTATCATGGCCGCCGTCCCTTGCCTTTGAGCCTCGACAGCATCTCGAGGAAGATTGCCCTTCATCACCAACTCACAAGCAACGCGCCCGACTGCCAGCATGTCGTCTTCCTTGACCGACCACTGAGGGATGAATCCCACTTCGGCCCTCACGCTCGCCACCCTCAGGCCTCTGAAGTCCGAGGCGGAGGAGGGGTCTTGGGGAGCCATGTCATGGCCCGGAGCAGTGAGGGACTGGACTGCCTCGGTGCTCGGCCCCTCGACTATGGATCTCTTCTTCGAGGTCTCGGAGGATGGCCCCTTCTTCTCTTTCCGCTTTGGCCTCGGCTGCTGTTTGGCATCTCGTGCCTTGGCCTCCTTGATTTGAGCTTGCCTTGCCGCTGCGGCAGCCCTAGCCTCGGCCCTGGAGATTTGCACTGCAAAAAGGAACGAGTGAGTCAGTACGAAGCACCAACACCCGAGGGAAACAAGATGAGGCTAGCCTAACTCACCTGGGCTAAGCCCGAATCTGAACAGTATGGCGTCAGACTTAAGGCAGTCAGCCTCAACTGGAGGGCAGGTCTCTTGCCGCCTCGCCATCGCCAACGACTCCGCGTCTGCCCCGAATAGGGCAGGGGCGGAGTTCACCTCCCTAAGGTTCGTGATATCCCAGACGGTGCCGAAGGGTACCCCCTCGGACGATCTCACAAAGAAAAACTTCTCCTTCCACCCGTGGATGGACGTTGGGTAACCCCTCAGAAGCCGAAGGTCCTTCCGGGGGCAGAAGTAGTACCAGCCTGAAAGCCCCTTGCAGGCCTGAAGGAGGAAGCAGTTGATGAAGAGGGGGAGGGAGAGGGGCCTCTGGTGCCTTGAGAAGAGGACGACGAAGTTGAGCGCCTGCCGCCACCCGTTCGACGTCAGCTGGGTCAGATATATCCCATAGTGCCGAAACACTCGGGCAAAGAAGGGATGGAGGGGAAGCCGAAGGCTGACCTTGAACGCCTCCTTATACAAGCACAGCTCCTCGGAGTTCTGATAGCTGGCTCGGTCAGATGGTTTGGGCAGTCGGAGCTCGAAAGCATCCGAGATACCAAAGGAGGCCCTCAGCTCCTCCAGTTCGGGCTCATCCATCGTGGATACGATGTTGAGAGCCTCCACTTCTAAGGGTTCCTGGGTCTGAGCTCGGGAATCGAGCACCCTCTCCCTAAATCTTGCACCGTTGGAGCCACCCTCGGACCCAGACGGCTAGGCCACAGACGATGAGTCGTGGGAAGAGGGAGAGTCGGTAGAATCCGAGGACATCCCTCGGACCTCCCTTGGACTCCGACGCCTACGGATAGACTTCGTCCTCTCGGAGGACGATGGGCTGTAACCCGACGAACAAGACATGAACTTATTTTTGGGTGTCGCTAAACTAAGGGAAATCGACGCAAGGGTGAGCTCTTCTAAAGGGAACACCGAGACCGAAGGTAAGCTCTCCGAAGGAAAAAGAAAAGTGCCCCACAAATGGACCTCTGCACTTTATAGATGGGGAGAAAAATGGTACGACTACTCGAGCATTAATGGCACCACCACGTCAGGGTACAAATCCTCGAGGTTTGCGCCCGAACGGACCTGACTGAAGGTCCTCCCCTCGATCGGGAGTTCGGCCAAAGCTGAACAGACCTGACCGAAGGTCCCCCTCTCGGTTGGGAGTTCGGCCAAAGTTGAACGGACCTGACCGAAGGACCTCACCTCGGATTGGGAGTTCGGCTAAAGCTGAGTAGACCTGATCGAAGGACTTCACTCGGATTGGGAGTTCGGCCAAAGCCGAATGGACCTGACCGAAGGACCTCCCCTCGGTTGGGAGCTCGGCCAAAGCCGAACAGACCTAACCTAAGGTCCTCCCCTCGGTTGGGAGTTCGGCCAAAGCCGAACGGACCTGACCGAAGGTCCCCCTCTCAGTTGGGAGTTGACCTGACCAAAGGACCTCCCTTGGGTTGGAACCTCGGCCAAAGCCAAACGGACCTGACCAAAGGTCCTCCCCTCGGTTGGGAGTTTGGTCAAAGCCGAACAGACCTGACCGAAGGTCCCCCTCTCGGTTGAAGTTCGACCAAAGTCAAACGGACCTGACCGAAGGACCTCGCCTCAGATTGGGAGCTCGGCCAAAGCCGAACGGTCTTGATCGAAGGTCCCCCTCTCGGTTGGGAATTCGGCCAAAGCCAAACGGACCTGACCGAAGGACAACCTCTGCTCGATTGGGTGTTCGGCCAAAGCCGAACAGACCTGACCGAAAGTCTTCACCTCGGCTGGGGGCTCAGGGTAAGGCCGAGCCGAACCGACTTGGCCGAAGGCCCCCACCTCGGCTGGGGGCTCAGGGCAAAGCCGAGCCGAGTCAACCGAAGGTCTTTACCTTGGCTGGCCGCAGGCCTCAGTCGCAAGAGCCTAAAGCCGAAGGAATAAGGCTGAAGGCAGGAAAAAGAGAGGAAAAAACTATAATTACGAAAAATTTGGTTACTCCCACAGGAAGAGACTCCTAGCGGGAGTAAGGGGGCTCCTGATACGACCAAATCGATCGCTCAGTAGGGTGAAGACATGCGTCGCCCACCCGATAGGGAGTACAAAGACTCTATCACGCTCTATCACGTTGCTTGCATGAAGGGAATATTCCCCACCAGAAGGATGGACCTATTCGGGTGGAACTCTGAAAGGGAGGAAGGTGGACCCGAGAAGGAGGGGGGAAGGCAAGAGAAAACCCTAAACTCTAGGAACCATATAAGAGGGCCCGAGAGGAAGAAAGAAGGTAAGCATCAATACCCACACCATTACTCCCATATTGAATACTGTGCGGCCGATTCTAACTTGAGCGTCGGAGGACTTACCCTGGACAAAGCTCCGGGCCTCTGCCGTCTGTGCTTGTGTAGGATCAACTCATACTGGGTTTTTGGCAGCAACAAGAAGCATTTTGGTATGAAAGCTTGGGCCTGTGTCTCGTAAGACTTTGATGTGGTGAGGTTAACCAAAGAAATTCTTAAGTCCATCACTGGATCATTCCCTCCTAATTCAATAGACGTGCTACAGTTGAAACTTAAAGAAACATTGAGCAAGAAAAGATTTTTATTGGTTTTGGATGACATGTGGACCCCTTTTGCATTTGGTCAACCAGGGAGCAAGATATTAGTTACTAAACGGAACAAAGGCGTTTCATTAATTGTTCGCAGTGTTCTGTACGATATTTATCTAAAAGGTCTGCCAAATGAAGCTTTTTTTGCACTAGTTCGAAGGCACACTTTCATGGATGAAAATTCATCTGATAAAAATCAAAAGTTGGAAATATTTGGAGAAGAAATTGTGAAGAAACGTAAGGGTATACCTTTGGCTATAAAGTCACTTGTTGGCCTTTTGTGAGAAAAAAAGGAGAACTGTGAGTGGGAAGATATTTTGGAGAATAAAATTTGGGATTTAAGAGAGAGTGAGATCCTTTCATCGCTCATGTTGAGTTATCATTATCTTCCACCACATCTAAAGAGATGCTTTGCATATTATGCTTTGTTTCCCAAAGACTACGAATTTAAAAAACACTGTATTAGTCCTTGTGGATGGTGGAAGGTCTTGTTCAGCCAAAAGGAAGTAGACGGCTGGAAGATATAGGGGCTGGGTATTTTGATGAACTGGTAATACGGTCTTTCTTTGAGTTATCTAATCGACATCATCCTTTGGCAACATGATCGTTCCTTATTGAGTTATCAAAGGGAATTCATAGCAGGTCATTATTTGAGTAATTCGGTAACACGGGATCAACATTTGTGATGCATGATCTGATCGATGATTTAGCACAATTTGTTTCAGGTGGAATATATTGTAAGAAAGAGTATGATAAGTCATCCCCTGTTCTTATGACAACTCGCCACTTGTCCTATGTTATGAACAATTATAATGTTGATGCGACAGAGTCTGGGGCAATAAAAAGTTTACGCATCCCACTATACTTGAAGAATTGGAGATCATTGATTGTGTGAATTTAAAGTCCTTGCCCATGACACTATTGCACAGCCTCACGTCCTTCCAAAGATTAAAAATCAAAGAGTTTCCTGCTCTTGAATCCATTCCAGATATGGGCTTATCCCCTATGCTTCGAGAAGTATCGATTCTAAATTGTCGGCAGCTAAATTGCTTTCCCAAGGGGCTGCACAAACTCACAAATATTAAACAACTGGAACTTGTGGAGCGCTTACTATTCAAGCTTAAAGTCAAGAACTAAGAAATATCTGCAGAATCAGATGATAAGAGTTGAGAAATGTTCGATAATAATGTAATGGATCACTGATAAACTAATATGAAAGCCGAAATTCAGTTTCAGCGAAGGTATCGCCAGAACTAAAAATGAGCGTAATAGAATTACAAGAAATCAGAGTAATAAGGGAACTAGAAGAAGACATCAGAATTAGTGGGAAGAAGAACAAAGAAGAGAAAGGATTGACCACACCTGATAAGTAATTGAGCAGAAAAAGGAAAGTGGTCAGATCTGGACTACTACCAGTCCTTATACGCACGGGTCAACAACACAAAAGTTGCACCCTCCCCCTCTTCAGCCACTGGAGCTGTGTCCATTGGTATGGGCACCCTCGTTATAAGCATAAATTAGTCATTGGATATCTTGTTTTTTGTGTCTGGTTGTTTTTCCATTTACAAGAGAACATGATCTCGAAAGAATTCTTATTTTTTAGAAAATTTGGGTATTCACTCTGAACATACTCTTAACCCATGTAACTTATCAGTGATGCTCAAAAAGTCTATAAAATATAAAGGCTTAGCAGGACTGATGAGACCATGAAATCAAAATGTTAAAATGGTTGCAAAAAACAGCAATGAACCTCAGTATTAAACACTACATTTGTATTTCTCATAAAGCACTGCATTTCAAATTTGAAATCCAAACTGTCCTTCCAGGCTGCAACAGAGTGATCAGACTGCACATTCTAATGCCATGTCAGAAACAATACTATTTGCAAATAAGTATCTTACTTTTCTTCTTGTTTAGTTGAATTGAAGAACCTAAAGATTTAATCTCAGTTTTTAATTTTATGATATTCAATTGACCATGACAATTAAATCTCGAAGATTGAGACTGGTGTACAATTAAATCTCGAAGATTGAGATTCTTAGAGCAGATTGTGTCTACTGAAAGATAAGGTGTCAAATTATGCAGTAGATTGGCTCTTTATCAACTCTCAATTCGTTATATTGAAGGAAGCTACCTTTACTTTGCTTATCTTGATGCATGAGATGTTCTGTTAGAATTTCAAAGCAAACTCCATTCCAGTAAAAAATTCCACTACCTATGTTTTTGAGCTAGATCTTGTTTGCTCCAGATTGTCAATCAAAGTTTAAGAATCAAAGTTACATGCGATATTTTAGATTCACTATAATTCTGAAAACTAATCTTCCAATCCGGACAACTTGATCAGAGTTATTTGTGTCATATAAGGTAAATACTATAATTTCACATATATAATTGAAAAATGTAGAAGACAGTGATAGCTTTTGCGAATGACATAATAATGAGTCGTTTTCAAATTATTTTTTCTTTTTATCAAAAAAAAATATATATTTTTGAAAGGGTAAATGACACTTAGAGTACCTAATCATGAGATAGTCAAGGTACCTAACGCTTCACATACTGTGTTTAAGATAACATTAAGCAGATTATTATTATTATTTTAATTTTCAATAAATATTAAGCAGATTATTATTATTATTTTTTTCAATTTTACCCTTTCATATCGATAATCTTATCTTCAAGAGCGTGTAGTTCATCTTGAAGATAAGATCAAGAAAAAGAAAAAGAAAATAAGAAAAAAATAAAATAAAGAAGAAGACGAAGAAGCCTTCTCCCTCGTAAGATGAATCTTTGGAATATTGTGATCTCGACAATGAGATCTAGATAATTGATAAATTAGTTCAGCCGGTTGCAATTGTGGATGACAAAAAAATCATTCCTCAATTGATGGTCTCTCTCAAGTGGAAGATACAGAGTTGATGGAGGCAATCCAACATGTTGATAATGAGGAAGCATCAGATTTTGATCTAGAGTTGACAGAGGTGGAGTACTTGCATTGGCTTTGCCCCTTATTATTTTTGCTCAACTGATTGAAAAAATTGAGCTCATTATTACTCCTTTTTTTAGGCGATCCAGATTTGATTTTCCAGCGCTATTCATCTTTTACTTGTTTTATTTGTTTTTCTGGGGCCTAATGCCTCATTGCCTCTTGGTGGCATCTATGCTTGTATATTCCTTTTTTTTTTTTTTTTTTAATTGTTTAATTTATTTCTCATTCAACATTTTTTTTTTTGGGGGGGTCAAATATTAGGCGAAGAGAATGCTACCCACTTGAAAAGCCACTATGCCAACATGTAGACCAATGGGAGGCCGTTTGGAGGCATCTTGTAGAGATGTAAACAGATCAAATACGAATCGAATATGGGTTGTATGTGATTAGATCCGGATATTCTTTGACGAGATACATATACTCGTAAACGGATATGGATGCAAATTGGATTCGGATTTTCAACTAACCGTTTACATCGTTGACTTGTGTAACCTGGATCTTCTTCCCCCCCCCCCCCCCCCACGCAGATATGATTTTCTCTCAATCCATGTCTCTCAATTGTCTTAGCTTTTTTTTTTTTTTTTTTTCACATTCCTTAGAACTTGTAGAAACTTCAAGGACCCTTAAGACCATTAATTAGTTAATTTTTTTATTATAATTGATTATCTATTCAGATCGCATAATCATTTTCCAGATTATCCGAATTCAAACCAGATACTCTATTGTCACTCCTCACATTTACCTACATCCTTTAAAATAACTACTTCAGTTTTATTTTTGTTTTGAGGCAGAAACATCAAGAGTACACATTTGCCACAACACAATAAAGGTACTGTATTGAATGTTTGAAGCATCCACATTGCATCATTACCAGGTAGGAAGATTTTTTATGTTGTAGCATGAAACAACTAAAATTGTAGCAGTAGATATAGTTGCAAGATGCTAGATGTAATTATTGAGTTCATCTCTCACTTATGAACTTCAAATTGGCAGAAACAAAAACAGACATCAATTTTGTACCACTTATCAAATTGCAGAACACAAAAATATCTTATTTGGTAAATGTTCAAATGAGTATCCAATACCAAAATCTGACAACAGAAATATTTCTTTTACCAAAATTTTTATGCTGCAAAAATCTCAATCATTCTTCAAGTCTCATATATTTTTAGATCTAATGTTGTTCTTCATGTCAAATTCTACTTAAATGGTATTCATTTCTATGACTTACATGTACTATATATTGTATTTCATTGTTTATTTCTAGTAATACAGATAAGGATGTGAATTTGAAATCAAAATCGTTTATCGAAATCGAATCGAACCGTTTACACCGAAACCTTGAACCCATTTATGAAATGGTTCAATTTTGATTTTAAAATTGAAACCATGATTCGATTTTGGTTTTAAAGTTTAAACACCATTTAAATAAACTGTTAAACCAATTAATATATATATATATATAGTAAGTTTAAGTCATTCAATGTGAAGTTTACATACATTGCAATAAAAAAAAAAATTAAGTTTATATTAAACAAGTATTAGAAAAATCCCATTTCACTAAAAATTATAAAAATAAAGAAGTTTGGATAAAAAGTTAGAAATTATAAGAAAACCGTTTATAAATGGTTTCGGTTCTCATATATGAAACTGTTTATTAAATGATTCGGTTTTGGTTTTACCTAAAAATTCTTGCACCGAATCAATTCAAACCGTTTACACCAAAACCGAACTGATTAACACCCTTAGATAACGAAGATCAATTATCATTCTTAATGTCTTAATTGTATGAAGCTTTCCTCCATTGTGTTCTGTTTTTTAAAGAATTTTAAATTCTCATAAGGTGTTGGATAACAATTCACAACTAAATATAGTTACTTACATATATAGATGAAAAAGAAACAAGGACAATATTGGATGAGTTTTTCTGCTTTAAAAAGGATTCTGAAATGAGGAGGTTATACTCTTCAAACGCTTAATTTTTAAGGTTTTCAATGAGGTACTTGAACATCTTCCTTTTGCAGAGTTTTAAGTACTAATTCAGGCAAAAGAAGTCTCCCCTTTTGTATCTGACAATGGGTTAAACAATAACTTGTGCTTACTCAACAATCTGTGAAGAAGAAATGAAGCCCTTTCTTTTGTTGTTTAAAAGTAAGTGCTCACTTAAGAGATTCAAAGAGATCAGTGACAGAGAAAGAGAGAGAAAAAGGAAGGTAGTTGTCCTTCGTAGGAATATTGCCTATATCCGTATAAATATTGGCTATAAATTGGCTCTAATCAGGCTTTAAACATATCAAGCTAGTAATCGAACAGTCCCAATTGGGCACCCGTCAAGTTGCATCCTTGCACCTCGAACGACCAATTATGAACGGGCCAGCCAGTTCAAGCTTTAAACAGCTAAGCCTAAAATTGACACCTCTAGTCACCTTATAGCTAAAAGGCAAAGCTAGTGTCATACCCATGGTTTGAGGTATCGGTATTAGATCACCGATATGGGTGATCTGTATTAGTATCGCTAACACTGATCTCAATGCCTGATCAATACTGTGTTGGTGGAACGATACAGACCAATCGAGAAAAACTGTCAAAAAGGCCTTTTATTTTAGGAAAACTAGGACAAATTTGTTGAAGATTGGCCTATTCTGACCAATATGTTGGATTTTTTATTTCTTAGTTTAAAAAATATAATGAAAAATATAAATCGGAGTTGAACCATGCGCACCTTATCCACACCAGCTTGACCAACGATGGTTTCATTAATAAATAGGTTACATGTCATTTTTAAGCTACAAATTCATTCCTGCATTCTAAAACTTTCTTTCAGATATAACCACCGTTCCCAAGTATTTTCTCACTTCTCTCTCTTCTTCTACTCTCTCTGCCAGATTTCTGCTTCTGTTGTTGAAATCTCACTGTTTTATTATTTTTCTCTTTAGCGAAGAAGAAGATGTCAGGTGTGGGACAGCTTTTCGGAGGGTCTTTCCTCTCGGCCTTCCTTCAGGTGGCCTTCGATAGGTTTGCCTCTCCTGAGTTGCTGGACTTCTTACTCCGATGGGAAATCGACTTGGATGAAGTGGAGTCACTGAAGCGGACGTCGGCCATGATTCAGGCCTTATCTGATGAAGCTGAAGTGAAGCAATTCACCAACGTTGCCGTGAAGCTGTGGCTCGACCACCTCAAACAGCTCCTCTATGATGCGGAGGACATACTGGACGAGTATGCCACTGAACTTCTACGCCTGAAATTGGAATCTGCTCACCAAACCCAACAGGTACAAACCCCCCTGTTCCTCTTACTCCATCAAGTACTGAAAGTAGTGTTTCTTCTTGGTTGAACTCCGGCCTAGAATCTGCTTTAGAAGGAATAAAAGGCATTGCGCCTAAGGTTTATAACATCACCGAAGAGCTGCAGGGAATTAAAAGGTTCCAATCAAAAGTAAGGGATATCAACATGAGGTTAAAAAGTGTAGCACAAGAAGGTGTTGCTCTAGGTTTGAACTTGAGCATCGGATCTGGGTCCTCAAGGCCCAAGGTATTCAGTCAAAGGCCACCAACGAGTTCTTTAGTGAATACATCGAATGTTTTCGGCAGAGAGGAAGATATGGAGGAGATTTTCAGATGGTTGATATCAGATAACACTCCAAGTAATGATGTTAATAATTTCTCAGTGCTGCCCATATTGGGCATGGGTGGGGTTGGAAAGACAACCCTTGCTCAACTTGTTTATAATGATGAAAGAATTGAGAAGCATTTTGCTCTGAAAGCTTGGGTTTGTGTCTCGGAAGACTTCGATCTGGTGAGGTTAACTAAAGAAATTCTTGAGTCAATCACTAGATCTTGCCCTCCTTCTAATTCACTGGACCTGCTACAGCTGAAACTTAAAGAAGCATTAAGCAAAAAAAGATTTTTATTGGTTTTGGATGACATGTGGAACGAGATCTATGACAGATGGGATGCCTTAAGGACCCCTTTTGCATTCGGTCAACGAGGGAGCAAGATATTAGTTACAACACGGAACAAAAGCGTTTCATCAATCGTTCGCACTGTTCCGTACGATATTTATCTAAAAGGTCTTCCAAATGAAGCTTGTTTTGCGCTAGTTCAAAGGCACGCTTTCATGGATGAAAAATCATCTGATGCAAATCAAAAGTTGGAAGTATTTGGAGATGAAATTGTGAAGAAATGTAAGGGTTTACCTTTGGCTATAAAGACACTTGCTGGCCTCTTGCGAGATAAAAGGGATAACTATGAGTGGAAAGATATTTTGGAGAGTGAAATATGGGATTTAAGAGAGAGTGAGATCCTTCCATCACTCATCTTGAGTTACCATCATCTTCCACCACATGTAAAGAGATGCTTTGCATATTGTGCTTTGTTTCCCAAAGACTACGAATTTAGCAAGAGTGAATTAGTTGTCTTGTGGATTGCAGAAGGTCTTGTTCAACCAAAAGAAAAGAAACGACTGGAAGATATAGGGGCTGGGTATTGTGATGAATTAGTAATGCGGTCATTCTTTGAGTTATCTATTTATCATCATTCTTGGGCAACAGGATCGCTCGGTACTGATTTTACAAAAGAAATGCACAACACGTCATTATTTGAGTCATCCGGTAACACGGGACCAACATTTGTGATGCATGATCTAATCCATGATTTAGCACAATATGTTTCAGATGGAATATATTGTAAGAAAGAGTATGATAAGTCATCACCTGCTCTTACTACAACTCGCCACTTGTCCTATGTTATGCACAATTATAATGTTGAGGCAACAGAGTTTGGGGCAATGAAAAGTTTACGCTCCTTTCTAACTCTAAATGATTTA
>NC_056569.1:14213731-14227662 GCF_013358625.1 Macadamia integrifolia
TTTTTTTTTTTTTTTTTTCTTCTTTTTTCTATAAAACAAGTTTGTTTGTCATAACATTTCGTCTATAAGAAATCAAAATGAGAAGACATTGAGAGTATTTGGTGATGGGTAGTTGTTAAATTTGTCTCAAATTCTTGATCCGTTTTAAATAATGACTCACTCCAAAATATTTTGGTGGTGATCTGAATGAAAAATTTTCTGAGATTTGTGATGGAAGCAGAGGGGTTGGGTCGATAAGCCACGACTCGATGGATCGACCCACGACTTGGAGAAGTATATAATGTACTATCGTCTTGTTGAGCAAGTCACTGTAATTTGGGGAATTTTCGAGTTAGGATTTTAAAGCGAGTTTTCTCGTCACTGTTTGGGTGTAATCTCTCTTCTACATAGTGAAACATCTTCTTCTTCGCTCGATGACGTAACAAACTATATCAGTGTGTGAATCTCGTTAAATCTTTATATTGTACAGATCTGTTTTTGTTGGTGTTTGTTATAAGGATAGTTTATTGCTGCAAGAAAAAACCAGGGTCATAACATTTTTTTCTTTTTCCTATGAGAGACGGAAGCACAAACTTGTTCCTACTAAGTAAAGCTAATTTTCAAATCCAAAGTTTCGACATTGAAGAGTGTTCCCTCACTTCCTGTGCTTCTCGATCTCTCTCTTTCTCATATTTCTGATTATATTGTGGACCTCTCATTTCTTGACCTCTTTTTCTCTCTCCAAACGAAGAAGAAGAAGATGTCAGTTGTGGGACAGATTTTCGGAGGGTCCTTCCTCTCGACTTTCCTTCAAGTGGCTTTCGACAGATTTCATACTCCGATGGGAAATCAAATTGGATGAAGTGGATTCACTGAAACGGACGTCAACCATGATTTAGGCCTTATTTGATGAAGCTGAATTGAAGCAATTCACCAACATTGTTGTGAAACTGTGGCTGGACCACCTCAAACAACTCCTCTATGATGCAGAGGCCATACTGGATGAGTATGCCATTGAACTTCTACGCCTGAAATTGGAATCTGCTCACCAAACCCAACAGGTATGCGACCCTGTTCCTCTAACTCCAATTGAAAGTAGTGTTTCTTCTTGGTTGAACTCTGGCATATAATATGTATTTTCAGGGCATCAACTAAACTTTAGAAGGAATAAAAGGCATTGGGCCTAAGCTTTATAACATCGCCAAAAGAGCTGCGGGAGATTAAAAGGTTTGGATCTAAAGTAAGGGATATCAATCAGAGGTTAATAAGTGTAGCACAAGAAGGTGTTGCTCTTGGTTCGAACTCAAGCATGGGATCTGGGTCCTCAAGGTCGATGGTTCTCAGTCAAAGGACACCGACGAGTTCTTTGGTGAATAGATCTAAAGTTTTTGGTCGAGAGGAAGATATGGAGAAATTGTTGGATGGTTGCTATCAGATAATACTCCAATTACCAATAAAAATGATAATAATTTCTCAGTGCTACCCATAGTCGGCATGGGTGGAGTTGGGAAGACCACCCGTGCTCAACTTGTTCATAACAATGAGAAAGTTAAGAAGCATTTTCATTTGAAAGCTTGGGTGCATGTGTATCGGAGGATTTTGATGTGGTGAGGTTAACCAAAGAAATTTTCTGAGTCAACCACTGGGGCATCCCCTCCTAATTCATTCGACCTGCTACACATGAAACTTCAAGAAGCACTGAGTGAGAAAAGATTATTATTGGTTCTAGATGACATATGGAGTGAGAGTTACGAGAGATGGGATGCCTTCAGCACTGCTTTTGCATTTGCTAAACCAAGAAGTAAGATATTGGTTACCACAAAGAACAAAGGTGTTGCATCAATCGTGCGCACAGTTCCATACAATCATTGTCTAAAAGGTCTGTCAGATGAGGCTTGTATTGCAATAGTTGGAAGGCACACTTTCAATGATGAAAATTCACTTGATGCAAATCAAAAGCTAGAATTATTTGGATATGAAATTGGGAAGAAATGTAAGGGCTTACCTTTAGCAATAAAAACACTTGCTGGCCTCTTGCGAGATAAAAAGGAGAACAGTCAGTGGAAAGCCATATTGGATAATGAAATATGGGATTTTAAAAGAGAATGAGATTCTTCCATCACTCATGTTGAGCTACCATCATCTACCGCCTCTTTTGAAGAGATGCTTCGCATATTGTGCTTTGTTTCCTAAAAACTATGTATTTAGCAAGATTGAATTAGTGGGGTTGAGGATGGCAGAAGGTATGGTTCAACCAAAAGATAGTAGAAGGCTAGAAGATATAGGGGCTGGATATTTTGATGAACTATTTATGAGGTCTTTCTTTGAGTTATCTAAACTTTGTCAGCCTTGGGTGGCAGGCCGGAGGTTTTTTGACTTATCAAAAGAAATTCATAAAAGATATTTTTTGAGTCATCTAGTAACATGGGATTAGGATTTATGATGCATGATTTGATCCATAATTTAGCACACTTTGTTTCGGGTGGAATGTACTGTAGGAGGGAGTATGATAAGACACCTCTAGTTCTTACAACAGCACATCACCTATCCTACATTGTGGATAGTTATAATGTTGTGGCGATAGAATCAATGGCCATGAAAAGGTTACATACCCTTCTAATTCAAAAGATATTTCAGGCAGTCTCAATTACTTTTGCTCCACCATGCAATTCCAATTCCAATTCCAATTCATGTGTGTGCTACGTTTCAGAAATTGTTACAATTGTGAGTCGCATGATTCAATTGGCGAGTTGAAACATCTTAGAGCTCTTGATCTGTCATTTTCTGATATTGTGAGGTTATCAAACTCAATTGGAAGTCTTTACAATCTACAATCACTGGTCCTTTTTGGTTGTGAGAGACTTAGACCAGTCTTTAGTTGTTGACATCACTTGATGTCTTATTCTTCCCGTGCATTGGGATTTCCATAAAATTCCATTAGGAGTAGGTAACTTGAGTAGTCTTCAGCCAAAAAAAAAAAAAGTTGTCCCAACTCCATGGAACTTCGGACAATTCAAATTTGGAAAATGTAGGAAATAATATTCTTGGCCTACAGCTGCACAATCTCACGTCTCTCGATCGGAGCTCTTCGAATATCAAATTGTAAGAATCTAGAGTCACTATCCAAGGAACTACACACTCTACCATCTTTCTGAAGATTAGTAATTGAAAATTGCCCTACTCTTGTGTCCTTCCAGGGAATAAGTTTGCCCACCACACTTCAAGAATTGAAGATGTTTGATTGTGAGAATCTGGAGTCACTACCAAAGGAGCTACACACTCTAACATTTCTCTAAGAATTTGTAATCGAAAGTTGCCCTGGTCTCATGTCCTTCCAAATAGGGTTACCCACTATGCTTGAAGAATTGGAGATCATCGATTGCAAGAATCTAGAGTCCATACCCATGGGACAACTACAGAGTCTCACATCCCTCCAAATATTAGAAATCAAAGATTGTCCTGCTCTTGAGTCCGTTCCAGACATGGGCTTATCCACCACGCTTGGGGAGGTACTGATTCTAAAGTGTGGGAATCTGAATGCCTTGCCCAAGGGGTTGCACAAACTCACAAATCTTGAAAAATTGGAGATTGTGGAATGCTTTTTTCTTATGGAGTGCAAGAATCTTGAACCCCTATATACCGTTGGCCTTCGTAATCTCACTTCTCTTTCATATCTTATCATTGGAGGGTGCCCTTCTCTCATGTTCATTCCAAAGGGTCTGCTTCCTACCAACCTTAGGAATTTTTGCATCAAGGACTGCCCAATTCTTGGATCCCTACATGATGGACACTCTAACCTAACCCCTCTAAAACATCTGGAGATCCGGAATTATTCAATGCTACAAAACAAGGAAGGAGAAGAGTGGTTCAAGATTTCACAAATCCCTAAGGTAATAATAAATGATGGCAATGAAGCAAAACCATATTACCTTTGAAACCCAGATCGCCTACCATCTGTGGGCCTGCCCTCTCATAATAAACCATGGATGGAGTACTATGATAAAAGTGAGTTATTTCTTCTACAATCCGAAATTTGTTACTTCTATATTTTACTTTATTTTATGCTAGGTATGGTTTTAATTTAATTTATCTTTGTAGGAGAATGACCAGACATGAAGAACATGAGTGTTTGAAGCAATAGACATGCAACACAGATAATCATTATTGTTAATTCTTATTTGTTTAATTAATTTATTTATTTTTTAATCTGAATCCGATAGACCACATAGGATGAGTTGTACAGTTGGAAAAAGGTTTAGGAAGTTTTTTTTTATCTGATTATGTGTCAATCCAGATGTTCTACGTGGGTCATACCATATAAATTCATCTAGCTATATTGAAAGATTTGACTGTATCAGGGAAACTTAGTCGTTCAATTTTTATTTTTTTTTTAATCCATATTCAATGGACCATATAAGACGACTTGAACAGATGGAATATGGTCCTGGAAGGCTGATCAAAGTGATTAGATACCAATACGAATACACTGGATGGATCATATCATATAAACTCGTCCATATATATACTTCTCAAAAACTCATAAAATCATGTATGATGCCTTATCCAACGCCTACATTGGTGCCATCCGTTAATTTATTAGATATTTGCGGCATTTTACAAATATTGATTGTTCAATTATTTCGTAACATTACATTTTTAATCCCTTGTAAACATTGTTCAAGACCCAAGGAAGGGTAAATCATGTAATTTTTACATTTAAATTGCTAGGCAATATTAATTGTTTTATTATTATTATTATTATTATTATTATTATTATTATTATTATTATTATTATTATTATTATTATTATTATATAGGAAAATTATCTTGTACCAGCTCTATTTTTAAACCTTATATGACATACCACTCTAATTTTTCCAAAATATCTAATGAACCCCTAAAGCCTAACACCGTTAATTTAGAAGTGGAGAAGATTCTTTTGACCATGTTATGTGTACCTATATACACATCAATTCTCATCGTTTTCCCTCTTTTACTCTCTTAAAAAGACACTTTTGAACCATTGAATGAATTTGCAGCCATTGAAGGGCCTGCCTAAAATATCATTTAAAAACGATATTTTGACACATAAACTGAAATTTTTATTTTTAACACAAAACATCGTTTTTAAAACAGAAATATTAACAACGCAGCCTTAATCTCTAACAATATAAAATATATAGGAATATAAATAGTACAAAAAAGACACCTTGATTGTTTGTGATGGGTCTTATTGCTGCAAGAAAAAACTTTAGGTAAATCAAGTTTTCTGTCCTTCATAGAGAGAGAGAGAGAGAGAGAGAGAGTTTCGGGTCATGCCAGTTTTTCCTAACTGACTTCGGGTAAACACCAACACTAGGGTCAACACCAAATTTGACCGTCGTCTAGAGAGATATGAAAGTCAGTCAATACCAATTTTTCCAAATGTCTGCGGCACGCGAGGAGATATGACGGCACGCAAGGAGATATGACAGCCAATCAAGTCCTCTTGGGTCATGCCAGTTTTTCCTCACTCTTGGGAACACACCAACACAAGGGTCAACATCAAATTTTATGAGAGAGAGAGAGAGAGAATAATGGGGTAGATTTGCATACATGGAATCCATCCAATAACCAACTCTGATAGATTCTATCTACGTAGATCAGTCCGTATGAGAATGGTTCTCATACGAAAACATTCTCATAAGAACTTGATCCACACTCAAGAGTTATGTCAAAGTTGATTAGTATCAATTTTCCTTTGTGGCACGCAAAGTCAGAGGAAAAGGCATTTTAGTGATGTAAGACAACTTGGATGGATCAAGTTTTCCTTCAATCACATTCAAGGGAGTGAGGGAGAGATATTGAAATTCGTTACTAAGGCCTTCGAATGGCACCCATAGAAGAACAATGGAAGTATTATCAACTATTTGGGAATAGAAGTAGATATTGACAGTCATTCATGGTTTAGGTTTTTTCATTGCACGATGGAGGAAAATTTCCCAAACTTGTTTATCCAAAGGATAAATAAATAAAAAGAAATTAATGTGCCACCCTTAGAGAATGCCACTATTATAGAAACAAAAATCAAAAGAAAAAGGAGTTTTGGTGACGATCCCTTTATGGGTGTCAATTGGTCGAGCTAGGCCTGGATTCAGTCTAGTCTAGTCGGGCTTGCCCACTTTGGGACCTCGTACCATGATTGGCCTATTTAGTAATCCAGCCTCATATACTAGGCATGGTCCTATATATAAATCGCCAGTCAGATACCGTTCCTTAATCGAAGTACCAATAATTAGGCTAAACAAGTTTTAAATGGGCTAGTTAGTTATTTATCTCTAATTTGGCTATAAATTGGCTTTAATCAGGCTTTAAACATATCAAGCTAGTAATCGAACAGTCCCAATTGGGCACCCGTCAAGTTGCATCCTTGCACCTCGAACGACCAATTATGAATGGGCCAGCCAGTTCAAGCTTTAAACAGCTAAGCCTGAAATTGACACCTCTAGTCACCTTATAGCTAAAAGGCAAAGCTAGTTCATACCCATGGTTTGAGGTATCGGTATTAGATCACCGATATGGGTGATTTGTATTAGTATCGCTAACACTGATCTCAATGCCTGGTCAATACTGTGTTGGTGGAACGATACAGACCAATGGAGAAAAACTGTCAAAAAGGCCTTTTATTTTAGGAAAACTAGGACAAATTTGTTGAAGATTGGCCTATTCTGACCAATATGTTGGATTTTTTATTTCTTAGTTCAAAAATTATAATGAAAATCGCAGATGTATAAATCGGAGTTGAACCATGCGCACCTTATCCACACAATCTCAATTCGCCCAAACCAGCTTCACCAACGATGGTATCATTAATAAATAGGTTACATGTCATTTTTAAGCTACAAATTCATTCCTGCATTCTAAAACTTTCTTTCAGATATAACCACCGTTCCCAAGTATTTCCTCACTTCTCTCTCTTCTTCTACTCTCTCTGCCAGATTTCTGCTTCTGTTGTTGAAATCTCACTGTTTTATTATTTTTCTCTTTAGCGAAGAAGAAGATGTCAGGTGTGGGACAGCTTTTCGGAGGGTCTTTCCTCTCGGCCTTCCTTCAGGTGGCCTTCGATAGGTTTGCCTCTCCTGAGTTGCTGGACTTCTTACTCCGATGGGAAATCGACTTGGATGAAGTGGAGTCACTGAAGCGGACGTCGGCCATGATTCAGGCCTTATCTGATGAAGCTGAAGTGAAGCAATTCACCAACGTTGCCGTGAAGCTGTGGCTCGACCACCTCAAACAGCTCCTCTATGATGCGGAGGACATACTGGATGAGTATGCCACTGAACTTCTACGCCTGAAATTGGAATCTGCTCACCAAACCCAACAGGTACGCAACCCCCCTGTTCCTCTCACACCATCAAGTACTGAAAGTAGTGTTTCTTCTTGGTTGAACTCTGGCATAGAATCTGCTTTAGAAGGAATAAAAGGCATTGCGCCTAAGGTTAATAACATCACTGAAGAGCTGCAGGGAATTAAAAGGTTCCATTCAAAAGTAAGGGATATCAACGTGAGGTTAAAAAGTGTAGCACAAGAAGGTGTTGCTCTAGGTTTGAACTTGAGCATCGGATCTGGGTCCTCAAGGCCCAAGGTATTCAGTCAAAGGCCACCAACGAGTTCTTTAGTGAATACATCGAATGTTTTCGGCAGAGAGGAAGATATGGAGGAGATTTTCAGATGGTTGATATCCGATAACACTCCAAGTAATGATGTTAATAATTTCTCAGTGCTGCCCATAGTGGGCATGGGTGGGGTTGGAAAGACAACCCTTGCTCAACTTGTTTATAATGATGAAAGAATTGAGAAGCATTTTGGTCTGAAAGCTTGGGTTTGTGTCTCGGAAGACTTCGATCTGGTGAGGTTAACTAAAGAAATTCTTGAGTCAGTCACCAGATCTTGCCCTCCTTCTAATTCACTGGACCTGCTACAGCTGAAACTTAAAGAAGCATTAAGCAAAAAAAGATTTTTATTGGTTTTGGATGACATGTGGAACGATATCTATGACAGATGGGATGCCTTAAGGACCCCTTTTGCATTCGGTCAACGAGGGAGCAAGATATTAGTTACAACACGGAACAAAAGCGTTTCATCAATCGTTCGCACTGTTCCGTACGATATTTATCTAAAAGGTCTTCCAAATGAAGCTTGTTTTGCACTCGTTCAAAGGCACGCTTTCATGGATGAAAAATCATCTGATGCAAATCAAAAGTTGGAAGTATTTGGAGATGAAATTGTGAAGAAATGTAAGGGTTTACCTTTGGCTATAAAGACACTTGCTGGCCTCTTGCGAGATAAAAGGGATAACTATGAGTGGAAAGATATTTTGGAGAGTGAAATATGGGATTTAAGAGAGAGTGAGATCCTTCCATCACTCATCTTGAGTTACCATCATCTTCCACCACATGTAAAGAGATGCTTTGCATATTGTGCTTTGTTTCCCAAAGACTACGAATTTAGCAAGAGTGAATTAGTTGTCTTGTGGATTGCAGAAGGTCTTGTTCAACCAAAAGAAAAGAAACGACTGGAAGATATAGGGGCTGGGTATTGTGATGAATTAGTAATGCGGTCATTCTTTGAGTTATCTATTTATCATCATTCTTGGGCAACAGGATCGCTCCTTACTGATTTTACAAAAGAAATGCACACCATGTCAATATTTGAGTCATCCGGTAACACGGGACCAACATTTGTGATGCATGATCTAATCCACGATTTAGCACAATATGTTTCAGATGGAATATATTGTAAGAAAGAGTATGATAAGTCATCACCTGTTCTTACTACAACTCGCCACTTGTCCTATGTTATGCACAATTATAATGTTGAGGCGACAGAGTTTGGGGCAATGAAAAGTTTACGCACCTTTCTAACTCTAAATGATTTAGCTGGTAGTCCTAAGCACTTTTTTTCCACTTTGGAATTCCAATTCCAATTCCTACGTGTGCTACGTTTCAGAAATTGCTGCAATTGTGAGTTGCCTGATTCAGTTGGCAAGTTGAAACATCTAAGGATTCTTGATCTCTCGTTTTCTGATATTGTGAGGTTGCCCGACTCGATTGGAAAACTTTACAATCTACAATTGTTAGCCCTTAGTGGCTGTGGTAGGCTTAGAGAGTTACCTAACGATATGAGTAACCTCATAAATCTTCGATATCTTGTTCTCCCTGCACATTGGGATTTCCATAAAATTCCATTAGGAGTGGGTAACATGACTTGTCTTCAAATGTTGAGCACAATCGATGTAGGGCAAAAAAAAAAGTTATCCCAATTGCGTGGGACTCGGGACAATTCAAATTTGGAAGATGTAGGCAATAATGGGGTAGAAGCCATTGTGGCCAAGCCACACCTTCTTGGGCTACAGCTGCACAAACTCACGTCACTTAGAATTCTTGCAATATCAAACTATAAGAATTTGGAGTCACTATCCAAGAAACTATACACTCTAACATCTCTCCAAAGATTAGTAATCACAAGTTGCCCTGCTCTTGTATCCCTCCGAGAAGCAAGGTTACCCACTGCACTTAAAGAACTAAAGATCTCTTATTGCGAGAAGTTGGGGTCACTACCAAAGAAGCTTCAGACCCTAACTTATCTCAAAGAATTTGTAATTGGTAGTTGTCCTGCTCTAGTGTCCTTCCAGGAAACAAGGTTACCCTCTGCACTTGAAGAATTGGAGATCATTGATTGTGAGAATTTGGAGTCCTTACCCATGGAACTATTGCACAACCTCACGACCTTCCAAAGATTAGTAATCAAGGAGTGTCCTGCTCTTGAAACCATTCCAGATATGGGCTTATCCACTACACTTCAAGAAGTATCAATTCTAAATTGTGGGCAGTTGAATTCCTTGCCCAAGGGGCTGCACAAATTTACAAGTCTTAAACGACTAGAAATTGTGGAGTGCTATTTTCTTATGGAGTGCAAGAATCTTGAACCCCTACATACCTCAGGTCTTCATAATCTTATATCTCTTTCATATCTCACCATTGGTGGATGTCATGCTCTCATGTCCCTTCCAAATGGCCTGCTTCCCACCAACCTTCGGGATTTTTGCATCAAGGATTGCCCAATTCTTGAATCCCTATATGATGGACTCTCTGACCTAATCTTGCTTAAACATTTGGAGATCCAGAATTGTCCAAAGCTGACCCAACGGTACCAAAAGAAGGAAGGAGAAGAGTGGTCCAAGATTGCCGAAATCCCTAAGGTGATAATAGATGGCATATGGCAATAAAGTCTAAACACCGCATGCGGGTCTCACCTCTTATAATTAAATCAACGGATGGAGTACTACAGACAGATTTTGTCTATTATGCAAAACTACAATAAAAGCAGAGATGCATTGCAGCTAATATTGAGGTATTTCTTCTATAACCTGATAGGTATGATTTATATCTATACTTCATGTTATGCCATATGTGATTTTAACTTAATTTCTCTTCATGGGAGAATCACAAGATAGAATGTCTTTCTTTAAAAATGCTCAAGAACCAACCAAAATTGGCATGGCAATTTCTTGGATCTTTAATTTCTCTGAGATGGAATGCTTTCTTTGAAAATGCTCAGGAATATAGAAAAAGAAACATGGCAATTGCATGGAACTTTTCAGCAAATTGATGCAACCTAGCATTGTATCTATAAGGTATCACTTATCAATGTTCTGTTTGTTTTCTGCCTACCCTGAAGCTTCAATTGGTCACCAAAAATCATGGAAGTTCAATTCAGTGGCAATCTGTTCTACTTGTCAGCAAGTTATGTTATGCAGAGGATATACTTTCACAGTATGTCTTGGGTAGGTTTAATTGTTCTCTCCCTCTCTCTCTCTCTCTCTCTCTCTCTCTCTCTCTCTCATACATAACACTATCTTGTTTCCATTCACTTATTTCTGCTATATGCATGTGAGGCAGAGGTTACTTTTCTTATATTTGTACCTTTTAAGCTTCCTAAATTTACCATTGTCTGGTGGACTCTTTCCTAAATTCCTTCTGTGTGGTCCTAAGTCATAGTCCCTTCCACCATATCTGATTAACATGCTGGGAAAACAACTCTATGTGGGTACAATCCTCTTCTTGATTAAGATCTCTATTATAAATGCATAAGTTAAAGTTGGGATCCTCCAGAACTGTTAGCACCCCTTGTGTCTGCGTCTAGACAGATGAACAATCTTTCACTGCTTTCTAGACTGCTATATTGCTCATCCATGCTTGCATTTAACAACCAATCCAATGTGTTCCCTGAATTACAAGAGCCTTCCACAGAAGAGTTGTTCAGAATAGAGTGTGGCTCTGCGAAGAAATTGATTGATTATCCCAAGAGGCCGAGCTTGAAAAGGGCCAAGAGGATCCTCTTATTTCAGTGATGTAGGACCACTATCACCCATTATTAATGACTCGGTAAAATTAAATCTCAACTTCTGATGCAGATCCAACGACAACAGTTCTAAATTGTTTTCATTTATTTCAATTGCTGCCCATGAACCAGGGGTCTTCAGAAATCAAATTAAATTCTAAACTACTTTTCTGATACTCCAATTCAAGATGCAATATCTGAATCCTGGATTCTATCCTGATTATTCCTTTTAAAAGTTGCAGGTTTTGACAGAAAGGGACTTCGACATTGATAATACAGTCCAAATGTAGGAAGAAATGCTCCAATGGAGAAAGGAGTATGGTACAGACACCATATTGGAGGGTAGTGCATTATTTTATCACTCTTTTAACTTTCTTTATTGGCAAAACTAGATGATTTTGGTTGACAATCTAAATATTCGCAAGCATGTTTTGCCACTAGTTGGTACATTGAAAAATGGTTTAGCACTATGTAGATTATATCCTAACTTTAGTAGTAGATTATTTCTAATAGTCTATTCATGCACATAAAATGATGCTAATATATTTTGATAGCATGTGAGTTGAACTAGTTACATTGGAAATTAGGATATCCATAGATATTCAATTTGTTCCCAATTTAATAACACCTTCAACATGATACCATATTGAACTGTATCTTTAGGACTTCGAATTTGAAAAACTGGAAGAAGTTTTTCAACATTATCCTCAAGGTTACCATGTGGTTGATAAAGATGGAATGCCTATATATATCGAGAGGTTTGGGAAAGCCCACCCAAATAGGATTAGATGCATTGTTACCATAGTTGATCATTACTTACTGTATCATTTACAGGAGTTTGAGGTGGCATTACATGAGAAATTTCCTACTAGTTTCAATCACAGCAGAGGCACATTGGATCGACTACAACAATATTGGATGTTCGGCGGTTGGTATGTTTTGATCTCTCCATTTCTTGTGCTTTTGTGAATGTTGAGGTTTGTTGCTGGATCTTCCTAGCTCCTAAGAAAATATCGAATGGTTACATAATATCTGGTGCTTGTAATCTTTTGCTTGTTGTGGCTGCCTAATAAATTGGTTCTCACCACCAATTGAAATTACTATCTAGTTCAGCTTGAATACCACTTTATGATGTTCTTTGTTTTCATTAGCTTCTGTGATCTAGTCCGAATTCTAGAAAGGAACTAGAACCACGCAACCACACTTGACCAAGATCACTTATAATTTGATTATAACAAAACATGGGCAGAATAGAAGAATACTAGGAAAACTTAAAAGAGAAAAATTCAAAATCCAGGGTCGATTTACCTAGGATTCTGGTCGGATATACTTTGTTAATAGATCTTTCAATTGGATATAGTAACTTTGAAAATCAGAGATACATATGGATGATTTCAAGCCTCCTTACTATTCAACCTTAAAGTCAAGAACTAAGAAATATCAGCAGAATCAGATGATAAGAGTTGAGAAATGTTCGATAATAATGTAATGGATCACTGATAAACTAATATGAAAGCCGAAATTCAGTTTCAGCGAAGGTATAGCCAGAACTAAAAATCAGCGTAATAGAATTACAAGAAATCAGAGTAATAAAGGAACTAGAAGAAGACATCAGAATTAGAGGGAAGAAGAACAAAGAAGAAGAGAAAGGAATGACCACACCTGATAAGTAATTGAGCAGAAAAAGGAAAGTGATCAGAGCTGGACTACTACCAGTCCTTATATGCACAGGTCATCAAGACATCAACACAAAAGTTGCACCCTCCCCCTCTTCAGCCGCTGGAGCTGGGTCCATTGGTATGGGCACCCTCGTTATAACTTATAAGCATAAATTAGTCATTGGATATCTTGTTTTTTGTGTCTGTTTGTTTTTCCATTTAAAAGAGAACATGATCTCGAAAGAATCCTTATTTTTTAGAAAATTTGGGTATTCACTCTGAACATACTCTTAACCCATGTAACTTATCAGTGATGCTCAAAAGTCTATAAAATATATAGGCTTAGCAGGACTGATGAGACCAAGTACTGAAAATGTTAAAATGGTTGCAGAAATCAGCAATGAGCTTCAGTATTGAACACTACATTTGTATTTCTCATAAAGCACTGCATTTCAAATTTGAAATCCGAACTGTCCTACCAGGCTGCAACAGAGAGATCAGACTGCGCATTCTAATGCCATGTTAGAAACAATACTATTTGCAAATAAGTATAGTTGTCGACTTACTTTTCTGCTTGTTTAGTTGAATTTAGAAACTAAAGATTTAATCTCAGTTTTTAATTTTATGATATTCAATTGACCATGACAGGTAGAGGTTGAGACTGGTATACCATTAAATCTCGAAGACATGGTTAACCTCACGGCCTTCCTAGGCCCATTATTTGAAGCAGGGTCGACATTGGGATTCTCAGAGAAGATTGTGTCTATTGAATGATAGGTTATGCAGTAGATTGGCTCTGTAATTTTGATCCCATGCTAATTGTTTTTGTACAAATTAGTTTCTACTGTGACCCAGAATCCTTTGAATGTAGATACTATTGGTTTTGGTTTTTTTTTTTTTTTGGGGGGGGGG
>NC_056569.1:14227682-14228121 GCF_013358625.1 Macadamia integrifolia
TAAAAAAAAAAAATTGTGTCATTTACCAATTTTTTTTTCTTTCTGACTTTGGTAGGCATTGTAGGTTCAGTACCAAAATTTTCACTTTTTTCGGTCTATGGCATGCAGAGAGAGAGAGAGAGAGAGAGAGAGAGAGAGAGAGAGAGAGAGAGAGAGGCTTTTTTCCCCCTTTCTTGCCGTAAGACAAAATTTGCATCTTCCGTCTATGAGAAATTCAAAATTAATAGACATTTGATTATTTGAGTGAGTGTGGTGATGGGCAGCCTATTCTTGCAAAGAAAAAAAAAAAAAGCTTATGTCGTACCAATTTTTTTTTTCTCTTCTGATTTTGGAGGGCCAATGTAGGTACATTGCCAAAATTTTCTCTTTCTCCATCTATGGCATGCACAGAGAGAGAGAGAGAGAGAGAGAGAGAGAGAGAGAGGTGTGAGGATGTGTG
>NC_056569.1:14229060-14237630 GCF_013358625.1 Macadamia integrifolia
GAGGAGCTTCATTTGGAAGATACTTGAATCTCAGGTTGGCAGAGGCATGGAGTACTTGTATTGGGTTTGCCCCTTATTATTTTTGCTCAACCAATTGAAAAAATTGAGCTCATTATTACTCCGTTTTTTAGGCGATCCAGATTTGATTTTCCAGCGCTATTTGTCTTTTGCTTGTTTTATTTGTTTTTTCGGGGCCTAATGCCTTATTGCCTTTTGGTGGCATCTATGCCTTGTATATTCCTTCTTTCTTTTCTTTTCTGTTTTTTGGGTCAAATATTAGGCAAAGAGAATGCTACCCACTTGAAAAGCCACAACGCCAATATGTAGACCAATGGGAGGCCACTTGGAGGCATCTTGTAGATTTGTAAACAAATCAAATACGAATCGAATATGGGTTGGATGTGATTAGATCTGACTATTCCTTGACCAGATACATATACTCGTAAATGGATACGGATGCAAATTGGATTCAGATTTTCAACTAACCGTTTACATCACTGACTTGTGTAATCTGGATCTTCCTCTCCCCCCCTCCCCTCCAAAAAAAAAAAAAAAAAAGGGATATGATTTTCTCTCAATCCATGCCTCAATTGTCTTCAGTTTTTTTCACATTCTTTAGAACCTGTCGAAACTTTAAGGACCCTCAAGACCATTAATTAGTTAATATTTTTTTATAGTTGATTATCTATTCGGATCGGATAATCATTTTCCAGATTATCCGAATTCAAACTAGATACTCTATAATCGGATATGAATACCCTCAAACGGATTCATCAAATTCGAATTTTTGACTATTCATTTGCATTTCTTGATCTTCAGTGTATTAGATGGGGGCAGTGAGTCTTTTCTTGTCCGCCTATGTCTAGGCTAGATAGCTTTCCTTTTCTCTATTAGTAACAGGTTCTTCATCCTTGCGTTGATTTTATGGGGCAAGTATTTGGCTCAGGCATGGGACACTCAGAATGGTCCCTTTTTAAGCACATATTTTTCATTGACTCCTTCATCTTGGCCACTGGGTTGGCCTTAAAGCCTAAACCCGCCCAATGCTGAAGATTTGAGCCAGTGTACATCTTTAGGCATAAGTCAAAATTGTGGGCTTAAGGCACAAACTGTTCACTGAATGATTTTTCACTATCAATGCTGATCATAAGATCCCTCACTGTTTCAAACAAATTAGCTTGAACCTAAGAAACTAAATGCTTTTAGTGATTGATATATATATATATATATATATATATAGATAGATAGAGAGAGAGAGAGCCGTAAATTTGGGAGTCTTAAGTTTGATTCCCACTAGGCATACCTTGGGCCACTCACACGGGGGTGTTTAGTAATCTTCACTGTTTTCAGTGAAAGTTGAATGGTTCTTATTCAACCCCAGTATGATCTGGTCCATACGGTTGTGGGATCAATATAGATCCGCGGGACTAATCAGGGCGAAGGCCTGGATAATCATCGTTAGCAAAAACAAAAGAGAGAAATTTCTTTCCTTCTTTTGAATATGACACATAGAGATGGGACAAAACTTGGTCTCATCAACTATTCCTTTCCTCTTATCAAAGAACATATACAGACAAAGAGAATAATAGGATCATACCACATGTGATTATTTTTTCTTTTCTATAGAGAGAACTTGGGTCTTAGCAAATTTTTTTCTCATCCTTTGAATATGGCACGCAGAGATGGAGAAAGTTTGAGTCCCATCAACGGTTTTCCTCTTCCCAAGATACATATACACACAGGAAAAAATATATAAGATCATACCAAACTTGGTCATAGCAATTTGCCTATTCAGACAATTTGAATCTCACCAATTTTTTCCCATCCTTTGAATATGGCACATAGCGAGGGACAAATCTTGGGTCCATCAATTATTTCTTCCCTTTTCTTATCAGGGTACTTACATACACAAACATGGATCATAACAATTTTAAGAGAAAAGCAATTGGTGATGGTCCTAAAATAAAACACAGTAGGGAACTTCATTTATGGTGGGAGGGACATTTTTTTTTTTTTTTAAATTATTATTATTTTTTTTTTTAATGAGGAATCTCTAGAACTTGTCCAGTTTTACGATTCAAGTCCATGGGTAAAAAATTCAATCAGTGAGAGAAATCTCGGATGGTTTGTTAAACACGCAAAACTTGGACTCATGCTAAGAGACTCAACATTGATGCTTTTTCAGAAATGATTATCACAATGGGGGATTATGGTTGATTATTCTCGACTCCTCCATAGATAAGTCAGCATTGTGTTTGTTTGAGAAAATGACTTTTAATTCCATTCTGGTAGGCGAGGCAATGGCTGGTAGTGGCCGTTGAAAGTGGATTACTTCAAGCTTCTCTATCTTGAATGACTTCCAATTGAGCTGATTGGAGAGCATGTATCTTGAAAGTGGACTACTTCAAGCTTCTCTATCTTGAATGACTTCCAATTGAACTGATTGGAGAGCATGTATCTACATGGCCGATCCCAATTAGTTAGGATAAAGCTATGTTATTGTAGCCTAGCCTCCTCTAATGCTCCCTTTTCTCTCTCTCCTATATTCATATTCAGTTTACAAATATCCACATTCGAATACATCAGATCCATATCTGATCCATTTACATCTTTAACTAAAATGATCTCTCTACCCCTGAAATGATTCATAACCACTCATTGGGTGTTCTCTACTGGTGGAGCCTACACTTCAGACTACAGACACTTTCCCTAAAATAAATCTTTCTCTCTCTTTCTCTTTCTCTCTCTTTCTCTTTCTCTCTCCTTCATCTTCGTATGCGATTACCTTTCTGCCCCTTGTGTAAACCGTTCGTTACTCAGTCTCATTCTTGGCTTCTTGCCCTGCCTATGTCTCTTCCTAGAGGGCTCCTTGTTAGAAACCTCTCCCATAAAACTTGATTCATTCATAGCTCGCACGTTGAAGAGCGTTCGTCGGCTCTGTCTCTTTGTTTTACATTTTTTTGAAGAAGATGTCAGCTGTGAGACAGCTTTTCGGAGGGTCCTTCCTCTCGGCCTTCCTTCAGGTGGCTTTCGACAGGTTTGCCTCTCCTGAGTTGCAGGAATTCTTAGTCCAATGGAAAATCGATTTAGATGAAGTGGAGTCACTGAAGCGGACGTCAGCCATGATTCAGGCCTTATCTGATGAAGCCGAAATGAAGCAATTCACTAATGGTGCTGTGAAACTGTGGCTGGACTACCTACAACAACTCCTTTATGATGCAGAAGACATACTGGATGAGTATGCCACTGAACTTCTACGCCTGAAATTGGAATCAGCTCACCAAACCCAACAGGTATGCAACCCTGTTTCTCACTCCAAGTGTTAATTTCTTCTTGTTTGAACTCCAGCATAGAATCGATCTCCCGTTAAGGGCATCAATGAAAATTTAAAAAAAAAAAAAAAAAGGCATTGGGCCTAAGCTTTATAACATCTTTGAATGCTGCAGGGCATTAAACGGAATGAATTAGAAGGAAGGGATATCGGCGAGAGTTTACAAAGAATGAAATTCGAATCTGAATATCAGACCCACCCTCTCCAAACCCAACAGGTACGCAACCCTGTTCCTCTCACTCCAGGTGAAAGTAGTATGTCATCTTTGTTGGAGTCTGTTACAGAGTCTGAGATTGAGGGTATCAATGAGAAGTTTGGATCAAAGGTAAGGTATATCAATGAAAGGTTAAAAATTGTAGCCCAAGAAGGTGTTACTCTAGGTTTGAACTCAAGCATCTCAAAACAGAGGATATTCAGTCAAAGGCCACCGACAAGTTCTTTGGTGATTAGTTCTAAAGTTTTTGGCAGAGAGGATGAAATGTGGAAGATTGTTAAATGGTTGCTATCAGACAAAAATCCAAGTCTCGGTGGCAATGACAATAATTTCTCGGTGTTGCCCATAGTCGGCATGGGTGGAGTTGGGAAGACGACCCTTGCTCAACTTGTCTACAACGATGAGAGAGTTGAAAAGTATTTTGGTTTGAAAGCTTGGGTTTGTGTATCGGAAGACTTTGATGTGGTGAGGTTAACAAAAGAAATTCTTGAGTCAGCCACTGGGTCATCCCCTCCTTCTAATTCACTAGACCTGCTACAAATGAAACTTAAAAAAACATTGAGTAAGAAACGATTCTTATTAGTTTTGGATGACATGTGGAACGAGAACTACGAGAGATGGGATGCTTTGAGCACTGTTTTTGCATTCGGTAAACGCGGAAGCAAGATATTGATTACAACACGGAACAAAGGAGTTGCATCAATCGTGCGCACTGTTCCAAACGATCATTGTATTAAAGGTCTGTCAGATGAAGCTTGTTTTGCATTAATTAGAAGGCACGCTTTCATGGATGAAAATCCATTTGATGCAAATCGAAAGTTGGAAGTATTTGGAGAAGAAATTGTGAAGAAATGTAAGGGTTTACCTTTGGCTATAAAGACACTTGCTGGCCTCTTACGAGATAAAAGGGAGAATTATGAGTGGGAAGACATTTTGGAGAATGAAATATGGGATTTCAAAGAGAGTGAGATCCTTCCATCGCTCATGTTGAGTTACCATCATCTTCCACCACATCTAAAGAGATGTTTCGCATACTGTGCTCTGTTTCCCAAAGACTATGAATTTACCAAGATTGATTTAGTTGTCTTGTGGATGGCAGAAGGTCTTGTTCAACCAAAAGGAAGGAAAAGGTTGGAAGATATAGCAGCTGGGTATTTTGATGAACTAGTTATGAGGTCATTCTTTGAGTTATCCAATCGTCGTCATCCTTTGGCAGGCCCGTTGCTTATTGAGTTATCAAAGGAAATTCATAGCAGATCATTATTTGAGTCATCCAGTAACACAGGATCAGGATTTGTGATGCATGATCTGATCCATGATTTAGCACAATTTGTTTCGGGTGGAATATATTGTAGGATAGAGAATGATAAGCCATGCCAACTTCTTACGACGACCCGTCACTTGTCCTACGTTATGGACAACTATAGTATTGAGGCACCAAAATCCGAGGCCATGATAAGCTTACGCACCCTGCTAACTATAAATGATATTGTAGGTAGTCCCAGGTACTTTTTTCCCACCACACAATTACAATTGCAGTTCCAATTCATACGAGTGCTACGTTTCAGAAACTGTTTCAACTGTGAGTTGCCTGATTCCGTTGGCAGATTGAAACATTTAAGGTATCTTGATCTCTCATTTTCTGATATTGGGAGGTTACCGGACTCAATTGGAAGTCTTTACAATCTACAATCATTGGTCCTTATTGGCTGTGGGAGGCTTAGAGAGTTGCCTGCAGATATGGGTAACCTTATAAATCTTCGACATCTTGTTCTCCCTGCACATTGGGGTTTCAATAAAATTTCATTCGTAGTGGGTAATTTGCCCTGTCTTCAATTGTTGACCACATTTGACGCAGGGTTAAAAAAGAAGGTGTACCAACTCTGTGGGACCTCGAACATTTCATATTTGGAAAATGTGGGCAATAATGGAACAGAAACCATGGTGGTCAAGTTTCACCCTCTTAGGCTACGGATTCACAACATCACATCTCTCCGAATACTTCAAATATCAAACAGTGAGAATCTGAGGTCACTACCCAAGGAGCTATACGCTCTAACATCTCTCCGAGTTCTTCGAATTTCAAAGTGTGAGAATTTAGAATCATTACCCAAAGAGCTACACACTCTAACGTCTCTCAGAAGATTCGTAATCGGAAGTTGCCCTACTCTTGTGTCCTTCCAAGAAACAAGGTTACCCACTGCGCTTCAAGAATTGAAGATCTTCGATTGCGAGAATCTGAAGTCACTACCCAAGAATCTACACACACTAACATCTCTCCAAGAATTTGTAATCGAAAGTTGCCCTGCTCTTGTATCATTCAAGGAAACTAGGTTACCCACTGTGCTTGAAGAATTAGTGATCATCGATTGTAAGAATCTGGATTCCCTACCTATGGGACTACTGCACAATCTCACATCCCTCCAAAGATTAGAAATTAAAGACTGCCCTTCTCTTGAGTCCTTTCCAGACATGGGTTTACCCATTGTGCTTATGGAGGTATTGATTCTGAAGTGTGGGAAGTTGAATACCTTGCCTAAGGGGCTGCACAAACTCATAAATCTTAACCAACTGGAGATTGTAGAATGTTCTTTTCTTATGGAGTGCAAGAATCTTGAACCTCTACATGCCTCGGGCCTTCATAATCTCACCTCTCTTTCATATCTCACCATTGGTGGATGTCCTTCTCTTGAGTCCATTCCAAATGGATTGCTTCCCACAAACCTTAGGGATTTTTGTATCGTGGACTGCCCAGTTCTTGAATCCCTACGTGATGGACTCTCTGCCCTAACCTCTCTTAAACGTTTGGAGATCCAGAATTGTCCATTGCTAACACAACAATGCCAAAAGAAGGAAGGAGAAGAGTGGTCCAAGATTGCCGAAATTCTTATGGTAATGATAGATTACGTATGGCAATGATGCCTAACCACCACTTTTGGGCCTTCCCTCTCATAATAAACCCATGGATGGAGTACTACAGACAGATGGTGCTTATGATGCGAAAAACACAATAAAAGCGGATATGCATTGGAGACAGTAGTGATTGAGGTATTTCTTCTATAATTAAATAAATGTTTGATTTCTATCTTTGCTTTATTTATGCCACATACGAATTTAATCTAATTTATATTTGTAGGATAATGATGAGATGTGAAGAGCATGAGTACTTGACCCAGCAGACACACATGACCGATTATTATTGTTATAATGGGAATTTCTCTTAGATGGAATGCTTCTCTTTGAAAATGCTCAAGAATTGCCACAAAGTGTCATGGCAATTGCATGGAACTTTTCAGCTAAATAAGGCAGCTAAAAAGTGCTCTTTTTTTCTTTCTGTCATCTATTCCATCGTCTTTTGTAGCTTCCTAATAAATTCTTATCTCTGTTCTATAATGGATTCGTTGATATGAGTGACATTGTATTGATATTGAATCAGAACTTTCTGAAATAAAGGCTATTACAAGTANATAAATTATTTGACATAAATGCCATAGGTCTAGGCCATGGTGAGGGCATTCTTGGAGTAGATCCTTAAATCTCTCCATAAGTTTGGAAAATGACTCACTAAGCTTTTGCCTAAACTGAAGGATATCACTTCTAAGCTTATTGATCTTGTGAGTTGGGAAAAACTTCTTAAGGAAGACAACTGTGAACTGTTCCCATGAGGTTATGGAATTTGTGAGCAACCCATACAACCACTTCTTAGCTTGGTCTTTCAATGCAAAAGTGATAAACCTAAGCTTAATAGCATCATCAGAAAGCTGTTAGATCTTAATTAGAACACATACCTCTTCAAATTCCCTTAGAAATAGGTATGCATCCTCAGAGGTCAACCCATGGAAGTGGGGCAACATAGTGATGTATTGAGATTTGAATTCAAAATTATTGCCCTGGGCTTGTGGTAGAACTATGCAAGAAGGTTGGACTATTCTAGCAGGGTAGAACCTATCTTTCAGAGATTTAGGTGAAGGGTTTTGCTGTTGATCTCCCATAATGAAGGGTTTTAAAGAGAGCAAACATATAGGGTCACTACTTGTTGGATCTCTTCTTTCTAACCGATTCTTAGTATTACGTACCCACCTAACACTCATGCAACAGAAAACTACCCGCAACTAAAGTAAGACAAGCACAAAAGAATAGATAGCAAAACTTTTTTTTTAAAGATTTTTTTTTTATTTTTTTGATTTTTTTTTATTTTTTTTTGATTTTTTTTTTGATTTTTTATTTTTTTTGGCTTTTTGGGAGCTTACCGGCAGGGATCCAGGGTTGCTCAGGTCAATTCCTGAGGTACTGCTATAGGGGGAAACCTGTCTTTATCATACTGTGAGGCATGACGACCTCCACCGATACAACTATTATTACAAGTTGTTCTTCTCAGGAATTCAACAAAAGAAAAGGAAAAACAAAACAAAGCAAACAAAACACTTCGATTTACCAAAAAAAAACGAAAAATAACATGGAACTGTCACCCCGGCAACGGCGCTAAAACTTGTTTGAGATTTAAAATGTAACCGCAAGCGTACGGATCAGTGCAGCTACGGGTCGAACACAGGGAGAGCAGCCACTTTATTTTTTTATTTCTTTTAATAATGCGAAAGTGAACTGATTAATGTTTGTGATCTAATTCTAATTACCGTCCTAAACATATGTATCTAAAATAACGTCCTAACCATTCGTCATCTAAGAATTTAAAGACGCAAGCCACGCAATTAAAATTAAGTAAATAAATAACTGATAATAAATAACCCACGCAATTAAAAAAAAATAATAAATAAATAAAGGAAAAAAATGTTGAAATAAAAATAAAATAAAAGAAAGGGGATAAAGCTAGAGAGAGACTCACAAGTAGGTTTCTCTACTTAGCCCGAGGGATGCATCATAATATGAGCTTCCCTACTTGACCAGAGAGTCACTCTTACAAGGGTTACTCTACTTGACTTAGGGAAAGGGAGACAATTAAAATAAAAGCAATAAATTGATAGTTCTATGGCTAGAAGGGGCAAAACCAACACATACACTAGCCAT
>NC_056569.1:14242842-14247969 GCF_013358625.1 Macadamia integrifolia
TTTTAGATGATTTTACAGGTCATACATCTGAGGAGCATGGGGTGGGTCCCACAGTTGAGTTTCCTGAAGAGGACTGGTGGACCCCTGAGGAGTTAGAGCACGGCACTGACTGCTCGTGCGAGAGTTGTGCTGCGGGACAGCAGTTCTGAGGCCGAGCTGAGCTCCACCTTTGAGGCCGTGCTGAGCTCCACTTCTGAGGCTGAGCTGAGCTCTTCTATATGATGCCGAGCTGAGCTCTTGCCTTCGTTGCCGAGCCGAGCTGTGTACTCTGATTATTTTGATGATTTCCTTTACGTACTTGATATATGAATTGTACTTTTATTATGTAATTATCACGCCTTCGGGCCCACATGTATATAATTATTATATCACAATTCGGGTATCAAGTATATGGGATTATTCACAAGTAAAACTTAGTCTTCCGCTGATCTGATGAGTTTCTATTAGTTGTCTGTATGTTGTGGTGGAATACAGTATCTGATGATCCTGGCAGGTTTGGGTTAACCGGTGTTAACTCGGTCACTGGCCCGGTTCTGTGAGAACGGGGTGTGACAAATGGTGGTATCAGAGCGTGATGCTCTGCTTCACTCACAACATACCATTAGAATCCCATAGACTCTATAATAGGGAAATGGGGTTGGGTTAATATAAAAGCTTTAAAGATTAAAAGCCAAAGAAAGAAAGTATAAAAAGGGGTTGCATTATATGTTGCATTCATGGCATACGTGAGTATAGCTAAAAGGGGATTAGGTTGGGGATATGACCTATAGAGTACTATTTCGATGAAATTTCGACAGCATAACGGCGTAAAATGGGATTTTTAAAAATTTACACACAAATACCTGATAAACAACAGATAATATCACATAACAATGATCAAAAGCAGCAAATACACAATTAAACTACACAAGTGTTCAACAAATAAAAGCACCACAGAGAAATTCACTATCAAAAGATATTATTCCATAAATGAAACCAGTTACAGCGTAAATACAAGGAATGAGAATAAATAAGGTATACAATAAGGTCTACAAAAAGAGAAAATGGATAAACAGCTGGTGTGGGCGAACCAAGCCCTCACTGGTCATCGTCGTCGCCATCGATGATCACCACGTTCGCCAGAGGCCTAGAGTTGACGTCGAGGCGGTGGTCGTAGTAATCAAACCTCGCGTTCACTAGCCGTACTGCCCTCTGTAGTCGGCCAAAATCAGCGGACATGGCGTTAGCCGTGGTGCTCAAGTCCTACCCCAACTGGAGAAAGGAGTTCTCCAAAGTGGCCTGCCTCTCCAGGATGTGTTCCTCTCTGGAGGCACTCTCGTCCAGCCGTCTCAGCAATTGAACCTGGCCATCCTGCAAGGCCCGCATGGAGGACATCATGCCCTCGAAGTCATAGACACCACCTCTATGTGGTGAGGTTGCAGCTCTAGAAGAACTAGGACCAGGACCTCTCGACTCCTGAGGCGCCTCCTCAGGGATGCCACCACCCATCGGATCCTCCTCCTCGTCCTGAGGAACGTAGTCCTCATCCTCCTCACTGGGCTCCTCCTCCATGTGGACATCCTCCATAGGGATAGCCCTCCTACCCCTACCTCTCTGAGCTCCTGATCTCGAGGGTGACTCCATGAGGGTCTGGAGACCCATCCTCAGGAGGTTTCTTCGGTCGAACCTATCAGCCGGAGTCTTCCCCTCCTCACCGCTCAGATCCATCCCGAAGAACTCGAAGATCCCGGTGAGGATCCAACCATAGGGGAATCCTCCATCCTCAGGGTGGGAAGTGTGGTGCTCCATCGTCTTAAGAATGATGTAGGGGAGGCACAAGTGCTCGCCGCCTCCCTCTGCGGCCGTGAAGATGCAGAAAGCGATGAAAGCTGCCATGAAACCCACCTGGTTCCGATGACCTCCTCTGGGGAGCAGGTTGAACTGGACCAACCGGGAAAATAAACTAACCTCAGGGTAGAAGGACGTCTCGAACTCCGGGCGGTTACTGCTGCCGCAGATGGTCTCGTAGATGAAGTCCGGTGTTGCCAGGCTCATGAACGGTCCCTGAGGCTTACTCCTGGGAGGACTGTAGTATCGGTGTCCCGCCGCCGATATACCCAAGATGCTGGCCAAGGTGCCCACCGTCAACTGGATGTCCACCCCCTTCACCAAGCTGCTAATGGTGAACTCCCCGTACGGATACGACACCTCCAGGTTGCAATAGACCGACGGACTAGCTGCTCGTAGCACGGTCGGTCTACATAAAGAATAGAGTCCCAGCCCAATGCTAAGAACCTCTCCTGAAGCCTAGCCTTGTGGAAGTCCTCGACTACCACGGTCTTCTCCATCATCACTGACCCCTTCAGGAAGTTGGGCCAGTTGGTTGCTGCCTCTGCACTAAGGAAGTGCTCCTCATCATAGTCTGAAGGGTCATACTGGGCAGGTGCGGGTCTCCCTGTGCGAGGAGCTGAAGAGCTGGTCTCCGCACCCTTCCACTTAGAAGCGGTGGTCTTACATCTAGAGCCAGAGGAAGATGGTCCCTTGCCGGTGCGAGATGACATCCTGGCAATAAGAAAAGAAAGTAGGGTTAGTAAGCAATGGGAAATGATGGCATTAGAAAGGGGAGACCCAAAACCCAAATACTTGTAAAGTAGAAACGGCGACAAGCTAGCAATGATAGGGGACCTATGGACATGATGCACGGTAAGCTACAAAGGAAAACATGCCAAAACAGTAAAATGATGGCAAAGAGCATATTAATATGAGAGGATTCGATTTCAATGCACCAACTCATTCACAATGAAGCAAAAGCTTGAAACCCTAGGTCTAGAACGAAATGCCATAGTAGCGGGATCATGAAAGTGCAAGAACATACCCAAATAGACTATGGAGTTCCATGAATGCAAGTATGGGATGAAAACCAAGGAAACCAATACAAAAAGAGGGATTTTCATGAGAATACATGGGGATTCCAAGCATAATGGATAATCTATGAAATCTAAAGCATAGCTAGCACAAATCAAATGGAATGCATCACAAAGGAGTCATCAATTGGAGAAAAAGAGTGAGAATTGAAGAAATTCCCCAAAATTGGAAACCTAGGGCACGAATTGGGGTTTTCTCCAAATGAAGAGATAAAAATTCCTATAAACTACAAATGGCCACAGTAGAATCATCACAAACACATGGGAATACTATTCTATGGTGAAAAATATGGAAAGACAACCTAAAGTGAAGCCTATACATGCATTTTACCCCAAATGGAAATTCTGGAAAAAAGGAGAAGAAGAAACTTACTTGAAGGAGGGAGAGTTGACTCTTCTTTAAAGCGCCGAGTGGATGAGTAGACTCGCGAGTAGAAGCGCCGAGGAGACCTCCAAGATTGCCCAAGGAAGAAAGGAAGAAAGAGAAAGGAGATGGGAAAGAGACAGGACAGAACAGGGCCTGTAGGGCCCTGTTCGTGTTTTTACACGGGCAAGACCGGCGGGTATAACCGGCGGGCCCCTACCCGTCGATGCCACCCGCCGGTGTGAGGCACTAGGACCGGCGGGCTCAGCCCACCGGTTGTGAAAATTGGGAAATTTTGAAAATTTCTTTTCTTTTTCCCTTCTCTCCTCCTAGCATGATTTCATTGATTTTCACTATTGATATTATTCCTATGATTAATGTGCTATGGTCAAGTAGGACCATTGACATATCTGTTGGGGCCTTTGCCCTGTATCTTGGAATTGAGCTGTGATTATTTACAAGCTATCATACACTACAACACCTCATGTAATGGCATATGATTATGTGCCGAAATCAATTCTACGGTGTTTAGCCAATATGGTGTGTGATGTGTTCCAGGTACAGGGATACGATGGTACGTACTAGATCTGGTAGTAATGCCCGAGGTACCTCGCGGGGTCCTTGTCCGGTCGGTCGGCCACGAAATCCCAGGGGGTCTCGCTCTGTGGGGCAAACCACACCTCCACTACCTCCAGAGACCCTTGGTCAGGGTGGGGCACATGGGGACCCACCTATGACTATACTCCCGGACCCTCCACCGGTTATCACACCGGGAGATGTTGCTACTATAATCCAGCAGTCACAACAAGCTTTTCAGCAACAAATGCTTCAGCAATAACAAGCATTTATGACTGCTATCCAGCAACAGTTGGACTTTTCTCAACCGGGTCAACCTCCCCGGGTACTCACTCCACAGGACCCGCCTGTAGGGTCGGGAACGGGACCACAAGTGGGAGTTACACCCCCCATCCCACCATTCGGTGTTCCTCAATATGGGATGCCTCCTCCATACTCCTACTATCCTGCCTATGCTCCTAACTTCTCGGCGGCGAGTAATACGTCAAGGGCAGTGGAGTCATTCAAGAGGAACTTACCACCTGTATTCTCTAAGGTGAGGAGTGATCCTCTGGAACCGGATCAGTGGATCCAAGAATTAGAAAAGATATTTGAGGTGCTTGAGTGCACGGATGCATGGAAACTCATTTGTACTGGTTTGCAACTCAAGAAAGAGGCAAATTCTTGGTGGCAAGCCTCCACGCCTATATTGTTGGTTGCTCATCCAGAACCCACTTGGGAGCAGTTCAAGGAGTTGTTCTTGGATAACCATTATCCGTGCAGTTTCAGAGACCGAAAGGAGACTGAGTTCATGGCCTTAACTCAAGGAGGTAAGACTGTCCTTGAGTGCCAACAACAATTCGAGAGTTTGTTCCATTTTGCCCCAAGGCATATGAGGACAGCTGAAGAGAAGGCAGCAAGGTTCCTAAAAGGCCTAAAGGCATCTATTGGGTCTGTACTTGAGGTACTGGATTTGACCGAATATGGCCAGATTGTGCAGAAGGCCAAGACCATGGAAGATAATCAAAAGGGTGAACAGTCCCTCACCCCTGGACTGTGGAAGAGAACAAATCCATTCCCAGATATGGGAAATTCCTCCAAGGCATACCGCGGATCATACAGTTCTGGGCCTATGTATGGACAGCCCTATAGGCCATCTGACTACCCTCCTAGACCAGTTGGTGGTTCGGGTTCCACCTCTTTTCGCCCGAACACTAGTGTGGCACCTACAGCTCCAAGGCCACCTCGACCTCCATCTGCAACGGGTCAAGTGCAGAGGGGCCCCGCTCCAGTTCCGACATCTCA
>NC_056569.1:14251897-14325155 GCF_013358625.1 Macadamia integrifolia
CATTCACCATACCCAAGCTTTAACCCTTGATTCGAGTAGGGTTTCTTGAGATCTTGTAAATCCCCTTTGAAATGATGAATCTAAGGTTTAATAGATGATTTATGTGTTGATCTTGAAGGATTTGAAGAGATATTGACAAGGTGGAAGAAGCATTGTGAGTTTGAAGTGATTTGGAGGGTTTGAAGTCGTTCTTGAGCAAAGAAGGTAAGATAGTTTCCCATCCCTTGAATCTAACCTAGATCTAGGTTAGAACCATCCTATAGGACCTTGAAGGTGTGAAGAATGGGTGGGGAAAAGCCCCATTTGAATCCCCAAAGAGTGGAGAAAGTTGGGAAGAAACAGGGTGTTTCCCGCCAAGACCGGTGGGTACAACCGGTGGGCCCCTACCCGCCTGTGGGTACCCACCTGAGAAGGCAGGGGGGCCTTCGGGCCCAACCGGCAGGCCCCTACCCGCCAGTCCTAGCAGGGGCCCCTGGCCCAACCGGCGGGCCCCTACCCGCTGGTCCCAACCGGTGGGTAGGACCGGTGGGCCAGACTACCCACTTGTCTGACCCACCCGTGTGGCCCCGAAGGTGATCCTTATGTCCGATCGAACCCAAATTGGGTGTGCGACCTTCTTTTAACGTTCTAAACATGATTTTATCATCGGATCACATTAATTTTGATCCTAAAATGGTGAAGTACTAACCTCGCTCAATTATGTTAGGTTCACCAAATCCTACCCGATTTGCACCGGATCTCACTCGTACCGAACGGGAATCCTCGTACGCTACAAGTAAGTGGGGAGAGGACGTTTGGCCTTGTTCCAAGGTATTGTTTGGCATTCATTTAATTATATCTAGTCTAGTCATGCCATCATGAATATGCTATGTAGACTATTCATTCCACACATTGATGTGCATATGTGCTATGTTTACTTTCCAATTGCCAATTGAATGAGATGTTTATATGTTGAATGTGGACATCATTGTGCATGTTGCATTGATAGACTAGATGCCGTAGTCAGCTTGGAAACGAATGCATTGGTGGCCCGTGGAATGGGACACGGAGGCATTATGCAATCAAACTATTGTCATATAGGAGCATGCGGTATTAGGATTTTCATCATCCCGTGCTACGACCCTTCCCAACAGGGGTTAAGGTGTTGGGTTATCATTTGGGGGGAAGTAGTGGTCGCGGTCGTCGGGTCACTGTGGCAGTTAGACATAACGCCCGATGGGTCATGTAGGACAGTCGGCAACCCTGGTGGTACATTCAAGAGGGCTAATCGTACTACTTTTAAATTGCTGGAGTCAGCACCTTTATTTTCAGTCATTTACATTTCTGTTGAGAGCCGATGGATGACATTGTCTTTACTTTTCCGAGTACTCATGGTGGGCCTTCTCCGACAACCCTATGGGCGTATCGCGGGAGGGAGTTCGCAGCTCGTACCCGGAGTATACGCGCACTGTGGTTGTAGTAGCACTAAAACCAAGGACTTAGTAATGTTGCCTAGGTGGATGTGATTTAAAATGTATAGCATGGCATGTAGTGCATATGATGTGTTGTGATGTGTGGACTGCTGTGTGGTCCAACTTACCACTTACTGAGCTAGTGAGCTCATCCCATGTATACGCCCCTTTTTAGATGATTTTGCAGGTCATACATCTGAGGAGCACGGGGTGGGTCCCACAGTCGAGTTTCCTGAAGAAGACTGGTGGACCCCTGAGGAGTTAGAGCACGGCACCGACTGCTCGTGCGAGAGTTATGCTGCGGGACAGCAGTTCTGAGGCCTAGCTGAGCTCCACCTTTGAGGCCATACTGAGCTCCACTTCTGAGGCTGAGCTGAGCTCTACTACGTGATGCCGAGCTGAGCTCTAACCTTGATACCGAGCCGAGCTGTGTACTCTGATTGTTTTGGTGGATTTCCTTACGTACTTGATAATTGAATTTTATTCTTTTTGTGTAAATATCATGCCTTCGGGCCCAAATGTATATAATTATTGTATCACTATCTGGGTATCAAGTATTATGGGATTATTCACAGGTAAAACTTAGTCTTCCGCTGATCTGATGAGTTTATATTAGTTGTGTGTATGCTGTGGTGGAATATAGTATCTGATGATCCTGGCAGGTTTGGGTTAACTAGTGTTAACTCGGTCACTGGCCCGGTTCAGTGTGAACGGGGTGTGACAACATGGGTTTATTTGATGAATCATAAAACTGATGTAACTCCTTTTCTTCGTTATTTTTTTGCAATGGTCAAAACACAATTCAACACCCAATTTCACCAACTTTGTTCTGATAATGCACAAGAGTTCTTTAATAACCCCAATTTTGATTACTTTTATTCTTTGGGCATGATACACCAGTCAAGTTGTGTTTACACTCCACAACAAAATGGCGTTGTGGAGCGAAAACATCATCATTTTCTTACCATTTCCCGTGCATTGCTCTTCCAAGCTAACTTACCATTAAATTTTTGGGGAGAATGTGGTATCACCGCAGCTTTTATCATAAATCGCTTGCCAACACCAGTTCTTAACAACCAAACACCTTATGTGATTCATTTTCATAAATCCCCTATCTTGTCTAATCTCAAGGTGTTTGGTTGCCTTTGTTTTGGTCGCAATCCCATTGTTAAACCTAAATTTGATAAACGTGCATCTCCTGGTATCTTTGTTGGGTACCCATATGGCCAAAAGAGTTATCGTATTTTTGACCTATCCACTCAACCATTTATGTTTCACGTGATGTCATTTTTCATGAACATATTTTTGCTTACAATATGCTTTCATCTCCGTTGGCTTCCAATTCTCCTGTCCTACCTCTACCACCCACTGAACCAGACTTTCCTTCATCTGAACCCAACACGTTTTCCCCAGCTATTGACCTTGCCCCTCACCCTAATCCTATTATTCCCACTCACCCTGACCCAACACCAGCACCCAACCCGACCCGACACCTGAACCTGTAGTGCCACCCACTCCCACTTCCCACCTACCCCTTAGTACCCTATCCTCTCGCACTCGTGTCCCACGTGGTTACCTAAAAGACTACTATGTTTCCAATGCCTGCACTCAATCTTCTTCAATTGTTGGTTTAGGTACATCTCATTCTCTCTCTAATTTTTTTATCTTATGATCAGTTTTCTCCTTCTCACCTTTCTTTTTTAGCTCTCTATCTATAACTCGTGAACCTGCAAATTTTTCTGAAGCTATGCAATTACAGGAATGGCACACTGCTATGAAAGCTGAGATAGTGGCCCTTGAGAACAACTGTACTTGGTCTCTTGTTCCATTACCCCGTGGCAAATGAGCTATTGGCTCAAAATGGGTTTACAAAATAAAAAGAAACTTTGATGGATCAATTGATCGTCACAAAGCTAGACTCGTTGCTAAGGAGTATACACAGATTGAAGGCGTTGATTATCATGATACCTTCGCTCTTGTTGCAAAATTGGTTAATGTTTGTGCTCTCCTTGCTATAGCTGCTGCTCATGGATGGAACTTACATCAATTAGATGTGAATAATGCATTTTTGCATGGGGACCTTGCAGAAGAAGTGTACATGACCCCTCCTCCCGGTTATCGATGAAAGGGGGAGAATCTTGTTTGCCGCCTACACAAGTCCTTTTACGGCCTTAAACAGGCATCCCGCAATTGGTTCTCAAAATTCTCTAAAGTGTTGTTGCATTCTGGTTTCACACAATCTCAAGTTGACCACTCACAATTTTTTCTACATCAGCAAACCACTTCGGTTTTTGTCCTTGTGTATGTTGACAACATTGTCATTATAGGATCCAATGCTACTTCCATTCAAACTGTCAAGAACCTCATATGCCAAACATTTCATACCAAGGACCTTGGGACTCTTAAATATTTTCTTAGAATTGAAGTGGGTCATTCCAAGAGTGGTCTATACATTTCTTAGTGCAAATATACTTTGGATATACTGGAGGATTGTGGTTTAACTGGTTCACGGCCAATTGATTTTCCCATGGAACAAAATTTAAAATTATCTGATTCTATGGGTGATGTCCTTTCTGATCCTTTTATCTATCGAAGGATGGTTGGCCATTTGATATACCTCATGGTTACACGGCCCGATATTGTCCACACTGTCAACATTTTAAGCCAATTCATGCACCAGCCTCGCCAACCTCACTTGGATGCGGCAATTCGCTTATTGCACTATTTAAAGGCTACCCCAGGGCAAGGCTACCCTAGGGCAAGGCATATTATTTCCTAAACAATCTGACCTTTCCTTAAGGATTATTGTGACTCTGATTGGGCCGGTTGTCCCATGACCCGTCGCTCCACCACTGGATATTGCATTTTTATTGGCTTTTGTCCTATATCTTGGAAGACAAAGAAGCAAACAATTGTCTCTCGGTCATCGGTGGAGGCTGAATATCGTGCTATGGCCTTTACAACATATGAACTTACCTAGCTCTCTTATCTTTTACATGACCTTGCCATTTCATCTTCGGCACCCATCCCACTTTGTTGTGATAATCAGGCCGCTCTCCACATCGTCGCCAATCCGGTCTTTCACGAGCGTACAAAACACATTGAGATCAATTGTCATGTCGTTCGTGATAAGATCCAACAAGGCTTCCTTTGCCCGACCAAGATCTCTACTCAACAACAACTGGCCGATTTGTTCACTAAGTCTCTTGGCCGTGAGCAATTTTAGAATCTACGGTCCAAGTTGGGCATATGTGACTTGCATGCTCCAGCAAAGACCACATCAGCATATCTCCATCTTCTCCTATGATTTCTTAACTAATTGATCACGTCCAGCTCAACGGATTGATACGAGTTATTTTTGGATATGTTGGAATTAAGCCAAGTCATCGTCATCATTGGTCGACTTTGACTCTTCCTCAGGAAAATCAAATGAACCATCTATATTATCAACTCGATGGGCCACCTCGTGGTTCATCTCTCTCTCTCTTCTCTTGGAGAGATAACAGTTGTCATTACATCCCAATTTAAAATATAAATGAATGATTCTCCATCATAGGGATCATTTTCTAGGTTCAAATTTTCCATAGACTCTAAACTCTCTTTCGAATCTGTCTCATTTTCGGGATTTGAAAATGGCTTAGGCTGCGGGTCAGGATTCAAGTTACACTCAAGGGTCCTAGAGACTGACTTCTTCTTCTTCTTCTTCTTCTTTTTCTCTTCCTTGTGGAAGAGGATCGGATATAGGAGGTAGAATATTTTCCTTCCTCAAAATCTGCCCCTGATAGATTTTCCACCATATCTTCTACGTTCTCAATATTTTCTTCTAATTGATCAGCCAACTCATTGACCTTATTCCTTTCCTCTTCATCTCCTTCAATTAAGCCCACCAAATTGGGAGAAAAATCTTCATTCACATTGCCAACGTCAGCAGATTGAATATCGGCCAGCACCACCTCCTCATTTTTATTAGCAAAAAAGGGAGCACTAATAGATTCCTCAAAAACAACCCCCTCTAAAATGGTAGCTGAATTATACCCCAATTCGTCAATCCTTATAATTTCTCCCTCAATCTCTCCTTCAGCCAGCACACCGTCCTCTATGGCATTACCAACTACAGAGTGGATATTAGAGTCAAAGTCCACATCCACATCCACCTCATCCTTATCACCTACAACTATCATGCCATCACCTCCTCTTTCCAAAACAACCTCTGCGCAATTAGTCACCCCTTCCATATAAGTCTCCCTGCATTTATCCCCCCTTCAGAATATAGCATAACCTCCTTATTTGAATAAAGAGGAATCTCTTCGGTCAAACCTTCCAATAATGTGAAAGTATTAGCATCAACGATTGAATTTGTTTGAGAAAGAAATCCTCCACCGAATCTAATAGTGCCAACTTTCTCATTTTGAATATTCAAATTTGAATTTGAATAAAAATACTTTCCAGATCTAGTATGCATATAATCCACCTCCATCCTTCCTAAATCACCTCTTTCATTTGTCGGAGAATTATCAACATCGCTGGTTATCCAAATTTCAGCATTCACCCCACCTTGATCAGTTGTTTCCTTCCTTCTCCACACCAGCCTACTCTTCTTTGGATGTTGTATTGTCAGTGCCACTTACTATTTCATCACAAAGGATTTTAATGCGAAAGAGAGATGATACGACAACTGCTTCAACTGTCCTAGCCTCATAGGCAGCGTACTTTGTGTGACTCTGTGACATCACATGACCATTCTACCACAAATTCTTTAACAGTGGTATTTCAGCTGGTTTAACTTTTAATATACTTCTACCCAAAAGAAAAAACTTTAAACATATGCCTTATATTCACATCCAAAAAAACAAAAAACATGCGCCTCATAGGCAATGTACTTGTGAGACTACGAGACATGACCATACCCTACCACAGTTTACTTCAGCAGTGTTACTAATAGGCCTCACCGCCTCATCGATAGCATACTTAAATTACGATCTATGTTGCCATTATTATTCCCTCTTCCCTCTTACCTCTTACATGGTCCTTCGTCATCTATCTACCTTAAAAAAACAAAAACAAAAAATTCCTTCTATGATCTAGATTCTAGAAGACTATAGACTGGGGCCCATAGGCATGGGAGTGGTTGGAGGCAAGGAGGCGGGACTAATGTAGCTTCAAACACATGACTTGTTCTATTCAACCAGTTTATAAACTCCCAAAGAGTTGGGGGAGTTACAAGTCATCATGTGGTGACACGAGGGATGTCAAAAACTAAATCGAACCGATAAAATCAATTAGATTGAATTAGAAATAGTTCGAACCTGCCCTCAGTTTAGGATATTATGATCTCAAAATCAGATCAAACCACATTGGAAATCAAACTAAATTAGAATCAAAATCGAAATTGATAGAAAATTGGATCAAAATCGATACTAAATTGGTCAAAAATCGAAACCAATCCAAAACTCATTAAAATCATATTTTTACATAAATTCACTAAAATCAAAGTCAACCCAATATAAGAAACCAAAGCCGAACTAAAACTGTACCAAAATCAAAATCAAATCGAAATCAACATTTTCTTATTGATTTGGTTTTGATTTCACCATTCCTACATCGAAACCAACATATCCCAGATCAACATCAGACTGAACCTATTGATTGACATCTTATGTGATAGAGATTCCCTAAGATATAGATAACCATAGACACACAACCAGATTGGGATCCACTCTAACAACTCCCTCCAGTTTCCATCAAATTAGGCATAGATACATAACCCTGCCATATTTAATCGCTTGCTGTATGTATGGCATTGCAACAGGGTATTGCATTGAGGCCAAACCTCACAATCCAATTACCACCCATCTAGCTAAAAAAAAAAAAACATAGCAAGAGTACAGGAAAAAGAAAAATTACATTCCATGTGATATGGTAGGATTTGACCGGGTGATCTTCCTTGCAAGATTGGGAGTTCCACGCTAGTCCTGCATAAGAGAGCAGACAAACGAGAGCTGGGCTGACCCAATGGGGGACTCTCCGATGCCTAAGTCATAATTTCTCCACACCAATTACTTAAGAGGATTTTGTGGGAAAGGAGTGATCGATCCCTTCTCTAGGGGCTTACCTTGCTATTTATAGGTTGTGAACCCTAAGGTCTCACTTGCGAAGAGTCCAGCTTTAACTGCCAGTCCACCTTATCTAATTCTGAGAATATCCCCAGATTCTAGGAAAGATCCTATGGATATCCTCCTTTCGAGAGTGTCTAGGACTCTTGAGTGAGCGCCGCTCTGAGTTTTAGGGGTGGTTGGACTCCTGTGTGCAACTCTTACGATTATTTCCTAGTTTCCCACGTTCTACTGCTAGTGTTGTAGTGGGATACAAATTCTGCTAGTTCGTGGCCACCCTAGAGATTGTCGAAGGCATGAGCTCGGCCGTATGGGACCGAAGAGAGAGCCCGGCCCCTAGGAAGACCAAGGCAAGAGCTCGGCATCTGGGACTCCGAGGTAATATCTCAACCCTTAGGGGCTCAAGGCTGTGGGCCCAATCTTAGAGAGTCCAAGGCTAGAGTGTGGCCTGGATGTAACCGAGGTCAGAGCTGTGTATGGATGTGATTGAAGAGAGAGCTCAGAGCTCAGACGAGATGTTTTTCGAGGTGAGAACTCGAGCACATAGCTTTGACTTGCTCGTGCTGATGTGGTGGTCTGATTTTGACTCATCATTAGCCCCTGGTCTAGAGGGTCAGGTCAGCCCTTTCTTTGGTATGGAGTGCCATTAATTCTTGAAGATCATGCACCGTATTTCAGTGTGAATCGCGCTAGACTTGGTACGTGGCATTGGATTGAATTCCTGCCTCAGGCAAATGAAGCACCCTTAAATCTTAACCGTTACACCCGATTGATTTCGATTGTTCGATTAACAGTTTTCCTTCTATAAATAGGTCTCCGTCTTATTTTGCTCCATTCATTCTTTGGAGGAGTCGTGAGCGAGTGTTCAGCGCGATACAACTGGATCTAGACACCCAATTTTGTCACCCTCCTCTGGCTATAATGAAATGTAGATCTTTGACGTGACTTACGACTTTTGACTTCTGATCAACAGAGATGATGATTAACTAAGAAAACCCAGAAACATTCCCCACCTATCTGAAAACCCTGGAAACCCCCGCGCAGGAGAGAAGAGGGTCTAAATTTGAATTTTTATATACAAAGGAATCTGGTTAAGATGACCGTACAGATGGATAATGCTCAAAAATACAATTCCGATGATATATGGCATGTCAAAATCGGACTGTCGGATTTCTCATAATCATCACCATAAATTTCCATGATCGCTCGTGCACTGCGCGCGCTGGCTACTGCCTAGCCCACATGCACGTGCCCCCATTGGCTGTTGCTAGCACCCTGGCTGGCTGCTGCCCTCGCTGGCTACTGCTGGAGCCCTCGTTGGCTGCTGCTAGCACCCTTGCCTACACCATGCAAATGCCGCCCAACTGTGCGCCATGTGCCGCACACCTGTGCCACTGCCTGCACACCCTGTGCACATTGCCTGCCCTCCTGTGCAGCTATGCCAACCATGCCCGGTGCACTTCAACCCAACCTTGTGTACCACCGTCAATGGCCAGGATTGGTGTTCCATTGGCCCAGTGGGTGAAGAGGAAATCTCTTCACCCACTTTAATCCAAAAACCCACTTTAATCCAAAAACCCATTTTTTGGTAATAACTCTTTCTCCTCCTATTAGTCCAGAGAAACCCTTTTGGCCCATTGTTTATAAACCTTCTTCACCCAGTTTAGTCCAAAAATCCTTTTTTGCCCATTGGTTAAAAACCTTCTTCACCCACTTTGGTCCAAAAACCCCCTTTTGCCCATTGGTTAAAATTTCTCCCTTCTCCCCATTGGCCTGAAAATCCTATAAATACACCCCCTCCTTTAAATTTTACACACCAACAACTACCCCACAACCCCCCCTCAGGAAGTGAAGCTTTTCACTCTCTCCTCCTCCCCCCTCCCCCCTCCCCCTTTGAGTTTCTTCGGGTCTTCAGAGCGATCTTCATCAAGATCCGAAATCTTATTCGGATCTTCGAAGTGTTCTTCTGGACTTTGAAGATCTTCAATCCAAGTTCTTAGTCTAATCCAATTTTTACCAGAAATAGTATGTTCTGAGCCTCCCTCCTTTGAGTGTTCTTGGTTTTTATCAGAAGTAGAAATCCCTCCCCCCTTGAGGTTCTTCGGGTCTACGAAGAGATCTTTGTCAAGATCTGGAGTTTTGTTCGGATCTTCAAAGTGTTCTTCGGAGCTTTGGGGATCTTCAATATATTTTTAGGTCAATCCATTTCTTTCCAAAAATAGTCATTACTAGTGGAAGCTCTCTCCGAGTGCCCTTGGAATCTTTCTAGAAATAACCATTCCCAGCAGAAGCTCTGCCGGAGTGCCACCTCAGCCTAGCCCTCCCCTAGCCTATCCCCAGTGAAAGCTCTATCGAAGTGCCACCTCAGCCTAACCCTCCTATAGCCTATCCCCGGCAAAAGCTCTGTCGGAGTGCCACCTCATCTTAAACCCGAAAATAGCCTTCACTAGCTGAAGCTCTATCCGAATCCAAATCCAAAAGTAACAGTTCCTAGCCGGAACTCTGCCCAAATATCATCACATTCAAAATCTCTCAAGAAAGGAAATTAGAGGTCAAGACCATCTTCCCCTGAGCCAGGAGAATCTGAAAGACAGTCTGAACCGGTACTAATTAGGGACCCACCCCTCTTGACCCGAAATAAGGGTTAAGTTTAGGTACGGTTTCTCAACCGAATTGTCATCATGTAGACTTTATATATACCTTATTTTAGTGTACATAGTCATTTAAATTCAGTGAATGTATATATGTGTGATAACTTAGCCATGTATGTGGAATAGGAATAATTGTGAAAAATATTCGTTCTCAAGCATCTAGTAGGAAGACTGGTTGAACCAGGTAGATTGGGTGCCTAACACCTTCCCAATTCTACAACCTGACACTTACCTTAAATCTCTGGACTAGACCAATTATCGGGTCCTTTTCTCAGGAATTGGGCTCACCCCCGGGTCCTCAGCCCATAATCCTAGGTGGTGACTCCAAACCCTTTTGTATGATCCCGATCCCCATATTGGACCATCATCAAACCCCCATCTTAAATGATGAATTTTACACTCTTGTGAAATAGGCCTCCATGTATCTCGGAGCGGTGATACGACGGTGCAGGGCCCTCAAGCAAAGCACACACGACACACCCCTCCCTCATGAAAGAGAAAGAGAGGAGAGAGGATGGCATCAATGCCAGCCTTTTTCTCCCCCCACAGGGGAGGAATGCATGCGCATCCTCTGACCGCTACCCTCATAGTGGTGACTCCACTGGGGACAAATGTCAAGCTTCTGATACTAGATACTACCTTTAACTACAAGAACATTTTCCACCACATCTGTTTGAGAACATGTTTGGCTAACCCAATGTTTATAATTATATTCGCTAACCGTATCATGCATCGTGCTTGAAGTGAAATTATTTGACGAGGGGCTCCCCATCATGCCCACACTCGAGGAGGTCAGCGCATGTCATAGAGAGTACTCTGAGAGCAAATGATACCCGCTTCCTGTACAAGGGTGTGGGGTATTATTAAAAGGCGAGGATGTTCGTAATTGTACCAGTACCCTTGGGGAGGTCCATGCACTTTCTGACATTCTGAGATTGGATAATGGCATTCCATATTATACTTTTGCACACAATCACTCAAGGTTCCACCAGTCGTGGCCAGTTTCTTAACCTCGCGTGTAGTCATGAGTAATGGGCAAGGAAGTCACCTCCTTAATCTCGTACCTACGGGTATCATAAGGATCACGTACCTTGTGTATATAGATCTTGTCAAGGAACCCTTGTCTGTCCTATTGCATCCACTGCATACTCAGCATCATGTAGAAAATAGATGAAAAAGCTAGGAGCGCCATAAGCTAACTGTAGAACTTGTTTGCGGTCTTGAAAATAGATTTTCCTACATTATATTTCCATCTTAAAGAATTGCTTTCCTAGGTGGGTTTTAGATAAGAGGTGTCCCTCCTCCTTAAAATAATGTCCAAATACGTGACTCAGGGGTAATCTCATCAAAGTCAGGTAAATTCCCGAGAACTCCCGAGAAAATCAGGAGGAAGGACACCTAGTGGGAAAAAGAGCAAAGAAAGCATGACTTTATTACATGGAATGTCTTACGGGAATATTCTCGACAAGCCATTTGTATGAATCTCCCGCTTATGACATTGAGTGAACTGGGGGCATCAAAACCCTATCCACTCCCTATCATTAAGCGGAGTAACTTTGGATAGATCAATAGTTGTTAATCTAGTGAAAGTGTGAACAAGGGGTTGGGATTTCAAGGATCCTAAAATAAGTCACTTTTGGTTCAGGCACAATTCCATGCCTCAAGTATTCTCTACGGTCCCTTTGGACACGTCAGGGTAATTAGTTGACTCGCCTAAGTCCAATGTCACCTCCATCATCTTATCGAGACTGTCTACTACCAAGTGATTGCAGCCCAGTTAGTATGGATCCACACGACTCCGAATCACCCGAACAGGCATAGGTCCGTCTCATGGAGACCTTACAGACAGAAATGGTTGAAGTCAAGAGAGGGATAGCTCAGATATTGCGTACACTTCAAAACCCTCCCAAAGCTTATCCCAGGACTAAGCCGACACTAGCTACGGGAGATGTGGAACAGAATGGAGCTACAGGTTGTCATGGGAACTCTTCCCTAGTTGACTCAAGAGAACCAGAGCAAGTTAGACCAACTGGTTAAAGAGGATCTTCACCTACCGTCCAAATGGTCAACGAGGGGCCTATTCTAGGGTCCCTTCTCCTAGGGTAGTGATTGAAGATGAAGAAGAAGAATTTATGGTGCACATCCGAATGGAACCTCCAGAAACGGAGAGAGAAAGGAAAGTTAGGGAGCAATTAAAAAAATTGGAAAATATGCTCCGAACAGGGAAAAGTTTAAAAAGCTAAACAGTGGTTTCAAAGGAAATGAGTTTCTTTTCCAAGGTAAGGATTCCCGAGAAATTCAAGTGGCTAACCCACAGGTTTGATGGGTCAGGAGATCCCAAAGCTCATCTCAAAGTCTTCCTCAGCATCGCCAAGTCGTGGCAACTTGCAAATAACCAGATGGGGCAAGCCTTCATGTTAACCCTATCAGGACCAGCACTCAAATGGCTCACCCATTTGGAGTCATCCCAAACTCAGAATTGGATAATAGTGGAAAAAGCCTTCATCAAGCAGTACTCATACAATACCGAGGTGGATGTGAAATGTTAGGAGCTTGAGACGTTGAGACAGTAGCCTAGAGAAGGATTCACCACCTTCTTGATGAGGTTTAGGGATAAGGCCGCCAAGATGGCAGATCGGCCTTCAAAAGCAGAGCAAGTGGAGATGTTGATAGAGAACTTGTCAAAGCCTTATTATAATGTCCTATACTATCATCATTTACAAACTTTTGATGCCCTAATAGCCACCGGCACACGTGTGGAAAATAGAATCCTAAAGGGGTGTTTGGTTCGGTAAATCAAATGGTGTATGTATCGGATATGAATGTCAATCTTTTGATAGACATTCTTCTGATTTATGTTTCTTTCTGAAAAATCGTTTGGTTGCCTTGAGGCTAGTACATGTTTCTTGCAGATTGAGATATTGGCTTCCGTAGAGAACGTCTTTCCGCTTTCTCCTTTTATATTAGGTGGTAAAAAGGTTGCTCAAATATGAGTTTAAGTGTTGTGATAAACTCAGATTTGAAACACATCCTTTGTAATATGGTCATTATTCATGGGAAGTAGGATGCTCACTTATGAGGGTCATCCTAGTGGAACCAAACAACTAAAAAAATTAAGAATTATCATTCTAAATTATGTCATCCCAAAGATTTACCGAACCAAACACCCCTTAAGAGAAGCTCAGTATCAAGGATCCTCCTAAGATGTAGGGAAGAACACCAGAGTTGGACATGGAAAGAGTCCAGAAACTAATGTGGTGAGTACAGTTCAGCAGTCAGTCTCGCCAGCCACTTCTTCATAGACATTTGTAATACAAGCAGATGCACCTTCTCAGAAAGGCCCTCGGCCAAGAAGACATTTTTTTGATTTGGGAATGCCCGTGACAACAGTGTAAGAGAAGTTAAAGAAATAAAGATTACTAGGGACAATGGCTACAAGAGTGATCAGCAAACCTCCTCCAGCTTGGTATAGGGATCATGAATATTGTGCTTACCACACTCAGAAGGGGTACAACACTAAAAGATGCTTCGATTTGCAACATGCAATTCAGGACTTGGTAGACAATGGAACCATTGAGGTCAAGGTGAGTCAACCTCCCAATGACAACACCAATCCACTCTCCGATCATTTGAACAATCTAGATGAAGAAGCCACAAAGAGTAATCCCACTCAACTCATTATGCCTAGAGCTCGAAAGAATCACATGAATGCCCGTACTTATAGGAAATCAAAAATCAAAGGGCTAGATTCATGAGGAACCCCAAAAGAAGAGAATCATCCGAAGAAGAATCAGAAGATCGGACTTCTACCATTCATCCTTCCTTATCAACAGAAGAATCCGCCGTACCATATTACCATCCTCCACCATACCTCCCACCTTCACCATATTACCAGCCTCTGCCATAGCTTCAACCTTCATCCCACCATCAAGGAGGAGGAATTTCCTCATCCTATCACCCTCAATCTTCATATCCTACCTCTCACATTACATCATCTTCATACCATCCCACTTCATATCCCTCATCACCCTCATACCAATCACATTCTTAAGGTTCGGTATATAACCCAAAAAAAGGATGGACGGATAGGTACAGTTGGAAGGATATGCTTGCACTACGAGACTCCCCGAAGATGACTTCATCAATAGGGTCAGTGAATGCATTAGGGGAAGACCAGGAGGGTGATCCCACTTCTCTAATTCAACCCACTATATCTTCATAGGGCAATCCAGAGGTAATTGAAGAGATTACAGATGATCTTTTTAGAGTAATAACTGCATTGGCCATAGGGGAACAGATCAAAGAGCACACCTCTCTAATCCACATAGGGAGTGACACAAGGGATGATGAATCAGGTTTGATCCAATTTCGAGCCAGTGATGTCAAGTCTAACTATGTGGAAATCTTCCAGTCCATATGCTCTGAATACTACAAGAATTTGGATGCAAGAGAATTTGATGGTTAAGAGGAATCTGATGGAGAGCCAAGTGAGGGGGAAATCAGTGAAGAAAGGATGATGTTGATGACGATGACGATGAGGACGAGAATGAGGATGAGAATGATGGAGATGACTCTAATTCTCAAGAGGATGATGAGTATTCGGACTGGGATGACTACTAAGGTCCTTGGTACAATGATAATGATGATGAGTTAGAATATTACTCACCGGATCACCAGACATGTTTCTCAGTCTATGCTATCGGTGGTGACGATCTAATAGTTGATCCAACAGGTGGCATTCAACCTTCCCTCTGCATGGGAGGAGATGATTCTACATCAGATTCAGAAAATGATGAAGAATCTGGAGAGCTGATGCAAGTCTATATGGACGAACACAACTCCGCACTAGAAATGGAGGAAAAGCTATGTGAAGTGTATTCTAACACACTAAGGATGTAAAAAAGGGTAGAAGAAATTGACAACATGCTGGGTGAAGTAACTATCAGTGATCATTACCACTGTGAGCAGCTGAATGATCTGGAGGAAATAGGGCCAGATGACATGTTCACAGAGGCAGTAGATTCTGCATTCCAACAGCTTTCTAATGTAGTCAAAAAGTTGTAAGCCAAGGCTATGAATATTTGTGGAGGACCTCGACTTTCCACCCCCAGCAGGGAGGGAGAATCAGAAGAAGAGGATGATCCCATGGTAGGGATAATCACCATAACAAATAGCGATGATGAAGATTGTTATCCCATGGAGATTATTGTAAAGAAATCTGTCAACGTGATGGAAACTAGAAGTGAAAAAGATTACAAGGGCAAGGCCATAGCAGTGGAACAGTCAGGGACCAATGGGTCCGAAACCAGTAGCTTGAAAAGAGAGCCAAAGAATCCAGTCTTGGCTCAACTCAAGAAGTCCCAAGCTAATATCTCAATTTGGGGATTGTTGATGGCATCCCCACACACCGTGAAGCAGTTTTGAAGTCCCTCACTAATGTACATGTGATGATCGAGATAAATCTGACACATCTCGCATATATAGTAAGGGCAACATATGCGGTGCAATCCTTGACGTTCTCAGATTCAAAGTTTCCCAAAGGGGTCCAGCACAATCGAGCTCTCCACATCATGGTAGAATGCCTTGACAAGGTGGTTCCCCAGGTTCTTGTTGACAATGGGTCCGCTTTAAATGTGCTACCCTTGAGATTGACAAAGAGTATTGGCATAAACTTGGAAGAAATGAGGTCGACTACCCAAACCATACGGGTATATGACAATACTAAGAGGAAAATCCTTGACATCCTTACCCTTGTCATAAAGATTGGCCCGTGAAGTTTGATATTGATTTCAAAGTCATTGATATACTGGCAACTTTTAACATGCTCTTGGGAAGGCTTTGGTTGCACCATACGAAGGCAATGTCCTCTAGTCTCCATAAAAAAATGAAGTTCATTCTTGAAGGAAAGGTGATCACAGTAGCCGGGGATCCCGAGGTGGTTAATACCTTGGCCAATATTGAAAATGGAGAAGAACAAGACCAGGAAATTCAAATAAGTGGTTTTGAGTTAGATATAACTCGTGCAGCTATTACCAAAGAAGTTCCAAAGGAGAAAATCCCGGCTAACTATGAAGCCATCTGGAGTCCACCGGTGAATCAGATGATGAAGAATATGTAATATTTTCCTCACATGGGGCTAGGAAATATCATCAAAGAGTTCCAAAGCAAACTAGTTTGGTAGTGAACAAAGGAAAGAATAGTCTTGGGTACACTCTTTCGACCACCAAGGGACAGAAAGTGCTGAGGATGACTAGGTAGATCTCTGTCTCTTACTACCCTACTCTCAATGGGTATTTTGTAAAAGAAGGAGAGGATTTCCCTTTCTGCGGAAATGTGGAGCCATGGTTTGATGAAACCCCTACAAAGAGGCAACCAGGATTTGACGTATTTTTCCAAGATGAGTTCGAGTGGGTGACTCATGAAGTGGAACAACAGCAAAAGCTAGTCAAAGAAAGTGATCAAGATAGTTGTATCACCAGGATAGCAGAAATAACATTGATTGAGATTGGATCTTCCTCTGGTGACCCTACAACATTGATCGGATCAAAGGAGGCACCGAGTCCTCAAGTCCTCCTAAAAAGAGAATGGGAAAAGAAGATAAGGCTCACCTGGAGTCTACCGCTTCCTATTGATTTGAAAAGCTACATTTGCTCCCTCCTACAAGAACCAAGAGCTACATGAGCTCAAGCCTCGTCCTTTCAGAGGAAGAACTGCGTATGCAAAGCGAAGAAGAGCACAAAGAATGATAGTTTGCATGTACTGTGCCTGAATCAACTACATTGGGAAGGTCCGTGAAGGTGGTCAAAGATGTGACCGAGGCGCCGGGATGGCATCCCTCAATAGGCTTGAAAAGATGGACTTATAGAAAAAGGATTGAGTAGTCTCCACCAATCTTCACCCCTAAAAAAGTTTGGCTTCCGAGAGCACGAGATTGATCAGTTGGTATTTGTGAAGAAGCAGGCATCTATCCAGAAGAATCATTGTGCCACTGAAGAAATAGCAGTAATTTTCTCAGAAGGAGAAGAAGGCCCTTTGCCACACCCCTTCATCCATAAGCCACCGAACCGCTCCTGAACTGGACAAGCATTGGGGAAAATTTCAAGTTTACTCATGCTATTGAGTCAACCATCCTGAATACCCCTGGCGAAAGCATCAAGCATCAAGCAAGTTATCAAGTCTGTGTTCGAGTCCGTTGTTTATGATTTTGTGTCGGCCTCCCCTCTTGAGGAGAGTCCAGAACCTTTGTATGTCGAGTCTGTTATTCCTTCTTTCACGAATGAAATTTTTGATTCAGAGTATGACTTGCCTCATTTTTCTAATGATGATCTTAATAAATATCAAGAATTAATAAAATAATGCAAACAAAAGAAAGCCCAACCCATCCGTGATTATACTCGGGTTATTAATCTAGGAACCAACCAATGCCTTCAAGAGGTAAAAATTGGCACTACCGTTGATGATGAAGAAGCAAAATAGATGATTAGTCTTCTGAAGGAGTTCGTCGAGGTCTTTGCTTGGTTTTATGAGGATATGCTTGGTATTGACCCCAACATCGTGCAACATCGATTGCCGACTTACCATGGGACAAAACCAGTAAAGCAGAAGCTCCAAAGAATGTGTCCAGCATAGAGTGAAAAGATCAGAGAAGAGGTTGTGAAACAGTGGAATGTAGGGTTTCTACAAGTGGTAAAATGCCCCCAATGGTTGGCTAACATTGTACTAGTATCGAAGAGAGATGGCAAGGTACGAATGTGCATGGACTTCCGAGATCTTAACAAAGTAGGCCCTAAAGATGACTTTCCATTACCTCACATTGATGTATTGGTGGATAACACGACGAGGCGTGCTTTGTCATCATTTATGGATGGATTCTTGGGATACAACCAAATAAGCATACACCCAGGGGATCATGAGAAGACAACCTTCACCACTCTATGGGGAACCTATTGTTATAAGGTGATGCTTTTTGGACTGAAGAACGCTTGGGCAACTTATCAAAGAGCAACTACAGCCATATTGTATGACATGATGAACAAAGACATGGAAGTCTATGTGGATGATATGATAGTGAATTCAAAAGACCGGCAGGGGCATATCCAGTACTAAGGCAATTCTTTGAAAGAATCAAGAAGTATTAGTTAAAGTTGAATCATCAGAAGTGTGTATTCGGGGTAAAAACAGGAAGGTTATTAGATTTCTTGGTGTGTGAAAGAGGCATTGAAGTCGACCTTATCAAGATCAAGGCAATTCAGGAAATGCCCACACCCTGGACCGAGAAGCAAATACGAGGATTTTTGGGTCACATCCAGTATATTAGCATATTCATAGCTCAGTTGACTAACATCTGTGGGCCAATTTTCAAGCTGCTGAAGAAGGATCAATCCACAGAATGGAATGACCAATGCCAACAAGCTTTTGACAAAATCAAAGGATACCTTATGAACCCACCAGTATTGACAGTGCTGGTGGAAGGTGAACCACTTCTCTTATACTTATTCGTGGGATGGGCTCTTTGCTAGCACAGAAAGAGACGAAGGAAGGGGCAGAGTATGCCATATACTACCTTAGTAAGAAGTTCTTAGAATATGAGACACGATACACATATTTGGAAAGAACTTGTGCTGCATTGATTTGGGTAACGAAAAGGTTACGACTCTATATGGTTTCCTATCCGGTGCACTTGATCTCAAGGATGGATCCCATCAAATACCTCTTCGAGAAACTAGCCCTAACAAGAAGGATGGCCTGTTGGTTGTTTTTGCTATCAGAGTTTGACATTACCTATGTTGCTCAGAAATCTATCATGGGGCAGGCCATAGCCAATCATTTGGCTGCCCTCCCCATAGAAGATGGAAGATCCTTGGATGATACCTTTCCTGATGAAGGAATTACAGCAATAGAGGAAGAAGACATAGTTAATGAATGGTAATTATTCTTTGATGGAGCAGCCAATCAGAAGGGATGTGGTGCGGGAATATTTCTTGTCACTCCTGACGGCCTTTAGTTGCCTTCATCATTCCGCCTTGATTTCCCCTATACCAACAATATTACCGAATATGAAGCTTGTGCTTTGGGCTCGAAACTGCTTTAACTATTGGAGTGAAAAGGATCAAGGTTTACGACGATTCATCCATCGTCATCGGTTAGACACATGGAAAATGGAAGACCAGAGTTGAAAAGTTGAAGCCATATCAAGAAAATCTGGAAAAAGTGGTTGAATACTTTGAGAAGATCTCATTCAAATACTTCCAGAGAGATAACAACAGGTTTGCTGATGCCCTTGCAACCTTGGCTTCCATGATAGAATGTAACCCTATGGCTAGGGTTCGATCATTCTTGGTGGAACAAAGAAGCATGCCTATTTATCAGAATTCAATGAACTCTCTCACTATGGATGGTCAGTCTTGGTTCGCTTACATAGTGGATTTCATCAGGGAAAGGAAGTACCCAGTTGAAGCAACTGACAGAGAAAAGAAATTTCTAAGGAGATATGCCACCCAATTTATCCTTCAGGAGGATTTGTTATATAAGAGATCCTATGATGGAATACAGTTGTTGTGTGTGGACGAGGAGCAAGCCGCAATCATCATAGAGGAAATTCATCAAGGTCTTTGTGGACCCCACATGAACGCTAAGATGTTATCTAAGAAGATCTTTAGACTAGGATATTACTGAAACACAATGCAAGCGGATTGTGTGGACTTTGTAAAGAAGTGCCACAAGTGTCAGATATTTGCTAACATTATACATATCCCGCCAACAGAGTTGCATTCGCTCAGTTCACCTTAGCCCTTCTCCACTTGGGGCATCGATACCATTGGAAAGATCAACCCCAAAGCATCCAATGGTCACGAGTTCATCTTGGTAGCAACTAATTATTTCACCAAGTGGGTAGAAGCTCAGTCATATGCGGTCCTCACATCTGCTAAGGTAGCCAAATTCATTCAAGAAAATATCATTTCTCAATATGGGGTACCTTAAGAATTGATATCAGATCAGGGATCCCATTTTTGGGGTAAGACCGATAAAATCTACACAAAGTTTGGTATTAGAAGGCATCGCTCTACCACTTACATGTCACAGATCAATGGGGCAGTAGAAGCAGCCCACAAAAACATCAAAGTTATCTTGTAGAAAATGACGAAAACACACAAGGATTGGGCTGATAAGTTACCCCTTGCCTTATGGGTATATCAGACTTCTGTACAATCCTTGACAGGGGTAACCCCTTTCTCTTTGGTATATGGGGTTGAGGTGGTTCTACCCATAGAAATCCTGGTACCATCCCTAACGGTGCTTCTTGATAGTTGGCTACCTGAAAGAGAATGGGTGAAGGCTAAACATGATCAGCTCAATTTTCTTGATGAAAGGCGTATGAAAGCCATGGATAATCTAAAGAAATATCAACTGAGAATGGCCAGAGCCTTCAACAAAAATGTGAAGCCATGCCACATAAAGGAGGGTGAATTTGTTCTTCGAGAACAAAGAGCCCCAATTCATGGTCCAAGAGGGAAATTCAGGCCCAATTGGAGTGGTCCATTCACTGTCAAGGAGATTCTACTAGGCAAAGCTGTGAAACTCATAGACCACAATGGCGAAGAAATACCCGAACTGGTCAACATGGATCAACTCAAGAAATATTATGTCTGAAAGGGTGAATAGCCTAAACTATGTCAGACCTGATTCCTTTCGAGGGATACATAGGCAACTTGACATGTGCAAGTACTGTCTTAACCATCTAAAGGCAATAAATTGGTTCCTTGATTAATAATCAAAGTATCTTAAAAGATCATCATAGTTTGTGTCCCCCAAGAATCACCATTTGGTAGGCAAGGCCATTAGGTATTTTGTCATTCCCCTATTGGTCTGTCAATTCTTATCTAGGATTCTATCCCCCAAGTATCGCCATTTGGCATGCAAGGCCATTAGGTATCTGTCATTCACCTATGGTTCGTCAAACTCTTATCCCAGATTCCATCCCTTAAAAGAAAATCGCCACCCGACACCAGTTTATTCCCCATCCTTGATCAGTAAAAAAAAAAAAGAGCTTGATGCATCAGTGGTAATGGCTTGTTTGAGTCATTAGCTAATGGGTAATGCTTTGATAAATCATCATATCTCTTTTGTTTGTGATGGTTTCAGGAAAAGTCTTGAGCTCGTTGGATGAGACGTTACGGAAATGGACCTTGGACATGAACATGATGGCGCCAGGATTGTTGGAATCCGTGAATGTGTCATTTCTCGATTGGATCGGGCGTGTGAAATTACATCACCAATTACTCAGGTAGGTGCCCCAACACTGGGATGCCAACTTGCATGTATTTCGATTTGGATTAGTAGAGATCTACCCAACTCTTGAAGAACTCCGAGTTTGTATGTTATCTCCACCCAAAGGTAGGTTATTCCAACCATCTTTGAAGAAAGATTATTCAGAGGAAATTCAGGACTTCTTCTAATGGAAAGAAAATGAAGTGAAGCAATTCGTCAGGCATAGGAAGATTGACATTCTGAAGGTAGCCCAGATCTTTGTCCAATATCCACCAATGGGAGGAATCCATCAACAGAGATTACATAATGCTTATTTACTTTGCATAATAGCTCGCTATGTTCTCCAAACTCCCAAGCGTGGTGCACCGCCTGTTCTGATTGAGGTGGTAAAACAGTTGAAGAAAGGAGGTGACATCATCCCCACGGTTCTTGCAAAAACATTCAAGGGATTCAATGACATGAGTCATGGCCATAGATTCGGATTAGATCATTATCAAGGGAGTCCAGTTATTTTTCATTATCAAGAGAAGCTAAAGTTAACCAAGTCATTAAAAGGAGGCCCACTTGAAGCTCTATTCTACTAGGGTAGGAGGGAAGTTCCGAAATTCAATCGTATCACTGACTGGGAGAAGTACCTGTAGGAAAGGACTGTGCCGGATATCACACAGGGATGCCCAGGGAGGCCACAAGAAGATTTTCTGATGAAGACCCCTGGCTACAATTACGTTAGGTTGATGGGATAGACTCACACATCCTTTTATTTGCCCACGTACATCGGCCAACAATATGGGCTCAAGGTGATGGACCCAGAAGAGTTAGTGAGCTTTCACCCACCTCAAGAGTTGTCTTCCCACCTTGTTACTTACCTATCCTGTCTATGGTAGAAAAATTGTTCTCCTTTCCATATAATTCACTTGGTAATGGAATGAAGAAGTATTTGAGTTTTCGTGTTATCCCGATTATTCCAATTATGACTTGAGTTGTGGAATTGATTATGCCTAAAACATTGCAAACCACAAACAAAAAACAAAAAGAAAAGTTTCTCTTCGTGTCAAAGATAGACTTTCATTCATAAGATGCCAAAGTAAAAAGGGGAGGGAAAAAGAAAAAGAAAAAGTATACATGTGCTTACAATTGTTGGAACAGATCCCTAAGAAGTAAAGTCATCATCTAAACCATACTCTGAATCATCCCCATGGAGTATCGAGGAACTCGTGGATGCTAGTCCAGTGTGCTCCAGCCTCTGTGTCATATCCTGAATCAGTGCATCCTGTTGGGCAATCTCCTGCTGGTAAAAATTGACTTGGCTCTCCAAGGTGACAATCCTTCCATCCTAAGGAATATGGGAGAGTATCAAGAAGAAGAATTAAAAAAACAAAAAAAAAACACAAAAACAACATAAAAATAAAAGATAGTAAAGAAAAAGAACAAAACAAAAATAAATGAGCAAATGTAAAGACTTACCCAAGAACCCCATATGGAGTTGCAGATGTGGTTCCAACTGTTGTGAAGAGTCTACCCAGAGTACCAATTGGTCAGGCCCTCATCCCTTTGGGAGGAACTACTGTAACCCTCCAGCTGGATTTCTCCACAAGTCTTTTCCTTTCTTTTTTCAGCCATATTTTCCAAAATCACAAAAGATCCCCAAGAAGTTTTCCAAATAGCACAAAAGCCCACAAGAACATCAAATTCTCCAAATGATTTCTTTCTTAAGAACTATGAAGATCTTCAAGAGAAAGATAAAGAACTTCAGGAAAAACTTGAAGATCTTCAAAAAAAATTTGAAGAAACCCGAGAAAATGTAAAATGGTTCGGATTTTCGAGAGGATTCTAAAAACCTGAACTCACTCACTCATGAATCGTTCCCCACTCAGAAAAGTCAGAATGAGGAATAAACAAAGGAGGAGGGAGACCATTTTATGGGTAAAAAATTTATTTTCCAAAAAAAATTAAATTGAGATTCTAATCCCAAGGTGCAAATCAAAATTTCTTACCACCAAATACCAAGTTCAAAATTATTTTTATGGTAGTTGCAAATTATGTCAATTGGGAAGTAAAAATTCATGTGGTAAGTGGAAATTCAAATTCACATAAGAATGGAAAGTAAAAATAAAAAAGAAGGTAAAACTCACATCCATGTGGTAGGTGGTAGGTGGTAGGTGGAAATGGTATCACATGGAAATGGAAGGTAAAAATCAAAAGGAGTGTAAAATTCAAATTCATGTGGTAGGTGGAAATTATAGCACATGGAAAAGATGAAAGTAAAAGTCAAAATTTTATTAATGAGTAAAAGAATTTCTCATAGTCAAATCTCAAGGTCAAAAGCAAAAAAGCAAGATTAATGGTAAAAACAAGATTCTAAATCAAAGAACCAAAAAATCAAAATCAAGAAAAGAAACAATTTCATTGACCAGGCCCCAGGTGGCCTAATTGCATTTACCTGGCCCCAGGTGGCCCAATTGTATTTACCTGGCCACCTGGCCACCTGCCCAATTGTATTTACCTGGCCCCAAGTGGCCCAATTTCACTGACTCGGCCCCAGGTGGCCCAATTGTATTTACCAGGCCCCAGGTGGCCCAATTTCATTGACCCGGCTCTAGGTGGCCCAATCTCTTTGTATCGGCTCCGAGTGACCCGATCTCATAGACCAAATTCCCTGACTTGACACATGCGAAGCCCAGTTAAGGAAAATCCAAGAATCAAATGTTTTTTCCTTTATAAGATTTAAAGAGCAGCGAATTCCTCCCTTGTAACCATCGGTCCCAGATAGTCCAGATTGGTTCACCAACCTGGAGACCAAATTTCCTGAATTGGCACATGTAAAGCCCAGCTAAGGAAAATTCAAAGATCAAAGTACTAACATTTGTTGCAGGATTGGAAGAGCAACGAATTCCTTTCCTACAATTGGCAACCCAGGTAAGTCCTAAAACTCTAAAATAGTTGAGAGATATTATCTATTGCATTTTTCAACTCCTTTATTAATGAGCAAAATGACGGCAGTATATGCTTTAGGGGACAAAATGTGGTCGTTCTTTTCTTTGCCCTTCGGCTGTTGGCACAGGCCTTGGCCAAAGAGGGGCATTTTGTAGATACCTAATTTTGTCACCCTGCTCTAGCTGTGATAAAATGCGTATCTTGGACGAGACTTTCAAATTTTGATCAACAGAGATGATGATTGACTAAGAAAATCGAGAAACAATTCCCACCTATCTGAAAACCCTGGAAACCCCCGTGTGGGAGAGAAGAGGGTCCAAATTTAACTTTTTCTTTACAAAGGAATTTGGTCAAGATGACCATATAGATGGATAGTGCTCAGAAATACGATTCTGACGATATATGGCATGCCAAAATCAGACCGTCGGATTTCCTGTAATCATCACCAGAAAATTCCATGATCGCACGTGTGATGCGCCCACATGCATGCTGCGTGCACTGGCTAGCAGGCTAGCCCGCATGTATGAGGCGTGCATTGGCCAGCTAACCAACCCGCATGCATACTGTGTGCACTGGCCAGCAAGCTAGCCCACACTCGTACTGTGTGCGCTGGCTGCTGTCTAGCCTGCATGCACGCTCCTCTGTTGGCTGCTGCCTAGCCCACAGGCATTCGCCCCCCACTAGCTGCTGCTGGTGCCTCCACTAGCTGCTACTGGCACCCTTGCCTACACCATGTGCATGCTGCCCAGTCGTGTGCCATATGCCGCACATCCCTGCCACTACCTGCACACCATGTGCATATTGCCTACCCTCTTGTGTAGTCGTGTCAGCCATGCTCGATGCACTGCAGCCCAACCTGTGTGCCACTGTTAATGGCCAAGATTGGTGTTCCACTGGCCCAACGGTTGAAGAGATTTCCTTTTCAGCCACATTAATCCAAAAACCCACTTTTTGCTAAGAACTCTCTCTCCTCCCATTAGTCTATAAAACCCCTTTTTACCCATTGGTTAGAAACCTTCTTCAACCACTTTAGTCCAAAAACTCTCTTTTGCTCATTGGTTGAAAATCTTCTTCACCCACTTTAGTCTAGAAACCCCCTTTTGCCCATTGGTTAAAAATTCTCCCTCCTCCCCATTGGCCCAGAAATCCTATAAATACCCCCTCTTTTGGATTTTACACACCAACAACTACCCCACAACCCCCCTTAGGAAGTGAAGCTCTGCTCTCTCTCCTCCTCCCCCCTTTGAGTTTCTTTGGGTCTTCAGAGTGATCTTTGTCAAGATCCGAAATCTTATTTGGGTCTTCGAAGTGTTCTTCGGGACTTTGAGGATCTTCAATCCAAGTTCTTAGTCCAATCCAGTTTTTACCAAAAATAATATGTTCTTTGCCTCCCTCCTTTGAGTGTTTTTGGTTTTTACCAAAAGTAGAAATCCCTCCCCCCTTTGAGGTTCTTCGGGTCTACGAAGAGATCTTTGTCAAGATCTAGAGTTCTGTTCAGATCTTTAAAGTGTTCTTCGGGGCTTTGGGGATCTTCAATCCCTTTTTAGGTCAATCCATTCCTTTCCAAAAATATTCATTCCTAGCGGAAGCTTTGTCCGAGTGCCCTTGGAATCTTTCCAAAAATAGCCATTCCTAGCCGAAGCTCTGCAGGAGTGCCACCTCAGCCTAGCCCTCCCTTAACCTATCCCCAACGAAAACTCTATCAAAGTGCCACCTCAACCTAGCCCTCCCATAGCCTATCCCCGAAAAAAACTCTGTTGGACTGCCACCTCATCCAAAACCTAGAAATAGCCTTCCCTAGCTAAAGCTCTGTCCAAATCTAAATCCGAAAGTAACCGTTCCTAGCCGAAACTCTGCCCCAAATATCATCACAATTAAAATCTCTCAAGAAAGGAAGTTGGAGGTCAATACCATCTTTTCCTGAGCCAGAAGAATCCAAAAGATAGTCCGAACCAATACTAATAAGGGGCCCACCCCTTTTGACCCGAAACAAGGGTTAAGTTCAGGTACAGTTTCTTAACCGAATAAATAGTCATTTAAATTCAGTTAATGTATATATGTGTGATAACTTAGCCATGTATGTGGAATAGGAATAATTGTGAAAAATATTCGTTCTCAAGCATCTAGTAGGAAAATCGGTTGAACTGGGTAGATTGGGTGCCTAATACCTTCCCAATTCTACAACCTGACACTTACCCTAAATCTCTGGTCCAGACCAATTTTCGGGCCCTTTTCTCTGAAAATGGGGCCACCCCCTGAACTAGGCCCATAATCCTAGGTGACGACTCCAAACCCTTTTGTATGATCCCGATCCCCGTATTGGACCATCATCAAACCCCAGTCTCAAATGACAAATTTTACACTCTTGTGATATAGGCCTCCACGTATCTCCAAGTGGCGATACGGTGGTGCAGGGCCCGTAAGTAAAGCACACACGACACACCCCTCCCTCATAAAAGAGAAAAAGAGGAGAGAGGATGGAATCAATGCCAGCCTTTTTCTCCCCCCCACAAGGGAGGAACGTATGCACATACTTCGGCAGCTACCCTCACACTGGAGTGTTAACTCGGCTCAGTTTCTTTATGGACTTTCAGCTCACGTATTGCTTCATCTTCCATCAGTCAGTTTTTAAGTTATGGTTACCATTCGCTCTTCTTCTATTCTTCCTCCTAGCCTTTCATCTGAGGAACCCCTCTGACAGTGTATGGGGGTTTTTGATGCTACTATGTCAGAGCAACCCCCTCCCTTAGCCGTGGTTAGGCCTTTGGAGGGCCTGATAGCTCGGCCAGGCCCTGAGGAAACTTCCTCCTTGGGTGATAGCTCTTCTGACGATTCTGGTTCTAGTAGCAGTACTGGGTCTGAGTCTTCTGAGGCGACCATGGTGTCAAGGGCTGCCTCAGGGGTAGATTCTCTGAGCTAGCCCCCTGAGACAACTATGAGGGAGAGCCCTACTGCCGCGGTGGCCAATGACAGTTCTCTCGAGGAAGGGGAGATCGGGGAGTCCGAGGGAGAAGGCTCGGCATCATCCTTCGATGGGAAGAGGAGACCGACCTCCATTCAGAGTACTATGACCGTGAAGGCCTTAAATTCGATAAGGCACAAGTGCGGTATCCCTGACTATGTGGTGACGAGAGTCCCTGACAAGGGGGCGTTTATAGATATTTGCGGGGACGAGGTGGCTCTATACGCTGCAGCCTTCTAGTGCGGCCTCTGAATTCCCATTCCTGAGCTGGTCTGCTCGATTCTAGACTATTGGGGGATCACACTGAACCAACTGAGGCCAAACTCCTAGCGGGTTTTACTTGGATTTAAAGTCTTCATATCGAAGATTCAGCGCGATGCTACCCTTAATGTCTTTCGATGTTATTTCATCATGAAGAGGCACCATACTTTACCTGTAGGAGCAGAGATGGGCTATATGGGACTTTGCAAATGTTCACCTATATGCCCACATCCGTGAAGAATTGGAAGGATCGGTTCTTCTACGTGGCCATGTCCAGGAATCCCTTTAAGGGTGCTTGGACCAAACCCAACCTTACGAGACCGAACCAACCTCCTACTCTTAGTGAAAAGGATCTTCAGACCGCCTAAATGTGTTTGGATGGGGAGGCAGTGGATGTCCATAACCTTTATGATGAAGACTTCCTTCGAAAGTGTGAGCTCAGCGAAGTCCCAAAGAAGGGTGAGACCCCATCCTGACCTAGGTTCTTTCCTTGACTTGGGTTATTGTACGTATTTTTATAATATTAGAACTATGTTGTTTTGCAGTGGTGAATGTGGCAATTGACCCCTCTAAACTTTCCGCAGGATCAGCACAAGCCCGAAAAGTGCTGGCTGTCGATTAGGCAACAAAGAAGTCTACTGACAAGGGGAAGAGAGTCGTTGATGGGCCAAGTGGTGAGAGAATTGCAACCGCTATGGTTGGTGCCACCAAGATCGCCCCTATAGTGATTGAGCCGCAGGCTGAGAAACTGAGGAGCCCCTCGGTGAAGGGGTTAACTCAGCGCAGTGTGCTAAGTAAAGGTAAGATGGCCCCTCCTACGCTCCTTGTCCTAGCTAGGGTCAAAGGTGGGAGCTCGGGGAAGACTCCTCCCCCTACGTCACCTCATCCTCCCAAGGATCAAGGGGGCCGCAAGAGGCATCGTGAGGATGAGCCACTTGGTTGCTCTGACGTGGAGGGCTGAACTGAATCCTCAGGGGTGGTGTTGATGCGGGCACCCCGCATGGGGCGCAGGCCTCTGTCGTGGGATATGCTTTATGAGACAGCTACCATCACCAATGCTAATGATGCCCAAACCTTTGGTCGTCAAGGGCATCTTCTTATTGATATGGAGCATGTGAGGAACATTCCTAACGTGCAGCTCACTGAGCAACTCTACTCTCATATTGGTGACGTGAGTCATCTTTATTTTACTCTCTTTTTTTTGTGTGTTTACCGAGCTAACCATGTTTTTGTGCAGGGCTACAATTGGTCGATGGAGACAGCTTGTCGATTCGAGCGGATGGTGCATGCTCGCATAAAGACCGAAGCTGAGACAAAAAGGATCCGAGGGAAGCCATTGAAGGTTAGGGGTCAGCTCAAGGTGGCTAGCAAGAATGCCCGTGTTGAGGAAGAGAAGGCCGATGCTACAGAGAGAAGGGTAGAGGTCCTAGTGGCTCAGATGGCCTTGCAACTCCAAGACTTGGTGAAGGCTAAGGAGACACTCCAGGCTAAGGTCACAGAGACCCAAGAGAGCTTAAAAAAGCTGAAGGAGGAACACGCTGCTCGGGTGAGGGCCATGGAGGATAAGCACCGAGCTGAGCTAAAGGTTGCTTTGAAGAATATGGTGGAGGGGTATGTTGTTACTCTGGAAGGGGAAGCGTGGCTAATCGATCTGAACACCACCTCGTTCAACCTCGGCTCAGACACCACGGCGAATTTCGCTCTGTGCAAATGCCCCTCCCTCAACTTTTTTGACAATAAGCATTACATTGCTCCTCCTCCTGAGTCTTCTGTGCTTCCTACTAGTCCAGATGAGCATGGGGCAGTTGAAGTCGCCGTCCCGAGGAAGTCCGATGAGTGAAATAAAGCTAAGCTCTCCCCCACCCCTTCTCTTCCCTTTTTTTGTGGGCATTGATACGTCATCTGTAAACAATCTCTTTCTTTTCTCTCTTTTGTAATCAAGAACTTTTGTATATCTAATTTTTTGGTGTTAATGGAAAAATCTTCTTTGCACAACTTTTTCTTTTCTTTTTTATTCATTCTTTAGTGGCTTGTGGGGGGGGGGAACCGGTTATCTAACAATTGTGCCAAAAGCTGGCAGGGACCAAGGTTAGAGCTCGATCTTGTAGAGGCCGTGGTTGGTGCTCGGTCTTGTAGAGGCCTTAGTTAGAGCTCGATCTTGTAGGGACGGATAAGGGTTACACCTCGGGTTTTTATTGGTCGGTCCTTTGAGCTTGGTCACCCTGCTCTACAGATAAGAGCTTTAATTTTCCTGGCCTGGAGGTAAGGGTTTCTAACGCTTTGCCTTAGAGGTAAGGTCTTTTATTGCCTTAAAGATAAGGTCTATGTATTTGCCTTAAAGATAAGGGCTTATAGTCCTTTGGGACGAAAAAAAGGGCAGGGCCGAGCTGCCAAGCCTTAATGAGTGAATTTAGACCACCCACGAAGACATAAATAGAAGCTTTACCATAATTTGGAGATAAGGAATGAGTTTATCTTTAATTGAATGAATGGATTGCAGGGGCTGTACTGATAAAAATTCTTGAGATTTTCTGCATTCCACGCTCGTTTCACGGTTCGGCCTTCAGGGGTTTACAAGTGGTACGTCCCTAGGCGGATCACTCTAGAAACTATATAAGGGCCTTCCTAATTCAGGCTGAGCTTGCCAACTCCTCGGGGGTCAGAGACTGAAGCCTTCCTCAAAATCGAGTCTCCCACTGAGAACCTCGAGTCTTCACTTTTTTTGTTATGGAACTGTGTCATTTTTTGTTTGTATGCCGCATTCCGGAGGAGGGCCTCCTCACGGACTTCGTCAATGAAATCAAGGTTAGCCCTTAGTCCGTCCTCATTATAGGCCCCTTCAAAGGTTGATACTGGAAGGATGCGTAGTTGACCTCTATTGGTGTTAGAGCCTCCGTTCCCTATGCCAACCTGAAGGGTGTCTCCCTCGTTGAGGTTCTGGCACTTGTCCTGTAGGACCATAACACGCTTAGCAATTGATCCGACCAATTCTCCTTTGCTTGGTCGAGCCTCTTCTTGATTCCCTCAAGTAGGACCTGGTTCGTCTTTTCCACTTGCCCATTTGTCTGCGGGTGTCCCACTGAAGTGTTGCAAAAATTGATTCCATACCCATCGTAGATTTGTCTAAACCTCCGATTATCGAACTGTTTCCCATTATCGATCAGCAGGACTTTGGGAGCCTTGAAATGGTAGGTGACATCATCCCTTATGAACTTTTCCATAGCCGGTTCGGTTATTCTAGCTAGGGGCGAGCCTCTACCCACTTGGTGAAGTAATCAATTACCACAATCAGGAACTTTACTCCTCTACCACCTTTGAATTGGCTAAAGATGTCAACTCCCCACATAGCGAATGGAATTGGGCATATGATTGGGGTCAGCTCAGTTGCTGGGACATGTGGCACTACGACATGTATCTGACACTTGAAACATCGTCGTACCTACTGCATTGCTTCTTGCTGCATCTTAGGCCAATAGAACCCCTGGCGTAGCACCTTATATGCCAATGCCTGTCTGCCTATGTGGTTGCCACAAATTCCTTCGTGAACCTCCTTAAGGGCATCGGCCGCTTGTCTTGGGCCCAAGCATTTCAACAATGGTCCTGAGAGTGATCTCTTGTAAAGTAATCCACCCTGCATTGTATAGCTCGCGGCCCTTCGTTTCACCATTCTTGCCTAGGGCTCGGTCTTCTGGTAAGTGGTTGTCCCTCAGGTAGCTAATGATGGGCTCCATCCAGCCTATCTCGGTAGCGGGTGTTTTATTACAACAGACTTTATTCTTTTGATAGGTGGGATGACTAAGGGCCCGTTTGATAATGTTTCTGCCGTTTCTGTTTCAAGAAACGACAGAAACAGAAATTGTTGTTTCTGGAAACAGGAACAGGTAAGAAGGGTGTTTGATAATTCTTGTTTCTGGAAACAGAAACGGGTAAGAAGGTGTTTGATAAATTCTATTTCTGGGAACATTTCTGACAGAATATGATGTTTATAAGAAATTTTAATGAAATTTTTTAGGATAGACCACATCAAACTAAATATGTCACAACAGTAAGATGAAGGTCCAGTTAAAAGTAACCTAAATGGTGACAGACAAATGGCTTAACATCAAATACTTTAAACTCATCCATGTGTTCTCCAGTTCCAATGAATATAACAGGACTTTTGTGCCTGTGACGCTGCATATAAATGTGAAAATATTAAATTAGAACCTTTTATTTGTAGGACCAAATCCGGTTGTGTTCCTTTCAATGAATAACATACTCTCATCTTCAATATCATATTTACAATGAGAGTTGCAGTACCAGTATTAATCAATGACCAATTTTCATCTTCAAAAAATGTTTGAGAAAAATCTTTAGATGCTATAGGTTATCTTATTACTTGATGAAAAACACTCTTATCATATTCTTTAAAAGAAATTAAAGAAACATTTTCTACTTCTCATCACTAAAAACAGCAATCCATCAACCAACTTCACCAAAACTCCGCAAAGAAAGCACACAACATATAGAACACTATCAAGTACATAAATAAATGCAAAATAATGGGAAAAAATATAACCAAATAATTACAAATTTGGGTAATAGTTCCATATCTCTTGATTACCTATTTCCTCAATGAAATTGGTCCAAAATTGCACAGAGAATACTTAACAAGAGAACTAGTTCTCATTGTAGAGCAGAATGACAACTCCAGAACTTACCATACCTGAGAAAGCTACCTTTTCAAGTATCTTAAATTAAAATAAAGAAAGAATACCTCAGGCAACATGAAGCAAAATGCTGTTCATTTTGATTTAAGTAACACAACTAAAATACAAATAATAATCTTGGCACATATGCAATATTAGTTATCAACAAATATAAGACAAACTATCAATGATGTTAAATCTCACATTAGAGTCTAATATAGCAGTTGCTTAACAGAAAGATATAGAACAAGAAAACAGTAACTTCCATTGAATGGGATCTGAGCTTTAGTTGTATTCTGTTTCAACTGGTCAAAAGCACTAGCCCTGAATGTATCTGCACAAACTAGAGCAGGTTTCCAGCCTTCTTTTGATGATAATATGCATAGGAGCAATATTACTTTACCATAAAAAAACCCATGATTTCCACACCATGGAAAAATTCAGCTAGAACTTCAGTAAACCAGAGAGACAAGACCCATAAAAAGGTTGTCAATATAAACAAATTCTATTGAAATTTAACTTTCATGACCCCCTCCCAGGCAAACTCCAGGCATGAAATCTCAAATACCCTTCAATCTAAGCCACCAGTAAAGAAATCAAAGGTATGGATCAAAGGAATATACAGATATTGGGCTTTCCATCAAGTTCTTGATAGGATTCAACAGTTCTTCAATCTCCAACAAGCTATCTGGGTTATGCCTCTAAAGCCTTGCACTGTTGAAATCGCAGAACACAGAAAACCATTAAATTTTATGGTTGAGGTTCACGAAATTATGACCATCTTTGACTGCGATTCTGACATGTTCCTTTGCCCCTCATGGATACAGAACAAAAGAAAAGAGACAAGAGTCGAGACTGAAACAGGATGCGTAGCAGCTCTGGCCTCTGGGCATTGTGTGCTCCTCTTCTGTAAGAGACACGAGTCGAGAATGTAACAAGACGCTAGGCTGATTCGGCTGATTCGGCTGCTTGGCCTCTCAAGACCCTGACTCATGTTCCCTCCCTGCAACTCAAAAAGGAAAAGGAAAAAATTTAAAGAAGAAGAAGCTTGAGCTCTACAAACCCATTTGCATCCATGTACCAACCCAAACCAGAAAAAGAAAGAGCATTATAAACCCTAAACCCCAAACTCCAAACTCCCGAGAGCTCCAAACCCTTCTTACCCATTTCTTATAGAGGGAGGGAGGGATCATATCTTGTTTTTTCCCTACTAAGAATTGAAGTGGAAGAATCAAAGAGAGAAGCAGAGTCAAATTCAAGATGCAGAATGATGAAGTCATTTGGCAAGTCATCAGACACAACAATAACACAGGCGAATCTTGACTTCTTCTCCTTGCACTGTGAAGAGGGTGACGATCGTTGAAGAGGGTGACGATCGTTGGAGGGAGGCGTACTGTTAAAGAGGGTGACGATCGTGGTTGGTGTTCCACCAACGAGATGAAGCTCCCCGTCATTGGGTACGCAGGAGAAGCAGAGCTCCCCGTCGTTGGGTACGCAGGAGAAGCAGTGAAGGTAAGAAGGTGTTTGAAAAGGAAGGGGGGTGTCGATCTTCGAATGAACAACATAAATTTTCATAGATTTTTAAGTTGGTGTGTCGGTCGATCGTGGAATTGTGCCCCTTTTTTGTTTCGAGAAACAAGCGAAACAAGTAAAACTTGTTTCGTCATTCATGTTTCTTGAAGCATAAATTGTTATAAATTTCAATTTATGTTTCAAGAAACAAGTGGAACGGAACACTTTTACCAAACGGTATTTACGCCGTTTCTTTGTTTCTGAGAACAAGAAAACACAGAAACACGTTTCTGATTACGTTATCAAACAGGCCCTAAGTGTTTTGAGATACACCGTTGTTCCTAGCTCGGCTCTTTCAGCTGCTGCTAGCCTGGAGAGCGAATCGGCCGACGAGTTATCCTCTCTAGCCACCTGGATCATTGTGAATGCTATAAAGTTCTCAGCAAGTGACCTCACTTCCTGGAGATATTTGCATATTCTTTCCTCCTTTGCTTTGTACTACCCATTGACTTGGTTTACCACCAACTGTGAGTCGTTGTGAGCTACTAGTTCCCCCACTAGTACCGATTTAGCCACCTTCATTCCCACTATCAAGGCTTCATATTCCGCTTTATTATTAGTCATCGAGAATGCGAATCTTATTGTGTATTGGATTACAAACTCTTCTGGAGTTAAGAGGATGATTCTTGCTCCGCTTCCAGAGGAATTTCTAGACCCATCTACGTGCAACTTCCATTTTTGGCTCAGCTCGGCATCTTCCTTTTTTTGATCTTCTTTTGCTGGGGTTGCATTCCACAATAAAATCTGCCAGTGCCTGTACTTTGATTGCATTCCTCGGCCGATACTCAATGTCATGCTCACTTAGTTTAATAGACCACACCATGAGACGACCCGAAACACTTAGGCTATGGAGAACTTTCTTCAGTGGTTGATCCTTGAGTACTGTCACGGTATGGGCCTAGAAGTAAGTTTCTGTGCAACTTTCACAAGTACGAATGCCAACTTTTCAATTTTTGTGTAACGTGCTTCTGCGCTCAAGAGGACATGGCTAACATACTAAATTGGGCTATGGTGATTCTTTTCTTCTTTCATGAGTGTTGTGCTTATGGCCACGGGGGATGTTGCCAAATATATCTGCAGTACTTTACCCGGCTTGGGTCGGCTTAGCAATGGTGGACTAACCAAGTATGCTTTCAGGTTATCAAATGTGTCATTGCACTCCTTCGTCTATTCGAATGACTTGCTGGTCTTCACCCCTTTCAGGATTTAAAAAAAAGGCTGGCATTTGTCTCCTGCACGAGAGACGAATCGGTTTAGGGCTGCAATGCTGCCTATTAACTTCTGAACCTCTCGTATGTTTCTTAGGGGTTGTATCTCTTGTATGGCCTTAATCTTTGACGTATTTGCTTCTATCCCCCTTTCGAATACCAAGAAACCCAAGAATTTTTAGGAGGTCACCCCAAAAGCACACTTTGTAGGGTTCAGCTTCATCCTGTTCTGACGCAGAACCTTGAAGGCTTCATTTAGGTCAACAACATGGTCTCTACCTTTGCCACTCTTGATCAACATGTCATCGACGTACACCTCCATGTTTCACCCTACCTGCCTTTGGAACATAGAGTTTACCATCCCTTGGTAAGTAGCCCTCGCGTTCTTTAATCCAAAGGGCATCACTTTGTAGCAAAAGTTTCCTCGGGCAATCAAGAACGTGATTTTCTCTTCGTCTTCCTTCTTCATTCAGATTTGATTGTACCCTGACTACTCGTCCATAAAGGTGAGCATTTCATGGCCTGCCATGGAGTCTATCAAGGTGTCAATCTTCAGCAGCAGATAGCAATCTTTGGGACATGCCTTATTCAGGTTTGTATAGTCTATACAAATTTGCCACCTACTATTTGACTTAGGAGCCATCACAACATTAGCCAGCTAGGTAGGGTATTTGATCTCCCTCACAAAACCTGAACTTAATAATTTTTCCACCTCCTCATCTATTATTGCTTGTCTGCCTTGGGCGAAATTTCTCCATCTCTGTTAGAATGGCTTGAAGCTTGCCCCAATGTTGAGGCTATACTCGGCCACTTCTCTTGGGAGCCTTGGCATGTTTGATGAACTCCATGTGAACACGTCTGGATTATCTTGGAGGACACTTAGAATTTCCTTTTGGTGTCACTGACTTAGTAAGGCACCAACCCGTACCGTCTTCGTTGGATCAGTTCGGCTCAATGGGATGGTTATCAACTCCTCAACTGGCTCAGCTTAGTGTATTTTCTCCTCGCCCCTTACTTCAGCATTCACTATAGGGCAAGCCAGGCCTACGCAACAACTTTTCATGGCTTTCATGAAGTTAGCATAATACTCTCTTGATTCACGTTGGCTTGACCTACATTCTTCGATCCCATTTGTGTGGGGAACTTAACCTTCATATGCTTTGTGGAAATGATTGCACCTATGTTGTTGAGTCTTGGGAACCCGAGAATAGCGTTGTACGGGGAGGCCATCTTCACAACCATGAAATTTACTATTATGGTGGTTGTTTTTGGATCATGCCCGATGGTCACTGGCAACTCAATGGTTCCCTCAATTTCTGATGGGGAGCCAGAGAACCCATACAATGGGGCACCTATAGGTTTCAGGGCATTTGCTCCCAAGCCAAGTTTTTGGAATGCCTCGTATGCCTGGGATCAATAACACACCAGTGTCCACCAACACTCGGTGGAACGGGCGGTTAGCGACGACCAACTGGATGACGATTGCATCATTATGGGGCCAATTCAACCCTTCCAGACTAGGATCTGATAAGGTGATGACTGGATCCATCCGAGCTATTTTTGCAAGTTGTTCGGTGATGCACACAAAACGGGCATGGGCCTTTGCCTTTTGTACTGACTCTGAGGTAGGTCCTCCCAGGACTGTCAAGATGGCAGGTCCTGTGGGCGGTTAGCCTAGAGATCAGCTAGTTTTGCACTGAGCTCAACTTTCTGGGGGCTTAGCCGGGCCTCATCTGGGCCTCTCTGTTGTTCTCTGAATTTTTGCTTCAAATATTTGTTCAAATATACAGCCTTAATGAGTTCATCAATTTCCCTCTTCGGAGCTTTACAATCCTCCGTGTCATGCCCGTGATCCTTGTGATACCTGCAGTACTTGTTGGGATTTCTTTCTTCGAGTTTTGCAACCATTGGCCATGGCCATCATAGAAATTTCTGGTCCTAAATCTCCATCAAGATATTGGTTCTTGTCCTGTCCAGCTCGTACCTTTCTAGGGCATCCCCTCGGTCTGCTAAACGATTAGGCTTGTTTTTCTTGTATTCCCGATCTTCCTTGGACGCTAAGCTCTCTTTTTCTTAGGTTTGGGTTTCTCCACCAATCCCTTGGCCACCAGTACATCATCCATGTTAGCGTACTGGTTACACCTACGTAATAAATCTGGCATTGTTGCTGGTAGGTCAAGAGCCAAAAGATCGTACTAAGTTTGGGTGAGTAATCCCATTGCATAATGAGCTATACGCCACCCCATCTGGTAGATTCTTCACCTCTAAGGCTACCTTTTTGAATTAGGAGAGGAATTCCCTAATGGGCTCACCAGTTCTTTGCCTCATGTTCATCACGTTATTGGGTGTCTGGAGTTGCCTCATACTTTCCTGAAACCTCACAAGAAACACCTTTGTGAGTTCGTTATAGCTTCGTATGCACTTGGGTCTTAGGCTGGACATCCACAAAAGAGTTGCATCTTTCAAGGATGCTACAAAAGCTCTGCAGAGCGTGACCTCTAGCTTAGCATGTGCTGTCATGGCCGAGCTATAGTACAATAGGTGATCAGATGGGTCTATGGTCCTGTTGTATGTCTTGAAGGTGGGTACGACAAAATTCCAAAGAAGCTTTACGACCATTATCTCGTCTGATAAGGCATTATGGGCAGGGGATACTGTCAAGCTCAGTGTCAGCTTTTGGAGGCTCTCTACCTTCTCTGCCAGCTGTTGGAGGCACCTTTCTAGGTCGTGCTTCTCTTGATCTTCAGGGGGCAGTCGCCACTGGCGAGGGTGGACTTCCATGTGGTTCCCTCCCGTGGTTGGCTCGATCACTACACAAGATTTGGCACCTGGGGCACCTGTGGGACACAGGTTCAGTCTTCATTACATGGTCGAGTGTGAGACGGCTGACCACTACTCGCCTCTATAGGAGGGTACCCTGACTCACAGGCTGAATGCCTGGCACTTCAACTGGGCTCAACGGGAGGGGTCGCGCTATTGTCATGTGACCTCCTCACACGTGGTTGTTCGTTAGGCTCAGGCTGAGAATTCTGCAATGGCTCCTACCGGTTCTTGTGCCTATGAGGGCTAGTCGAGCCAATGCGACTTTGTCTAGGTGCTGGGGCAATTCTATGGCCTGCGGGCGGATCTGGCAAGGTCAATCCAAACTACCTGATGAATGTCCTCAAGAGGTTGTTGGTCTTGAGCATCTGTCTCTATAGGTCCTGGATTTGTTCAGTGACCTCCACAGGCTCGAAAACAGAATAGTTCCTCATGGGATTGCCTTGAGTGGCCATTTCCAGTGGCCTTGTCGTTGACCTTTTCTCATATGTGGCGCCTACCACCGGAGGCAGCGTCGGCCCCTCCATTGGTGTAGGATGCCCCAGTTCCACTATAGGAGGGTTTGCAGTGGTTCACAGATGTCAAGACCATCGGGATCGAGTCTTAGGGGCAACAGGAGATACGACTCGATCGCTGTGCAAATATATTGGTTTCTAAGGCTTTTTTTTTCAAGTTTCCCACGGATGGCGCCAATCTGATGTGGTAGGATTTGACCGGGTGATCTTCCTTGCAAGACTGGGAGTTCCACGCTAGTCCTGCACAAGAGAGCAGATAAAAGAGAGATGGGCTAACCCGACGGGGGACTCTCCAATGCCTAAGTCAGAATTTCTCCACACCAGTTACTTAAGAGGATTTTGTGTGAAAAGAGTGATCGATCCCTTCTCTGGGAGCTTACCTTGCTATTTATAGGTTGTGAACCCTAAGGTCTCGCTTGCGAAGAGTCTAGCTTTGACTACCAGTCCACCTTGTCTGATCCTGAGAATATCCTCAGATTTCAGGAAAGATCCTGCGGATATCCTCCTTTCGTGAGCATCTGGGACTCTTGAGTGAGCGTCACTCCGAGTTTTAGTGGTGGTTGGACTCTTGTGTGCAACTCTTACGGTTAGTTCCTAGTTTCCCACATTCTGCTTGTAGTGTTGTAGTGGGATATGGCTTCTGCTAGTTCGTGGCCACCCTGGAGGTTGTCGAAGGCATGAGCTAGGCCGTATGGGACCGAAGAGAGAGCCCGGCCCCTAGAAAGACCAAGGCAAGAGCTCGGCATCTGGGAGTCCGAGGTAATAGCTCAGCCCTTAGGGGCCCGATCTTAGAGAGTCCGAGGCTAGAGTTCGACCTGGATATAACCGAGGTCAGAGCTCTGCCTGGATGTGACTGAGTTGGGAGCTCAGCCTGGGCACGATCGAGGTTAGAGTTCTACCTGGATCTGACTGAAGCGAGAGCTCAGAGCTCGGCCCAGAAGTTTGCTGAGGTGAGAACTCGGGAATGTGGCTTTGACTTGCTTGTGCCAAAGTGGTGGTCCGATTTTAACTCATCACTATAAAACAAAAAGTTTAATGAGAGGCAGCCATGGAAGGAAGGGGATCTGCTACTTTGTTAGCTTTTTTCTATAACGACTGAGATCTTTGTCTGACTCTTTAATATACGGTTGTGCCGCCCCATGATTCCCTTTTTGGGATTTTTTTTCATTGCCCATTACGTCTATGAAAGTTAAGGAAGAAGAATGCAACTTCCTAACAAGTGTCTACTTGGCAAGATTAAGTGCAAAAAGACCATGTTTTTCTGTACACCCTCCCAATGACGTGTATCTGCATCAGAACGTAGAGTTCTCTTTCTTCAAAGTTAAATAACTTAACTTTTTTTTTTCTTTAAGAAAGAAAGAAATTTTCATTGATTAAAACATTCCAAAATATTTACTTTTATCCCTTTAACTAAAAACCCTATATTTTGTGCATTGCCATACAAACCAATTGCCTAAACCAAAACATCACCTCATTTGAAGGTGTGAAACAAAAGTTGACCATTTTGATCAAATAGAACACATAAACAAATAGAGATTGATTGTTCTATGCTCAATCACATATTTTCAGAATCATTAGTAGTTGTATCTTGATCGAATCACACTGTACTTCCATTATGTCCCAGTCACAATCTTTTGCTATCTTCAACCCATGGGAAACTTTGATACTTTCTATTGTCATTAAGAAATTAGTTGTAAAGGTGTTAATAGATTTTCTTATTGACACCCCAAAATAGGAGAGAAAGTACATGCGGAGTTTCACATTCTCTCTCTTGGTTTGTGTCTTGTTGGTCTCTCTCTAGTGTGTCCACATCCTCTGCAATGAGCAGTAAGCTGCAGTGAACATCGGATGACTGAGAGCATCTGGGCACACGTCCGAAGAAGCTCCTAGCCACCCCATACTGGTGCGAACAATTTTACACCTCTCTAACCACCCCCAGCTAGAGGCAAAATTTTGGACCACCATTTAAAATGCAATTTGTTTTTTAAATAAACCGAAAAGAAAAAATCTCTTTATAAAGTTCCCTCTAGTAGCAGTGTGAAATAAATACTGGTCAATTTCCTCTCTCTCTCTCTCTCTCTCTCCATTATTGTGTTGAGTCTAAAAAAGGTGATGGTGATTTGGACGGAGCATAGCCGGGTGCTTTTAAGAAGCCTAGCAAAATCATGGCCCATGGGCATCTTACTCAAACTTAATATATGGTTGTGCCACCCCGTGATTCCCTCTTTGGGATTTTTTCATTGCCCATTACGTCTATGAAAGTTAAGGAAGAAGAATGCAACTTCCTAACAAGTGTCTACTTAGCAAGATTAAGTGCAAAAAGACCATGTTTTTCTTTACGCTCTCCCAGTGATGTGTATCTGCATCAGAACGTAGAGTTCTCTTTCTTCAAAGTTAAATAACTTAATTTTTTTTTTTAAGAAAGAAAGAAATTTTCATTTATTAAAACACTCCAAAATATTTACCTTTTTCCCTTTAACTAAAAACCCGATATTTTGTGGATTGCCATTCAAACCAATTGCCTAAACCAAAACGTCACCTCATTTGAAGGTGTGAAACAAAAGTTGACCATTTTGATCAAATAGAACACATAAAAAAACAGAGATAGATTGTTCCATGCTCAATCACATATTTTCAGATTCATTAGTAGTTGTCGTATCTTGATCGAATCACACCATACTTCCATTATGTCCCAGTCACAATCTTTTGCTATCTTCAACCCTTGGGAAACTTTGATACTTTCTATTGTCATTAAGAAATTAGTTGTAAAGGTGTTAATAGATTTTCTTATTGACACCCCAAAATAGGAGAGAAAGTACATGCGGAGTTTCACATTCCTTCTCCTGGTTTGTGTCTTGTTGGTCCCTCTCTAGTGTGACCACATCCTCTGCAATGAGCAGTAAGCTGCAGTGAGCATCGGACGACTGAGAGCATTTAGGCACACGTTCGAAGGAGCTCCCAGCCACCCCATACTGGTGCACCTCTCTAGCCACCCCTAGCTGGAGGCAAAATTTTGGACCATCATTTAAAATCCTTTTTTTTTTTTTTATAATTTTAAATAAACCAAAAAAAAAAAATTCTCTTCATAAACTTCCCTCTAGTAGCAGTGTGAAATAAATACTGGTCAATTTCTTATCTCTCTCTCTCTCTCTCTCTTCACCAAGGGGAAAGGCACAAGTGAAAGGGGTAGGAGAGATTCTTTTTGTGTGGGCCATCTTCTTGCCTGCTCTTGTCTATCTCCTCGGGTTGTATAGCCTTAAGAATCATACGACTGAGAGCATCTAGGCACACGTTCGAAGGAGTTCCCAACCACCCCATACTGGTGCAAATGATTTTACACCTCTCTTGCCACCCCTAGTTGGAGGCAAAATTTTGGACCAAAATTTAAAATCTTTTTTTTTTATTAAATAAATCGAAGAAAAATAATCTCTTCATAAAAAATCATAAAAGGATGAAAAATCTTTGGTGGATTCTATTTAAGGAAAAAAATCTTTAACGGATATTGGATTTTAGATCCTCCCATATCTCGCATCAGGGATCAAAATCCTCTGTTTTTCTCATCCCTATTTTTCCTTGTTTTGCTACATGTAGAACACGACACGTGGACAACAAAGGATCCAATGGTCAAGGTTGGGTGAGGATTATTACATCCGGTGCATTGGTCTTAAAGTTGTCCACGTGTCGTATTCTGTAGGTAGTAAAACAAGGAAAAACAGGGATAAGAAAAACAAAAGATTATTTTCCTCGCTTCAGTGGCTCACTGGCCTGGCAACAGAATGATGGAAGATCCCAGGGGTAGCTGCCAATTGTCATAGATAAATCCTAGGTGCCTTTCAGACCAGGACAGCTGTCGTTGCGTTGCGATTGCCAGAGATCACGTGGAATTAAATTGACAGGCCCACTTAAGCATCTGAGAATTCTTGTTTTCCTTACAACTAGGGGAAAGAGGCTCTCAAACATAGAAACCCCAAGCCACAGAGAGTGAAAAACTCATCACAGTCCAGCTTCCAGCCACCCTCTCGATCACGATGCATACGGCCACAGAACACTGCGACAACAGTCGGGAGGCTCTCCACATAGCCATGTTCCCTTAGCTTCCTTTTGGCCACATTAATCCCTTCATCCAACTCTCCAATCAATTGGCATTCCATGGCTTCACTGTCTCCTTCCTAGCCACCCGTGACAACATCCCCAAGATCAAGCCATTTCTCCGGTTTCCCGGTCGAATCCAGTTAGTCCCCCTCGATCTACCACCACCACCACCACCGACGACTCAGATCCCAACCCGTATTGACTCGGACTTGAACCCAGACTCGCCAGTCTTCAAGCTCACTCAACTCCTCATGGCAACCGACTAGCTCCAAGACCAGGTAGAAGCTGCTCTGAGTCAACTCAATCCGGACATCGTCGTCTACGAGTTCGCCCACTACATCCCTTCCATGGCGCATGCCCTCGGAATAAAGGCAGTTTTCTATTGCGTCACGAGCGCCACCGCCGTCGCCTACCACCTTGTTCCCGCATGCTCTAACCAAAAAGATCTCACTCAGCCACCGCCCGGGTTTCCACCTACTGGCGTAGCCCTTCAAGCCCACGAGGCCCGACAGCTTCTTTTCGCTTTCATGGGACCGGATGGATTATTGTCACTCCACCAGCGAGTAGTCATGGCCATGAAGGATGGGACATGATCGTTCTCAAGTCATGTGCAGAGATGGAAAGCAAATACTGTGATTACATATCGGAGCAATACAAGAAACCAGTAGTTAGGGGTGTCAATTCCTAAACCAAACCGGTAAAACCGACCGGACCGAACCGATAACAACCCGGACCGAACCGAAGCCTTATTGGTTCGGTTCGGTTTCGAGTATTGTAACCCCAAAACCAAACCGAACCGCACTGAAAACCGGATGAACCCAAAACCAAACCAAAACCGGCTCAAAACCCAGACCGAAACCGAAACCAAATCGGTAAGAAACCGAAACACTCCAAAATTCATTAAAAAAATCAAAATTTGAATAGTTTTGTATACATTTGTATGGAAAATCGAATCCAAACTAGACCAAAAACCAAAACCAACCCGGTTACAAATCGATTTATGAAACCGAAGTTCAACAATTCATCATTTGGTTGTTTCCTAATGGCTCCATACCGGTTTAAAAAACCGATCCAAACCGAAATGAACCTAATAAATCCAAACCGGTACCAACCCGAACCCAAACCGCACCGAAGCAGACACCGGACCGAAATCGATAAATCCTTAATGGGTCGGTTTCGGTCACTTCCAAACTCACACCGAAACCGGTGGAACCGGACCGAAACCGCACCAACCCGGACCGTTGACACCCCTACCAGTAGTGATGGCCGGTCTAAGTTTGAACGAACCACAAACTGATCCCCTGGATGAGCGTTGGGCCGGATGGCTCGACCAATTTTCGGTTGGTTCGGTGCTTTTTTGCTCTTTCGGTAGCGATGGTGTTCTGAGCAAGGAGGAGCTGAGGGAGCTACTTCTTGGGTTGGAGGAGTCAGGTGTGCCGTTCATGGCAGTTCTTAAGTACCCAAACGGTATGACGGAGAGCGAAGCATTGCCGGAGGGGTTGGTAGAGAGGGTGAAACAGCGAGGGTTGATCCACAGTGGATGGGTTCAGCAGCAGTTGATACTAGAGCACAAGGCCGTGGGAGGGTACCTGTGCCATGCAGGCTTCGGATCGCTGGCAGAGGCGGTGGCGAGTGGGTGTCAGTTGGTGCTGTTACCACAGAAGGGAGACCAGTTCTTGAATGCAAGGCTGATGAGTAAAGACCTTAAGGTTGGGGTGGAGGTGGAAAGGAGAGACGAGGATGGTTGGTTCACTAAGGAGAGTGTAAGAGAGGCCGTGAGGTCGGTAATGGTGGACAAAGAAGGCCCGGTTGGGAAAGAAGTAAGGGCCAATCACTGCCGATTGAAGGAGCTTCTCTTGAACAAGGAACTGAATAACAGTTATGTAGACCAACTGCTGGAGAAGATGGAGACATAATAACAAAATAAAGAATTGAACCTGAGACCATGCACCTAATCTATACAATTTTTAGTTCGCCCTAACCATCTGGGCAATCCATGAGTGGATATAGAATAAATAAGAAAACATACACACACTCACACAATGCGTACGACATACGATAAGATTCGATCTCACGACCTTATCTCTTGGGTGCCGACTTCACAAATCGAAACTACCACCACTAGGTTATCCTAGTGTTCGTCGGACCCACAAATTCTTGTATCTTAAAAATTCACGATATATATTATGAAAAAGACGAGGATTTTTTATGTGAAAAGAATAAAGAAGTTTTAAGAGTTTCTTTGGGTTCACGATATATGTAATTTTTGCAAAAAGTTGCCTGAGAAACCAAGGCAGAGTAGCATACCTTTCCATCTATCAATATTGGTCATTTTCATGTTAAACCTAGCAGCGCACGTAACTTTTATCTTTAGTGGATTTTTTCAAAAAGATGTGCTGGCTTGGAAGCCACGTGGTCAAATAATAATCCCTAACCTCGAAAAGAAATGGTTTAGTGCGGGTATCCCCTCGTTCAAAGTGAATTGACCGACCCACCCCATGAAATGGGAAAACACTCTATTGATGTCCACACGTAAGAGGTGTACTCTCCTACAAGAACACTTACACTAAATAAAGAGGGAGAAAGAATTATGTATGTCTATTGTTTGCCACGTCCAAACACAGCCAAAGATTTTAGTGGGCTGTTAAAAGACCTCTCCACCCCTGAAAACAAGTGTTGTGTATATATAATCTGGGCATGGTGAACGGTTGAAGGACAACATTACTATTCCCAAAAAATAAAAATAAAAATAAAAATCTTTAGCAGAGAAAAGCAGACTCTCCCATATCCACTACATAAATCTCGACAGAAATTAAAAGTCACAGAGAAAAGCAGGAACAATACTAGCAGCAAAACTGCCTTCAAAAGCTTTAGTAGCTTAACAAAAATTTGTGAATCTTTCTTGGGGGTATTTGCCATGGATAAATCCCATATGCCTTTTAGACTAAGACAATTGTCATATATTGCGATTGGAATAGATCGTGGAGAGTTAAATTGATGGGCCACATAAGCACCTGAGTATTCCTATTACCCTTTACACATATATAACTAGGGGTGCACATTTGGCTTGGATCGCCCGAACTTTCCCTGAGCCCGAATAGGAGCTAGGCTAAGATTTCTAACCCTGAGGGCGGGTTAAGGTTGGGCCGGGCTTAGGTCAAGGCCTAGGCCTAGCTCAACCCAACCCTGACTTTAACTCTAGTTATATAATATGATTTATAATGAATATAATATGTTTAATAGTTATGTCGACTGCCATATTATATATTGGATTAAAGTAGGTATTGTTGGTCTCATCTTGCATAGATGTAAGAACCCGACCTACCCTAAGAGAGAGTTGGTTGAATTTTTCAAGCCCTGGTAGGGCTGGGCTAGGCATCGACCCAATTAAGGGGATGTACAGTTGGGTTAGGGTTTTCATAAACCCAGCCCATTTGCAGGAGTATATATAACCATGCCACAAGGATGAGGCTCTCAAATAAAGAAACCCAAGCCCCATAGACGGAAACACTCACCCAATCTAGCTTCCACCCAGCCTTGACCACGATGCCTCTAGCCATTGACACTGCAACAGTGGTAACGAGCTCTCCACACCGCCATGTTCCATTGGCTCCCTTTCAATTACGTTAATCCCTTCATCTAAGTTTCCAATCAATTAGCTTTTCATGGCTTCTTCGTCTCCTTCCTAATCACTCGTGACAACATCCTCAAGATCCAGCCATTATTTTAGTTTTCTAGTCGAGTTCAGTTAGTCCCCCTCAATCTGCCACCACAACCACCAAGGATTCAGATACCAACCTATACTAACTTGGACTTGAACCCTACTTTCCAGTCTTCAAGATCACTCTACATCTCATGGCCACCGACTTGCTCCAAGAAGGTAGATGATGCTTTGAGTCAACTCAAGCCATACATCGTTTTTCCTACCAACCTGTCCCTAAAGGCGGTTTTGATCTATTGCGCCACAAGCACCACCGATTTTTCCTACCACCTTGTCCCTAAATACTCCACCAAAAAAGATCTCATGTAGCCACCACTCAGTTTCCCACCCATCGGCGTAGCCCTTCAAGCCCACAAGGCCCGACAACTTCTTTTCTCTTTCATGGCACTGGATGGAGCTCTCTCACTCCACTAGTGAGTAGTTATAGCTATGAAGGATGCGGACATGATCGTTCTAAATATGATCAAATATCGTTATTACATATCGGAGCAATACAAAAAACAAAGTGATGGCCAGTCCAAGTTTGAATGAACCACAAATCGACCGCTGGATAAGCGTTGGACCGGATGGTCATCAATTTTTAGCTGGTTTGGTGCTTCATTTCTCATTCGACAATGATGGTATTCTGAGCAAGGAGGAGTCAGGTGTGCCATTTATGGCGGTTCTTCAGTACACGAATGGTGATGAGAAGCAAAGCATTGCCAGAGGGGGTTGGTAGAGAGGGTGAAACAAAGAGCTTTGATCCATAGTGGGTGGGTTAATAAAAGCTGATACTAAAGCACAAGGTTGTGGGAAGGTATGTAAGAATATGAGAGGAACCTAATGACAAAAAATCGATTGCGAAAATTAAATATTTTGGCCTACCTCCTTTTGGTCCGTAGTATCTTGCCATCAGCGAATATTGGTGAGAGGCCTCTTGAAGCTTTACGCCCTCTCTTTGAGAATTTGGTGTGAGCAATAATGACTCTAATTATTGTAGAGACAATATAAAAGCCAAACCCAATCAAATCCTAATTCGTAGCCTCATACTCTAAGCCAATCTCTTTATTACTTCTTCTCTCAAGTCTTTCCTTCTCAATAGGACTGAGACAAAATTTTCTTATAATAGAAAGAGGGACTAGAATCCTTATGGGTCTTAACTACCCTATCCCCACCCATTATGGTAAATAGATAGTTATATCCAATTATATCACCTTAATTTAATATTTAAATTAAATATCCTAAATTATTACCTATGTGGCAATGTAAGGCCATATCAGCCAACATTCTCCCACTTGGCCTAGATTTCCATAAGCGAAACAGATGATTAAGTTCCAAACTTTATGTAAGGCCATACCGAACTCAATATGATGGAGAACCTTGCATTCAAGCTGAAAATTTTAACTCAATGAATCATGGGGTTCCAAGTTTTCAATAATTAACTTTTTCCTTCCATATATCATAATAAGTTATCCTTCTCTACTTAAACCAGTATGTGATGAAGTTTAAACTTTACAGAATTGATCCCATGATTAATTCTGAATTGACTCAAAAGGTAACTTTAGTCCAAACTTTATTGCCTAAAGACTTTTATATGCATCTCTTATTCAAAACAAATGCGCACTACTATAATAAATTATAGAAAAATCAAATTGGTAGCAACTTTATTAATACTTTAATAGGAATCAAACTTATATTCTAATATCTAAAAATTACAATTAAACACACAATGATTTTCTTAAGCCTATGTTCCTTGCTTGATCTACAAAAACCTTAGGTGCAAGCCCTTTGGTAAATGGGCCAGCAACATTACCATTGGTACGTATATGTTCGATTGAAACCTTGTGATTTTGAACTTCTTCCTTTATGACAAAATACTTGATCTCGATGCGTCTGCATCGACTAACTGAACAAGTATTCTTAGAAAATCTAACTACCATTGTACAATCACAGTAAACACAAATCAGCTTCTCAATGGAGGGTATTGTTTTAATATTCGCATAAATTGCCTTAACCATGATGCTTGAGAGATAGCCTCATAACGTGCCACTAGCCTCATAGCATGCCACCACTTCAACTTCCATAGTAGATAAAGCAATCTTTGGTTGCTTTATGCTTCTTTAGGATATTGCTCCTCCAGCCAGTATAAATATGTATCCTGATGTAGATCTCCTTGTATCTTCACATCCAACATAATCTAATTCTATGTATCTAATCAGCTTCAATTCATTCACATGCCTGTAGGTTAGCATGTGATTTCTGGTGCTTTTCAGGTACTTAAATACCTTCTTTGCCACTTATTATCAAATTCCTCATAATCAAATTCTCCCTCTATGTCACTCATTATGTGAATCAAACAAGCCTCATCCTTAATTTGCTCCTCGACTGCTAATACCATAACTTCCTTGAGTAGCTCATCTGTCATATCTTCAACTACTGGTGTAAGGTCCTTTCTCGGCTCAACAGGGTGTATCAATGAGTTAGGATCCATCTTTGGCTCTTCATTGTCCAAGGCTTTCACTGACTCTGTTGATGAGGTATAATCCAGTGACCTTGGTAACATGTCACACTCGTCCATTCATCCAGGCTCCTGAGAGCACGGATCATACACTATTCCTGGGGCCATATGCGGATATGAAGTCAAGGTCCTCTGATGGGGTTAATGGCTATGAGGTGGGATGATATGACGGGGATGTAATGTGAGAGGTTGGATACTCTGAAGGGGATAACAGATAATATAAGGGCGATGAAGAATACGATCCCAGATGGTATGATTGGGATTCTAGTGGTGGTGAAGGGGGATGATGTATAGGTGATGGAGGGGCACGAGCTATAGGAGCTTCGAGTGACAAAGAGCTAGGTGGTAGTTGATCCATGACTCCCAATTCTTCTTCCTCAATGGCTCTTTTACCTTTCCTCCTCATTATTCGTGCTCTGTTTCCCATGATCTTCCTGTAAACTTGGGAATCCATGAGACCTTTTCTTTTCTTTTGATGGATGAGCCTAGTTGGATCCCCTTGAGCTTCTTCTCCTTCCTTCTCTGGGAGTGAGTTGGTTGTGACATTGGGAGCCTGCTTGACTTTCAATTCTATTGTCCCATTATCTACCAAATCTTGGATAGCATGTTACAAATTAAAGCATCGTTCTATGGTATGACCTTTCTGGTTATAGTAAGCACAATATTCATGTTTTCTGTACTAGTAGGTGGGGGATTGCTAAAGGGTCTGGGAGCAATCGTGCCTAGGAGACCTTGCTTTTTCAACTTCTATATACTGTGGCCATTAAATTCTCAAATCTGTGAACTGCCTCCTAGGCTGCGGGGCCTTTTGGGCTATAGGATCTGCTTGTATAACAAACGGCTGTGGCTAGGACATGGCTACTAATGGTACTGACTGCTGGACCGCATTCACTGTGCCCGTCTCTGAACTCTTGCCTCTCTCAAACTATGCGTTCCTTCTTGAAACCTAGGACACTACCTGATACTGGGCATCCCTTAACAACTTGTTCTCGATGTGGGTGCCTGTGGCTATCAAAGCATCAAAAGTTTGCAAATGTTGGTAGTAAAGGACCTTATAATAGGGTTTAGAGAGATTTTCAATCAACATCTCCACTTGTTCCGCCTCAGAAGGGAAATTTGCCATTTTGGCAGCCTTATCACGAAACCTAATCAGAAATGTCGTAAACCCTTCCTTCGGCTATTGCCTTAGGGTCTCCAACTCACGTCGTTTAACATCAACTTTTGTGTTGTAAGAGTACTGCTTGGTAAAGGCTCACACAATTGTTCCCCAATTCTGAGTTTACGTAGGTTCCAATTGTGTTAGCCACCTCACGGCTAGCCCTGACAAAGTCAGTATAAATGCCTACCCCATCTGCTCATCGGTGAGTTGCCACAACTTGGCGATACTCACAATGATCCTCAAATGTGCCTTAGGGTCTCTTGACCCGTCAAATCGATCAGTCTGTCACTTAAACTTCTCAAGAACTCGTGACCCAAAGAAGAAACTTATCTCATTGGGATCCATGGCCTACCCCTCTTGGCTCTTACCACTCTAGATCATGCCTTTTAATTTTTTCAAGTGCTCTCTCGTCTTCTTTTCCCTTTCAGTCTCTGGAAGTTCATTATGCAAATGGGTGGTAAAATCTTCCTCCTCATCAATCACAAACCTAGGTGGACCCTTAGGCACTGTAGAAGTTCCTCTTGGTGTGGCTACCCTGGGCCTTTCTGATTCTCTTGAAAGGGGAATAGGATCTACCGTTGTCGGGTTCCGAGCAACATTCTCATTTTGATTGGGAGCATGGTCCACCCCAGACTGGTTTCTAATCTTCTGTAGGATTTGTGCCAAGTTCTTCTTAAATTCAACTATCTTAGCTTGTATAGCTTCCAAGGGATGAGCTCATGCTGGCTCTGGTACTTTACCACTAAATGGGTCCCTAACAAAAGCTTCCATCCTGACCAAGGATTAAAGTATCGGTATCAGTCGCCGTATCGGTCGATCAAAATTAAGATACGTATCGAAGGGTATCGTATCGTATCAGAGATACGCTAAGATACGTTAAAGATAAGCACATAAATGGATAGGGAACACATTTTTACACACTTTTGCATAAAAAAAAAAGTTAAAATAAGCTATATATAACATATAGAATGCATAAACACTTAAGTAGAGGGTATCGTATTGATAGACAAATATATTTTTTTGAGAAAAATCAAAATTTCCATGGAAGTTGTAGAACACTTGTTTTTATATAACATATAAAAAATCTAAACATTTTTAATCATTGAGCATGAGTAGATCTAAGAAATTTGAAAAAAATTGAAACCCTCATTTTCTCTTGAAAAAAGTTTGTAAATCCTTATAAATCCAATGATTTCATGTAATAATGATGCACAAAATGTGATTCTAAGTATGATGAACCTTAAATTTGTAAAAAAACTTGAAAATCTAAGGTTAAAGTTGAAAAAAGTGAGTAAAGATTCAAGAACTTACTATTCAAAATTTTCAACTTTCAAGTTCAAGGTTCTTCTTGGACTATGTTTTTCTCCTTCTTTGAACCATTCACTTCCACAATGTTTCTTTCAATCTACGATTTGAGTCTCCAAAAAAGGTGTGTGAATCAAAGGGAAGAAAGAAGAGAAATATAGAAAACCATTGGTGAGAGTTTGAAGTGTTTGTTTCAAATAACAAAAGATACATTCACACTTAAGTAGCCGTATCATACCGATACGTACCGATACGGCTCGATACTATACGATACAGTCGATACATACCAATACGGTATAGATACGTACCGATACTCACAGGAATTTTCATATTTTTAAAAGTTTGTATCGCAGAGTATCGTACGTATCGGTACCATATTGGTACGACATGATACGATATGACCGATACGTCGATACGTAAAAGAGCGCCCAAAATTCCATATAGCGTATCGGTATGTATCGTGTCGATGCCTACCGATACGGATACGTATCGGTCGATACGGCATGATACGCACCGATACTTAAAATCATGATCCTGACCTCTGTTAGTTAAAACGGGAATGGCAAAAAAACATTGTTCGGTACGGGCATGTTTTAAACGGATCAAAATGTGAACGGGACGGTCAAAAATACGGTCAAATACGGTAAAAACGGGAAAAAATAAAAAACGGACGATACGTGTTTTAAACGTTTATATTTAAATAATACGGTGTCAAAAAAACGGCAATATATAGACATAAATTGGCATAATAATTCTCTAAATACCTAGATAACAATAAAAAAAAATAGCCCCGTTTTAAACGTTTCTATTTTAAAACGTTTATATTTTTTAAAATCCGTTTTTTTACTGTCAAAAAAACGGGACGGCATTTAAAACGACAAAAAAACTTTCAATAGCCCCGTTCCCGTTTTTTACCGAATTTCTATGAAAACTTCGAAAAACGGCGTTTAAAACGGCAAAAAAACGGGACGCCGTTTTAAACGCGAATAAACTAACTAGGATCCTGACTGAACTTTGACTATCTGATCAAGGTGATATTGGACTTAGGTGAGTCAATTGGCTACCCTTATGAGCCCACATGGACGACGGGGGATCTATTGGGCTTGGAATCATGCCTGATCCACAAAGAAGGTTTGGCTTCATTTTTTTTTTTTTTAGTTTTTATTTTTTTTGCAAACAAGTGTTTCATACAAGGTTAGTACAAATACAGTGATCCTTGCAAAAAGTGGTCTTATAAGGTATTCTACGTTGTGGGGTTCTTCTCTCTATTATTTATCCCACTCGATGATTCTTTCCCCTCTGGACTCTCATGAGATGCACCTCCTTGATGATTCAGCATCCCGTACGATTTGATGGGAATCATCCCAAAATCATACATACTGAACCATAGAGGTGTCATTCCTTATTTTCGGGAAATAATCTTTAACTGACAACCCACTCAAGAGAGAGCATATCCCCTACAACTCAAATACATCATAAGAGCACTCAAACCTAGATCTCAAACAAATCTAGTCAGTCAACTTGAGGCGTTCCTAAGGGTTTCTCATCTATTTCCTACATGATGCGAGGATGTAGTGGATGCAATAGGCCCGAACTGGTTTCCTTGACAGGATCTATATAATCAAGGTATGTGATCCTTTTAATATACTCGATGGTGCAGTATCAAGGGTGTAGCGTCCTTACCCATTACTCGTGACTACACACGAATTTAAGCAATTGGCTATGGGGGTGCTACGAGTGGGTGCAAAAATGTAATGTAAAAAGTACTATCATACGATCTCAGAATGCCATAAGATGCACGGACCTCCCCAAGGGTGCTAACACAATAATGATCATCCTCGTCACACGATTGTCCTTTAAGCATTCTTGTATAGGAAGCAGGTATCATGTGATCTCATAATACTTAGTATATCGTGCACTAACCTCCCCGGGGGTGCTGGCATGACACGGAGTATCTTCGCCACATGATTTCACATTGAGCACGATCCATGATGCTGTTAGCGCATACAATTACAAACATGGGTTTGCCAAGCATATGTTTATACAAATACATTAAGGGAATATTCTTGCATTTAATGATAGCATCTAATGTTGGAAGTTTGGCAGTCCCTAGTAGAGTGACCACTATGAGGGGAGACACACCGCGTCCATGGGCCCCACACCACCACATGCTAGCTCAAAGACATTGGGGGGGCTATTTCGTGGGGCTATCTTCCTCGGGTATCTTCTAAAAATAACGATAATAAACACTTGGAGTTGCCACCTAGGGTTAGGGCCTAAGACTCGGGATGTGGACCCGTTCCATAAGGACAGACCTGAGATTGACTTGAGCCAGGTTATGAAGTTGGGAAGGTGTTAGGCACCCACTTCACTTGGTTGAACCAGTCTTCTTATTAGAGGCTGAATTTCAAATATTTTCCTTTATATCCTAACCCATATGCATGAATATATATTTAATGTACAATAATATATATGTTCTATTTAATGAAAAGTCTATTTTTTTTTTTATCAGAAACAAATACTTTCTTAAGAAAAATCAGAGAAGGTGAAGCTCCTTCCCACAGAAACAAGATTTATAAGACAAAGAGGTGGTTTAAACCACCAAGACCTAAAAAGACCGAATCTAACAACTCCCTGAGCTAAATATTGTGCCCCTCTATTGCCAACGCGAGGCAGAAATCTGAAAAAAAAAAAAAAACAAAACAAAACGACTCTGACAACACTAAAATGTCTTTGGCTATTAATAGGCTAGCCCAATCAGGGAAGAGGGGAGCCTTTTACAAGCATAAATTACAGCTATGCAATCACTAAAAATGATAAAAGAGTTAATGCCCAAGTATTTGGCCAAGAGGATCCCATCCCTTACTGCCTCAGTTCTACAGCAGCTGTTGAAAAACTAATCCTTGTTCTACAGTTAGCATCGACAAAACCACGCACTAATGTAATAATAATTGCACCACTCCCGCCTTTGCATGAAGAGGATCTCCAGGCACCATCAGTGGTTAAAATGAAATGGTCCACAGAAGGAGTAGAAAAATCAGACATAGCAATAATTCTGGACTACCCCAATACAAATATACCCTTCCCGGGTGGAAGTTGAAATTGATGCTGAAACATTGAGAAGATTAGGCTCTACATGATTGAAGATTGCATTAATTATGGCCTTCCAAATCTACCACAAAGTAGATGACCAAATGAGATTAAAATCTATCAAGTTAGGAACATTCTTATAATGAACAAAGAGAAAGTTTAGCCAATCCTTAAAGCTCTCACCCGAAAAGCAAGATGTATCAAAGCGTAATGGGGAAAACCATACTGTCGAGGCAAAAGAACATTGGAATAATGCATGAACTACTGATTCATATACTCTTGAACATAAAGGACAGGTAGGAGAAGGCAATAAATTACCCCTTGCTAGAAGCTGCTTCACAGCAATAGCATTGTTACAACATCTCCACACAAAAAAATTTAAATTTAGGAATCAGTTTTAATTTCCAATTATGTTTCCAAAAAGGGGCTTGAGATGAAGAAGCCTGAAAAGTTGAAGACAAAGCATAAAAATTGGTAGATCTAACAGTAAACACATCAGATTGAGTGAAATTCAAAGTCCAAAATTCCTCTTTAGGAGAGTCAGGCAAAGGAATTTAGGCAATAGCTTTGACCTCAGCTTCAGAAAAATGAGAGCGGATGAGACTTAAATTCCAATGTTTTAAAGGGTGGGTAATAAGATCTGAACAAACATAACATTTGGCATGTGATTTCTACTTAAAACGTAACCCCTCCAGTAAAGAAGGAACCCAAACAATCCTTAAAAACTAAGGTAAAAGGCCCATCACCAATACCTCTTCTTAAACCTTGGGAGAGAAGATCCCTACCCTTTAAAAGACTCCTCCAGCCCCAGGAGTTGTTTGGTTTCATAGTGGCATCAATAAAAGATCAATGGGGAAAATATTTACCCTTAATAATTTTAACCCATAAAGCATTATGATTATGTAAAAGACTCCATCCTTTTTGAGCAAGAAGAGCATAATTAAAACAAGTCAGATTACAAAATTCAAGGCCACCTACATATTTACTTTTACAAAGCTGAGACCATTTCACCCAACATAATCCCATTCCCATATTGTCTTTCCACCAAAAGGACCTAATCAATTTATTCAGTTCTTCACATAGGCCACTAGGAAGGAGGAACATTGGCATCATGTAAGATGGAAGGGCAGAAGAACTTGATTTGATAAGAATTTCCTTACCGTCCATTGAAAGAAGACTTTCCTTCCACCCTGACAGCCTAGCTCGCACCCTTTCCACAATGTAAAAGAACATCTCTTTTTTAGAACGATCAAAACTAGATGGCAAACCTATATACTTCCCCCAAACTTGGCACCACACCAAAACCTAAAGCCAAAGAGGCATCCTCCTTTATATTAGGAGGTTTGTTGGGACTAAACCAAACACTTGACTTAGACATGTTCAACAATTAACCCAACATTCGACAATAATCTGAAATGAGTCCCAGAATCTTATGGCCCTTACAACTACCAGCTTTGGAAAAACAGTCATCAACAAATAAAATATAGCACATAGTAGGACCAAACCGACTAATACGAATGCTAGAAATAAATCTTTCACCCTCGGCCTTAAGAAAATAGCAGGAGAAAGCTTCCTAATAGAGGATGAAAAGATAAGGACTTAGAGGGCATCCTTGCCTTAAGCGCCTATTAGGATTAACCTCACCAGTCAAGGATCCATTAGCTTTAACATGAAAAGAGAATGAAGAAATGCATTCCATAATCCAATTAATCCAAGTAGCACAAAAACCAAACCTAAAATGCAAATGTTTAAGAAAGTTCCATTCTACTTTATCATATACTTTACAAAGGTCCAATTTAAGAGCCATTAAACCATCTTTCCGTTTAGAATATTTCATAAAATGCAACATTTCGTGAGCTACATAGATGTTATCTGAAATGGCTCCAAATGGAACAAATGCACCTTGATAAGGACTAATGATAGAATGAAAAATAAGTTTCAGCCAGTTGACCATGTATTTTGCAATTATTTTGTAAATGACCATGCATAAACTAATGGGTCTAAAACGATTTAACTCATAAGAAATTATACCTAACCTTGACCCCTGTTCTCGGTCAAGAGGGATGGACCCTGGCTGAAGCTTAGACGGGATTGACCTAGGCTGGTTGCTTCTCTTCTTTGGGGAATCTAGGCCTTTGATGGCACTTCAAGCCCTAGCACACTTCCCGAGGATGGAAAGTGAAGAGATCTCTTCTCTCTTTTCTCCTCCCTTTTTGTTTTCGTTCTCACCCTTTCCTCTTTCTTCTGTTGTGTCCCCTTTGGAAAAAGGAGGCCACTATTCATAGTTGTCTATCCCCCTTTTAGTGGGTTTGTCCAAAGTGGCAACAGGCCCGCTGTCCAAAAATGGCATGTTTCATGGGCTCGGCAAAAATTTCTTCTAAAAATGGTTTTTTTCTGCATTTAAAATGCCCAAATCATACCTTTTTTTTACTTAGAAATTGGCGGGCCCACCATAATTTTGGTGGACTTGTAAAAAATTAATTCCATAAAATACTTTTTTAGTAAAAAAAAAAAACATTTATTATTACTTTTTCCTTTTTCTTTTTAATTTTTTCTTTCCATTTTTGGCTAACAAAATGGCGGGCCCGTCAAAAATCTAGTGGGCCCACAAAAACTGGTAGGCCCGAGAGGAATCTTGGTCCGGACTAGCCGTTTGATCCCTGTTTTGAATTCTAGGAGCAATTTCGGGAGATCCAGTGGTCCGATCTTTGCATGCGATATATCTTCGAAATCGTATTTCTGAGCACTATCCAATGGTGTGGGTTTCAAGCTCCTAATTCATTTGTAAAAATCAAAAATAACAAAGAGGAGACTTTTTCCTTTTGTAAATTGGGGTTTTTTCGGCAATCCTTATTCATGTCGTTCCCGCACCATAAGAGAGTACTTAGAATCAATTCATCAGAATATAATATGTTATGATCGCATGCCATAAGATCGGGTTTGAAATTAGCTTGGGGCCAAATTGGGTTTCGGGTTGTATTAGGGTTTAAGTTGATTCGGGCGACTGCTGGGTTCAAGATTGAATTAGGGTTTTGGGCCACTACCGGTTCATGATTGAATTAGAGGTTAGGGTTGATTCTTGAGTCACTGTTAACATCTAGATCACCACCAAAGGCATAGATTTCCTTCTGATTTGAAGCACGAACCTGGATCATTCTCTATTTGTCATCACTGTCGGGATGGGTGACAAAATTGGGTGTCTGCACTCGGTCGCATCTCATTTCGTTATCTCGAACTTTTCCATTATAATTGGTTCTTGCACAATGCACACAAAACGTCAATCTCTTTATTCTCCTTTCCCGGGCATAAGTACTTTGTCCTCGGAATGGTCTAGGCTTTAGTTCGTGCAACTCTTTTGCACACATCTTTTGAAAGAGTGAGCAAATATGTCTTTTCATATCCACAGGTAAGTGTAGGCACCAAACCAACTTCACCTTCTTCTCCCATTTTCTTTTCAGAAGAATCCAAGGATTGGTCACCTTCTTATGTTGAATCAAAGTGGTGGGATCAAGAGGGGAATCCTCATCTCCAATCATTAGAATTCTTGATACATCAATGACCTGACTTTCATAGTCCTTCATTGCAAACTGGAGCTATTCCAACTCGTAATGTACCCAATGAAAACTCATTCTGGAAGAAGATCTCGAACCCTGGTTGCAATTGGGCCACAGTTTCATTGAACCAAGGCTCTGCATTCCCGCAAAACAGAAAATCCTCTCATTCTTTCACAAAATATCCATTAAGGGTAGGATAATAGGCTGCAATGATTTCTGTGTCATCTATAAACAATGCCTTGATGTATTCGTCCTGCTCAGATCTTTCGTCCTCTTTGATGTATTGGAGAACATACCACAATCCTCTTTTTTCTTTGCTTTTAACTACTATGGGGAACTTCATAACACCCTGATGATATTTGTCGAGTCCTATCTCTGGGAAGTATTGCATGTTCTTCATCATACAACCAATTGGGGGACTTCAAATGGCCTCATAATCTGTTGGGAAGTCTTCCTTAGCTGTTCCTTTGGTGAGGAAAGCACACGTGCCTTCTATCTCAAACCCATTGAGGCGGGCTACTTTTTCTTGTTCTCCCCCTTTTTCAATGTTGGCTAGAATTTTGACTAACTCTTGGTCTCTCGACATAGTTATCACCTTTCCTTCATATATGAACTTCACTTTCTGGTGCAAACTGGAAGATATTGCCTTTACCTGATGTACCTACGGTCTTCGAAAAGCATGTTAAAGGAGGCAAAATATCTATCACTTGGAAATCAATGTCAAATTTTGCCAGGCCAATCATCACGGTTGCCGTAAGAACTCATAGGATCTGTCTCCTTGTGTTATCATAGGCCTACATTGTTTGGTTTGATGGCCTCATCTTCTCCATATTCAGACAGATGCTTGAAGTTGACCTCAATGGTAATACATTCAAGGTAGACCCATTGTCAATTAAGACTTGTGGCACAACCTTGTCATGGCACTCAACTGTTATATGCAAAGCCCTATTGTGCCTAGCCCCTTAGTTAAGTAGCTCAGAATTGGAGAACATCAAAGACTGTACTGCATATGTTGCCCATACTATTTGTGAGAGTTTTTCCGGATTAATTTCAATATTTGTACATTTGCAAGACTTAAGCACGACTTCTGGGTGTGAGGGGGAAGCCATTGACAAACTTCAGATAGAAAAATTGGCATACACCATCTTGAGCTGTGTCAGAACATGCTTCTCTGGTTCTGTACTTAAATGCTTTTCTCCTACCCCATTTGCTTTGGGTTGCTCTACCACCAAAGACTTGTTCTTGAATTTTTTTCCCTTCGTGTCTCCATTATCCTTACGGGCAAGGATTAAAGTATCGGTATCAATCGCCGTATCGGTCGGCCAAAATTAAGATACGCATCAGAGGGTATCGTATCGTATCGGAGATACACTAAGATACGCTAAAAATACACACATAAATGGATAGAAAACATTTTTTTAAACACTTTTGCATAAATAATTTATTAAAAAAAGCTATTAATAATATGTATTATGTATAAACACTAAATTGAGGGTATCGTATTAAGAATTCAAGGTCTGTTGTTGTCCCATAAATGTAAAATCTTTGTTCCCAACCTTGATTTCCACTTTAGTTAGAGAGAAATATGGCTGACAGCAACTTTGGAACTAAAACCCTTCAAAAAATCATTTTTTTCTGAAAAATTACCCATATTGGCCATTATATGACCGTAGCGCCGATACGTATCGATACTCACCGATACGTATCGATATATATCGATACTCACCGATACGTGCTGATATATATCGATACGTACTGATCGATACATACCGATACGTACCAATCGATACATACCGATACGTACCAATACATACCGAAACGTACATTTTACCTCAATTTTATATTTTTCATAGAGTCGTATCGAGGCATGTCGTATCGTATCGATGTGTATTAGTGGTGTATTGATGCATATTGGTATGTATTGTAGGATATATATCGATACGAAATGATTTAAAAAATTCAATGTATCGTATCAGTGTGTATCGTATCGGCCGACTAAATTTAAGATACGTATCGGAGGGTATCGTATCGGTATCGGAGATACTTAAAACCATGCTTACGGGCTTTTTGATGATAATGTCCATGTGGTATCCATCACCTTCATCGTCACTGTCTGTGATGGTGATAATTCCGACCATGGGGGTGTCGTATTCATCATATTTTTGAATTCTCCTTCCTGATTTGGAGTGGGAGGTGGGGGACCTCCACAAATATCAAGGGCCATTGCTCGTACTAACTTCACCGAATTTGAGAGGTATTGTAGGTCTTTGTTTAGTCCATCCCCCTCTATTTCTCCGAGAGATTGCATCTCCTCAAGATAGTAGCGATCACTGATGGCGACATCTCCTAACATTCCCTGAGTCTCTTCCAAATAGGTTATCATCTTATTCATCTATACAACAATATCTATCAATCGATCTTCAAATATTTCTTCGAAAATGGCATCATTCTCTTCCTCACCGAGGTCTTCGTCTGATCCTAAAATCTTCCTCTACCCGGGTGGAGATTGCCGAATGGATGGCATCTATAAGATCTATGTTTGGATTGTCCCCACTTGTGGCACATACTAGGTAATCTGATGGATCTTCATATAAGAAATACCCAGATACGCCCTCTTCATCGACAAAAGTCATCATTGTCGCTATTGTACTCTTCCTCAAAGTCTTCATTTTCATTGGTTTCTTCATTATCATTAATCCCCTCCGCATCCAAACTTGATAATACTTTGAATGTATAGAATGGAACACCTCCATAGAGTTGGAGTCTGTATCATATCCTCAAAGCTCATTGACTACATTTTCGGACTCATCCTCAGTATCGCTTGTTATGTGGATCAAACACGCTTCTTCCTTGATTTGTTCTCCGATTGCTGATGCCATCACTGCCCGGAGTAATTCATCTATTACTTTTTCAATCACCAGCAAAGGGTTCTTCTCATGCTTGACGGGACGTATCAATGAAGTAGGATTCATCCTTTGCCCTTCTTTCTCCAAAACATTCACTGACCCCGTTGACGAGGTAAAATCTGGAGACCTTGACAATGTGAGAATTTCACTCCAACTGAAGCCATCTACCCATCCATTCTCAGGCTCATGGAAGAAAGGATCATACAATGTTCCTGGGTCGTGCGATGATCGGGAGTTGGGGTCATATGGTTGAGTTGTCGATGGGTATGAAGTGGGATGGTAAGAATGGGATGTTATGTGTGAGGTTGGATATTCTGAAGGAGATAATGGGTGATACGAGGGTGATGAGGGATACGATCTTGGGTGGTATGATAGGGATTTGGGTACTAATGGCAAAGGTGGGTGATAGGAAGGGCCACGTGTTGGCGTAGCAAGTAGATATGAAGAGGTATGGAATGTTGGGACATCAGATGATCAGCAAAGTTCAAGGTGGGGGTGGGTTCTAAGAAGGGGTAGGGTGAGAGTTGGTGAGGGGCTGGGGAAGGAGGAATGGGAGGGGTGCGAGGTTGGCTTCAATCGTATGTTCACACAAGGTGGAGGAGGAGGAGGAGGAGGAGGAGGAGGAGGCAAGGTGAAGAAAGAGTCCAAGACTATGATAACCTGTTAGCGGGTAAAAACTAAGCTGTTATCGGGTAAAAAATAAGGGTAATTTGATCATTTAAAAACACCAGGGGAGAGAAATAGATGTAAACGTTTAGTAGTAGGGGAGTATCAAAAGAAAATATATAGATATATATATATATATATATGACAATTAGGGTCTTTGAATAAATATGGGCTGAGTATAGGAAGAGTGGTCGTAATTACCCTTTCCTTTTATGGATAAAGCACACAAGGGAACTTGACATATGGGTGACCGATGCATATTTGCCTGTGTGCTCACCACCTAACACATATAGTCGCGGACAAAACCAAGACAAATGTTTTTGCTACGTGTCCCCATCCAAATAATGCTCCACATGTCATTGGAGCAATCAACGGTCAACAGTTGCCGATTCTGTGGACCATATGTACCAGCGATGGGATGACCTACGATTCAAAGCCCAGATATTTCAGAAGGGAAAGCAGATGTGGGGATTTACCGAAAGAAAAAAAAAACAAAGAAGATATGGGGTGCAGGAAGAAGAGCCGAGCCGAGCCGAGCCGAAGATGGGATCATTGTTAGAATCTCTCTCTATCTCTCATTTTTTAACCAAACAAATGTTGCAGTCTCTTCAGCTCCTTCCCTACAACTTCCTCTCAGCTCTTTCTCCTCCCTCCTATCCATCTTTAACTACCATTTCTTCTTCCCCTTCTTCTTCTTGCTCCTACAGAGGCACCTTTGTCAGCCGGGATCGCAGCCAACTCCGAACCAGACCCGGACCTTTGCATGCCCAGCTCTCTGAGCCCACCACGGCAACGACAGAAACCCCACCGGAAGATGGACCAATCGAACTTCCTTCGTCTTCATCTTCATCCATCTTCGCCACCACTGATGACCCATCTCCCATCCAAGTCGCTGCCAGCGTACTTCTCACTGGCTCTGTCTCTGTTTTCCTTTTCCGCGCACTGAGACGTCGGGCCAAACGAGCTAAAGAGTTGGTAATTACTGTTATCTATTGCTGCCGTCCTCTTTGATTCAATTCAATTCCATTATTAATGAAGTGGTGGATGCTGTTGTTTTTGTTTCAGAGAGTAAGGTCCGGTGGTGTCACCAAAAGGACTCTTAAGGATGAGGCATTGGATAGTCTCAAGGCAATGAAGCCGACCTCAGGTGAGGAAGGGTCCACTCCTTCCCCTGCTCAGGCATTGTTGGGAGGAATCACAGCCGGTGTCATCGCCCTTTTGCTTTATAAGTTCACCATCACTATCGAGGCGGCACTCGGTCGGCAGACTATCTCTGATAACTTCTCGGTCTGTACCCTATTTACCTCCCGTTCTTTTTTCTCTCAGAAATTTCAGGAATTTCTGAAAATGTTCGTCACTTTTATTTATTTCTTTAGCAATTTCAATATTTCATGTTCCAATTTTCAAATGAAGCTTCTATCTTTAATTTATCCAAACAATTTGAGCATTGCTCTTACATTCCATTTGTTGAATATGCCATACTGCAACTGTTGTGTGTTGGTTTGGAAAAGTTGAAAAATTAGGAAATTTTTCCCCACCCTTCTAGAGCGGTGAGGAATTGTTATGCTAATTGCTGAGTAGTGCTTTGGTTGCATGACTGACATCAAAGGTGTAGGGATTTTGCTTTGAAACATTGGAATAGGAGGGTGGAAATCCCAATTAAAGTTGTGAGTATGTAAGAAACAGAATATAGGCAATAGGTATAAGACTTTGACAAACACTTAATAAAATCTTATTAAAAGAAGAAGGAGAGTATCGCTTACAGGTTAAAACAAAGATGCAGGAAAGTAAACAGAAGACCTTCCAATATATGTAGAGCTGAGTCTTATTGGTATACTCTCCTTAACATATTTGAATGCCCCATATTTGTATACAACCGGGTTGACCGTCCGTCCTCACCTCCAAGATAAAACAACTCTCCAAACACTTAGGGTGCAACTCCAATAAGTGATTGCAATAGGGAAAAACGAAGGTAATACTCAGTACTTGTACTGTGTACGAAAGGTAGAGATCAGAGTATTTTAGGCAAAACAGAGACTGTTTCTCTGCAGAACGCTAAGTAAACAATATTGGCAGAGAGCGCTTTTACCCACAGTAAGGTTTTTCCTAAACATAATAGAGAGCAATCTCGTTTTGGACTTCTATATTATAGAAGAGAAGGTGTCTATATACGTACAGGTACATGGGTGTATGAACTATTGTACATGTACGTATGGGTAACTTGAATTTGAAGTTCAAAAATTCAAATTCAAATTTTGTGTAAAATGATACATCTCTTGACACCCACACCCACACCCACACGCACACCCGTACCCGACCCTATCCTCAGCCAGGCTCGGCTTGGCGCGCACGATTCAAAGCACCCCAGGAGACCCCACACACACATGAGAAGGGAGAGTTCCTCTCCAAAGGGCTTGCATCCTTAAGAAACAATCCTACTTATATATCCCTCACACCTTTCATCCAAAACCAATGTGGGACTAAACTTTGAAAAGTTACTTTAGCTCCTTTCCAACTTGTCCTTACTTGTGTACAAACTATTTTCAAAAAGCAAAAAGGGGGGAAAGGTTTTTAACATTATTTGAAACTTTAAATATACTAAAGTAACATTTTATATTTTATAATATGAAATCCAACACAGTATCTTCTCATTGTTTTATTGATGAATGTTGCTACCCTTGGTTAGGTTGTATAAGAGGCTTGGTCTCTTGTTCAAGGTCTGATACACATATGCTTTTGTATTTAGGAATCAAAAATCAAATTGAGCTTCAAATGTTTTTGCTTTATGACTCTTTCCAAACAGACATTGTTCTATGGAAGAAAGATGTTGGGACTTAATGGCTTTAATTCACCTTGCTATTTACCTTAGATGATAACACAAATATCCTCTTTTAGTTTTCTCTTGAGATACAGCATAAACTAAGCTACATATTAATCATCTGGGAGAGGGTTCCCTAAATGGAAGTGTGGCCCCTACACCATCGCATGGGCCAATGGGAGCACTAGTTGAAGCATCAATAGGGGCAGGATTTCTACCTTTCATGAGGGGTGGAGAGGTCATTTTGGCCACCACTGTGTCTGGGCGTAGGGGCCATGCTGCTTTTTAGGCTTCTTTCTACCTAATCATATATCCTCTGTAAGAAAATGTTGACACTGTCGCTTCCATTGTTAGTGACCTGTGATATACAGGAAAAGAGAGATGCTGGATAAAAGCATGAAGTATGGTGGACGAGGGGAGGAATTTCCCGGAAAAATATTCTCATTCAATTGTTCATTCCCAAGTCTCTCTTTGTTTAGATTTCAATTTCGATTCAGGGGGTGATTTGAATTTTTGAGAGTGTTTGGTATGATTCTTACACCCTTTGGTATCTTCTCTCCACCCTATTCTCTGCAACCCCACCGGTAGTTGGTACTGAGATGGCACCCAATAAGCAAAGTCATGAGCTGCCTCTTACCATGTCGGGCATGTGATAGGATGGAATGATCATAGCATGGAAAATTATCCTCAGTCCCTTCTCTTTCCCTGCAATTGGGTCTTTGTGAGTTTCGAAGTAAGAGCTTGACGAGAAGAGAATGTCCCATTTTTGCTGGAGCAACGTTGGGATAACCAACCAAAACCCAGAAGAAAAATCAATAATGAGCTCTGTTTCAGTTCAAATATTCGAAATGCATACACATAAGAAAGCTCTGATTGTCACAATAGATGAGCATTGAGAAGAGAAGTTTGATTCACCTGTGAATGCGTTGTAGCTGAAATATTGGAAGCCGCCATAACTGTGATTTGTCAAGAATACCACAGATATGTACGTTATAGGATGTGTGAAACCAAAGAATGTATTGAGTGGAAGCCTTGAGATTCGATAGCGAGTAGATAAGATGAGTGTTTGATTGACAATCGAAGGTCAGTCAGAGCCACATGTTTTGAGATCATATTCTGTTCTTGGAAGGAGAGAGAATGAGGGATTAGGGACAACTTAAAACAGACCGAGGAATGGATTAAAATTTTGTCTCCATTTTCGTTTTCGTAACAGGGTTGGGGGCGAGGGGGGTGGAAACGACATCAGAGCTTCGAAGTTCTTAAAATGGCGGATGACCATTCAGGTTTGCAGTCCCACTCCACCCCCACCCCATTCTTTGCAAATGTTCTATCAAACCTGAGAAAGATGCAACCAAACAATTTCAATTTCTTGACCAAAAAACTATTTGTTGACTTATTTTAAGAATCAATCTGAAATCAATCCTAATAGAGCCTAAAATAATTATGGTTTTAAAAGATGAAGGCAAAAGAAACTCTTGGATTCTCTAGATTTTATGAAGGAGAACACTAACTTCTCGTGTGAGTTTTTTTTAAGAGAGAGATCCTTTAGCCATTTGATCAAATCATGCTTCTTTTTTTTTCTCAAAATCTGAGAGAGAATAGAATTTTGATTGGTGCAATCTTTGATTATGCCCAATAGAATATTTTAGTTTGATTGATTTGGAGTTGCTTGACATGTGTGCTTTGATTACAATTTATGGAAACATCAAAGAAGGTTAAAATTTGTACTTGGACATTTTTAGATTGATGAGACCCTTGTATATACCCCATTAGAACAGCAGAGATTATCGACTATGTTCTTAGTCCAACTGTCATCATCTAATCTGGCCTTCAGTAATTCTGACAGAACTTTTTCTTATGTTTTCAGGTTCGTCAAATAACGATAACAATAAGGTAGGCCACTCTGCAAATTACAGCATTTGCATTTAAATTCATTTCTGAATGATATTCTCTCTTCTACAGGACCATAGTGAATGGGTTGTGCTATCTGGCTACATTTATTTTCGGCATCAATTCTATTGGTTTACTCCTCTACTCTGGGCAGCTGGCAATCAACTCCTTCATGGAAGACACAAGTGAAGCAACTGCAGGTAAAAATGGGCAGAAAAGCAAAGAAAGTCCATCAACTGAGCTGCCTGTAGGAAATGACAAATCCAGCAGCGCTGAAGGGGAGCAAGCTTCTGATGAGACGTAAATAGTCCTAAAGAATGATGGGAAACACTGCAATCACATTTCATTTACTGAGATTCTTGGGGAACATGGAAAGCAACAGCAGCGATAGGTACCTAAGTTCTGATTTGATTGAATAATGGAAGACATGAGCACTTGTATCACAGAGTGTATCTATTTCCTTGATCAAAATTCCGCACCATTTTCTGATTTGATTGAATAGCTTTCATTTGCCATGGAGTATGGCTTGAGTTGTCGCCAACAATCTGGAGTATCAAATTAAATTACGCCTTTTTTCAGGGTATTTCCGTGTGTAACCAAGCTGGTTAAAACAGATTTTTGTAACCTCTTTTTTTTACCCTTGCCCACATCACTTACACTGGTGTGGATGAGGTCATTTTTGTATTTCTTTGTCCTCTCTGCTTATTTGTTTCAGAATTGGAATGTAGAGCTTTCATGGAGGAATGGATTTAAGTCGGAAACATTCAATACAGTCGGCATTTGGTACTCACTTGAGAGCTTCAATAGTTCACTAAAAGCCTGTGGTGTAATGAACCGTATGTTCTTCAAACAGAGAGAATAAAAAGAAAGGGTTCACTATGGGAACTGACGGTGACAGGGGTTACTGGGCTGATGCGGCTGGTTAGAGATGCAGAGCAGAGGGAGAAGGTATGACCATTTGTGTTGTAGAGGAAGGGAGCTATGCGTTTGTGTGACTTTAAATCCTGCTTACAGGGGCCTAGTTAGAGATGCATAGCAGAAGCCTCAGTCCTCTAGTCACCTCCCAGAAGTTTCAATTTACATATCATTTTCAAGACTTCAATGCTTCCATTTTTCCCCCAGTTGTTACCGTACTCATCTCATAATTGTTGCATTTCAGGGTTGAAATTCTCATATCCCATATGATTTCACGCTCCAAGTTTCATATCTGAATTCCATTTCTATTTGCTTGCCAACGATTTTTACTTATTTCTTCAGATCATTTAGATTTTTCAGTTGAAAATTCACTCCTTGTTTTCTTCTTAGTATGGTTCTACTATATTTGTCGATTAGAACAAGAGGGATTTTTTTTTAGCTTCCTCTTTTTCCTGCACATTATCTTCCACTGCCCACTACAGTCTCTCTGCGATTGTATCGTCGGGTGAGAAAGTCCTCGGAAAATGATGGCTCTCACTCGGAAAATAATGGAAAGAAGCATAGATACTGGTGCGCAACCCTGCTCATCTCCGGGTGGGAAATGCATTGGACACAAGTCTTCTCTAATTGCGCGCATTCTAATGCTGTGAGGAGTCGAGTGTAGGAGCCATGAGGTTCCTCCGTCCATTTTCGCCAGAGGGAGTTGCTGCAAAAGTTCAGCAACGAAAGCAGGGGTAGTGTCACCATTACCATTGGTCATACAACATTGACTTTGTTGGTGTACAATGTCTTGTATTCCGTCACAGTTTAACTCAGAGAGTACTGGTGCAGCGCCTCGATAGACAGGATGACGATCCAATTAGCTGGTTAGTGGGCTATGGGGTTGTAAGGGGGCAAGAGGCCCCCCTGTATAGCAGGGGGTGTATGGGGGGCGCAGCCCCCTGCTCAAATTTTTTATTTGAGGGCAATTGTGTATTTTCTGGATTAGTTTTTTCATTATATATTGGTAGCGAGGGTTTCTTTCTCTGTAATGCAAGCAATACAGAGAGGTGTGAGGGACGGGCGTCGTAACCCTATTCTCCATTGATAGTGAAGCAGGATCTCATCTCACCGGGGACGTAGGCAATTTTGTCGAACCTCGTAAATCTGTGTGCATTGCTTGTTCTTGTTTTTCCATTATCTTCTACATTGTTTTAGGATTGCGTTTCTACAAATTGGTATCAGAGCTCTAGTTTCCGTTTTCTAGGGTTTACTATCACGATGGCAGGGAAGGTATCGAATGTCAAGTATGATATCGAGAGGTTTAATGGGAAGAATAATTTCACCCTTTGGTGTCAAAGGATGAAAGATCTTCTGATACAATAGGGTTTGGCGAAAATGTTGTTGGAGAAATCGAAGAAACCTATAAAAATTACTGACGAAGATTGAGAAGAGATGGAGGAAAAAGCGGTAAGTGTTATTCGATTAAATCTTTCTGATGATGCCCTACAATATGTTGTGGGTATTAAATCTGCACCACAGTTATGAGCGAAACTTGAAAGCATCTACATAACAAAGTCCTTAACGAACAAATTGTTCATGAAGAAGCAATTGTATTCTCTACAGATGGAGGACGGTATGGATCTATTAGAGCATCTTAATATGTTCAATTAGATCGTAAGTAAACTTGCAAACCTGGAGGTCAAGATCGAGGATGAAGACAAGGAGTTACTGTTGCTGTCGTCGCTCCCAGAATCATATGATTACCTAGTAGCGACTCTCTTATACTGGAAGGAGACCATTGAGATGGATGAAGTCGCGGCTACCTTTATGTCCAATGATACAATAAAGAAGGCCAGTAATATGAAATCTAAAGGAGAATGTCTTTTCGGAGGTGATAAGGAACATGAAAGAGGGAGATCAAATCAGAAGGGATCTGGGAAGAGTTGATCGAAATCAAAAGGGGCAAAGACAAAGGTCTCTTGTTACTATTGCAAGAGAAAGGTCATCTGAAGAGAGAGTGTTTGAAAAGAAAGGCGGACTTAAAGAAGAAAAGTGTAGATAGGGCATCTGAGGAAGCTAGTGTGACTGACAGTTCAGATGGAGATGTACTTTCTATATCATCAGGTAAAAATCAACCTTCTAATTCTTGGATTTTAAATTCTGAATATTCATATCATATCATATGTGTTCACATAAGGATTTGTTTGATACATATCAACCATTTAATGGTGGGTCTGTCCTAATGGGGAATGATGTTGTATGCAAGACCATTGAGATAGGCACTATCAAAATCAAGATGTTTGATGGGATAGCAAGAACTTTAGCAGATGTGAGACATGTACCAGAATTAAGGAAAAACTTATTATCTTTGAGGGCACTTGATTCAAATGGCTATACATAGCAGAAGGTGGAGTTCTAAAAGTCATTAAGGGTATTATGGTTGTCATGAAGGGACAACTAGCAGGAAACCTATACAGACTCATAGGGAGCACAGTTACAGGTGGAGCATCTGTGACTACAGATGCAGTATTTGATACAGATGATACATATCTATGGCATATGCGATTAGGGCATATGGGAGAAAGAGGATTGATGGAGCTTCATAAAAGAAAACTGTTGAAGGGAGTAAAAACTTGTAAACTGAACTTCTGCAAATATTATGTGTTCGGGAAACAGTGCAAGGTTAGTTTCAAAACATAAGAGTAAAGGGGTGCTTGATTATGTACACATCGATGTATGGGGTTCTTCAACAATAAAATCTAAAGGTGGGGCAGAATACTTCGTGACCTTTGTTGATGATTACTCAAGAAAAGTCTGGATCTACTTCATGAAGCATAAAAGTGAGGTGTTCACTAAATTTAAGGAATAGAAGGCTGAGGTAGAAAGGAAGACAGGAAAGAAAATTAAGTACTTGAGAACAAATAATAGAGGGGAGTACACATACAAGCCATTTCTAGAATTGTGCAAAGCTGAAGGGATTACACGTCACTTCACAGTTCCAAAGACACCACAACAAAATGGTATAGTTGAAAGGATGAATAGAACACTTCTAGAAAGAGCTCGGAGTATGAGGCTGAATGCAGGGTTGAGCAAGAGATTTTGGGCAGGAGCAGTGAACATGGCATGTTTCCTCACCAACAGGTCTCCATTAAAGATGATTGATTGATTGTAAAATTCCCAAAGAGGTATGGACATAAAAACCAGTAGATTATTTTATTCTAAAAAAAAATTTGGTTGTCTAGCCTATGCGCATGTTGAGAGTGAGCAGCGTTTCAAGTTAGACTCAAAATCTAAGTAGTGTATCTTTCTTGATTTTAAGAAAAACGTAAAGGGATTCAAGTTGTGGGATCCAAGTTCACAGAAAGTTATGGTTAGTAGGGACGTATTTGATGAGTCTCATATGGTGAAGTCAAATTACAATTCACAAGCAGTTGTTGAAAATAAAGAATGTTCTACTGTGCAGGTGGAGTTAGGTGACTCAGAAACAACAAGAGAGAATGAGTCATCAAGTGACTTACCAGGATAATAGAAAGCAGTAGAAGTTCCCTATACTGTGGTAAAGGATAAAGGGAAGCGTACTCACAAAGAACCTGTGAGATACGGGTTTGAGGACATGGTTGCCTATGCCCTCACTGTAGGTATAGGTGATCCATCTTCTTACCATGATGCTTTGAGTGATGCACAACATGATAAATGGATGGTAGCTATGATGGAGGAAATGGAGTCTCTACAAAAGAACAAGACTTGGGAGATTGTGGAAAAACCCAATGGAAGAAAAATCATTGGGTGTAAATGGGTCTTTCGTAAGAAAGAGGCAGCATCTAAGAAGAAGCGTGAAAGGTATAAGGCCAGACTTGTAGCCAAGGGTTATGCACAGAAGGAGGGGATAGACTATAATGAAATATTCTCTCCAGTGGTGAAACACACTTCGATCAGGGTACTATTTGCTTTGGTGGCCATATATGATTTAGAGCTTGAACAACTTGATGTGAAAACTGTATTTCTTCATGGTGACTTTGAGGAACAGATTTACATGGAGCAACCTAAAGGTTTCAAGGTGCAAAGAAAGGAAGATCATGTTTGTTTGCTTAAGAGGTCGCTTTATGGTCTTAAGCAATCTCCTAAGCAGTCGTACAAGCGTTTTGATTTCCACATGATGAAGATTGGCTACATAAAAAGTGAGTATAATAGTTGTGTTTATTATAAAGTGTCAAGTGATAATTCCATTATTTTGTTGATGCTTTATGTTGATGACATGCTCATTGCTGCAAAGAACAAACATGATATAGTCTCTTTGAAGTCTTTGTTGAGTGCTGAATTTGAGATGAAGGATCTTGGTGCTGTTAAGAAGATCCTTGGCATGGAAATCCTTAGAGATAGAAATGCAGGTAAATTTTGGGTAACTCAGAAGAGGTATATTGAAAAGGTGCTAGAGCGTTTCAATATGGAAAAAGCCAAGCCGGTTAGCACTCTACTAGCCAGCCACTTCAAGTTATCTGAAGGGAATGCCCTACAACACATGAGGAGGTGGAACATATGTCTCAGGTCCCCTATGCTAGCGTAGTTGGGAGTCTCATGTAGTCAGTGTTGTTAGCAGGTACATGATTAATCTAGGGAAGGAGCATTGGAAGGCAATTAAGTGGATCTTCAGATATTTAAGCAAGACTAAAGATATATGTGTTATGTTCAGTGGTAAGGGAAGTTCCACAGAATTGGCGGGTTATGTTGATTTTGACTATGCCGGTGATTTAGATAAGAGGAGGTCTACTACAGGGTGTGTATTTACATTGGTTGGTGGACCTATATCATGGAGGGCGATGCTTCAGTCTACAGTTGCATTATCCACTACAGAGGCAGAGTATATGGCGGCAATTGAGGCTGCCAAGGAAGGAGTCTAGTTGGCTGGATTGGTTCGTGAGTTGGGGTTAGAGCAAGAGGTACAGTGTTACATTGTGACAGTCAAAGTGCCATACATCTTGTAAAGAATCAGGTGTTTCATGCAAGGACAAAGCATATTAATGTGAGATTTCACAAGATCCGGGAGCTTGTGTCAGAAGGCAGTATTTACTTGAGAAAAATTCATATAGATCTTAATCCTGCAGATATGTTTACTAAGCCAGTTACTGCAGAGAAGTTCGAGTCTTGTTTGAACTTGATTAATATTACTCATTGTTGAAGATGAGGGACACACCAAATAGGTGCGGGTTTGTACCTCTGATGAGGTACGGGGAGACGTCTACAAGTTATCTTTACAGGAGGCTCGACAGAATTCAAGCCAAGGTGGATATTGTTGGTGTACGATGTCTTATATTCCATCACAGTTTAACCCAGAGAGTATTGGCGCAACTCCTCGACAGGCAGGATGACAGTCCCGCTAGCTAGTTAGCGGGCTATGGGGGTTGCAAGGGGGGCCGGAGGCCCCCTGCATAGTAAGGGGTGTAGGGGGGCATAGCCCCCTGCTCGAATTTTTATTTGAGGGCAATTGTGTACTTTTCGGATTAGGGTTTTTTGCTATATATTTGTAGCGAGGGTTTCTTTCTCTGTAATGCAAGCAATACTGAGAGGTGTGAGGGACGAGCGTCGTAACCCTATTCTCCATTGATAGTGAAGCAAGATCTTATCTCATCGGGGACGTATGCAATCTTACTGAACCTCGTAAATCTGTGTGCATTGCTTGTTCTTATTTTTTTATTATCTTCTGTATCTTTTTAGGGTTGCGTTTCTACAGACTTTCCTTCTCCTTCGGAGGATTCAAGACTGTACATTTACGGGTACAAACTTAATTTCATCTGGGAAGAATCTCTATAGAGGGTTGAGGCAAATGCACTGGGGAAAATGGATTGCAGAGATTAGACTCCTGCATGAGGAGGTGGAAGTAGAGGAAGGGAAAACACAATGGCATGGATAGTTTAGGTATTAAATTTAATTTTAGGAGCAGAAAGGTAAGGTTGCAATTGTTTTTATGCCTAATTGCAATTACTATTACTCCCTTATAGTCTATACTCAACTTATGTTTACTCAAAGTTTCCTACTCCCAACTTTTTTTTTGATTTCTCCAGAAAATATAATGTCCACACTCTCTTCTCCCCTGATATTCTGGAAACCTTAAATTACCCTATTACTCTCCCTCTCCTCTCCCGTGTTCTTCATCCAACAGCTCACCGTTGCCCGCTACCACCATCTACCCTGTCTTCTGTATCACCCCCACCCCAGCCTGCCC
>NC_056569.1:14329334-14432622 GCF_013358625.1 Macadamia integrifolia
AAAAAAAAAAACATAAGGCCAAAATAGAATTCTTTTCAAAGAGAATGTTCAAATAAACTCATTTTTAAACTAATTCTGAATACAAAAAACTTATTTGTGAACCTCATATTTTTTTTATTTTAAATTTGGATTGATTCTAAGATCATTTATTCAATTTTGACCTGATTAATCCTACAGGGATGTTTTGATCAATTTTGAAATATGATTTCAAACATAACTAAGATCATCTCGCCTCTTAATCCATAATTTTCTTGTCTTTTATGCCATAAGTTAGACTTATCCCAGTAGTAGAGCCCGCACTAGTTCTCAACCATCTAAACTCCAAATAGGAAGACTAGTCATTCTTGCATTACTATATATATGGAGAAAGGAACCCTAACCGCTTGCGTGTCTCTATGTCCAAATGCCTCCATGTGCTCTCTATTGATCTCCACATTATTGCAATGGCTATGTAAACGGATAGGGTTCTCTTGCCCTACGTATATTATATGAGAAAAAGAGGGCAGGAGGTTCTTCAGGTTATGTGGAGATAGCGCGCACCATTTTCTGCACCCTATTGTGTCTAAACGTTTCTTGTGCCAACAATGTACCATTCTTTATCCCATATTAAATATTTATATACAGTGCGTCACATTGATTTATTAGAAGGTTTATAATGGAAGGGCCAGCTGACAGCGAGCATATACATGGCTGAACTATCAACCATGTGTTTGAAACGTTTATTTATGAACTATTACAGTTTGTAATAGGGAATTGCTTAGCAAAAAAATAAGTTTATAATAGGATATTTACACCTTGTATCAGCGTAGACTTATTTCAAAACCCACTTAAAAAAAAATGACTTATATTTTCTTCTTGTATATTAACATAAACCTTAAAATATTGTAATCCCTAAAATTTAAAACTACAGAAAGGAAATATATTGTCACATATGAGTAAACACTCTGCGGGAAAATCCTATGTATGGAAATTTAATTTTTCCTACTACCATAGCTCATGATAATATAAACGTGAGAAAGTCTCTGAATATTCTAATAGCCTTCCAACCATTGGTTTCTATTTTTAATTATAAATTAAAGGAAAGAGTTTTCTGAACATGAGACATTGTCTACTTCTACATGTGAGTGTTTTTATAATTTTTCGAATATGGTATATTTTTTATTTACACTCATGTAAGTGGGCCTAGAGAACGTCTCATGTTCAAAGACATTTTTTCTATATAAATTAATCGCTTTAATATTAACAAAACCTCTATAATTGTAATTCTTCCCATTGACTAATTTTATATATAATAATTGCAAACATTTAATTTTCCTCTCTCTTTTAAATTTATTTTTGAGATAAGTTTTTTGTCTATTAGGTTTAGAAAGTATCTTTGGACCTACTTAAATATCTATCATGTGGAAGATTACATAGAGCTCAAGACATCAGAGTCTCTTTCTCAAATATTATGTTTCATAAGAAACAAGGTAGACTGAGTGAAATCAAATAAAAATTTTAAAATCTAATGAAAAAAAATTAAAATATGCAGGTTAAAGATCCAAGGAATTCACCATAAATATAGAAAAATATAAGATGAATCTAAGTCTAAAATTTGAAATGTGGCCAATCTAGACTATTTCTAGATATTCATCAATGAAAATTTCTTAAATAATCTTTTCATATGGAACAACTTAGTATGAGACAAAAAAATGGTAGAAACTTTTTCCATTTTACTCTTAACTGATTATTTATCAAAATTAACATACACATATATAAAGGCACAAATTACAAATAGTGTTAATTTGTTAGGGGTTTCCACTCCGATTGCCTCTTTTATATTTTTTTTCTAGAATATATTATCCATTCATCCCCACCCACCTAAAAAAAGACTTGATTTTTCTCATTATCAAGTAATTGCCGTGCCAACCTCGTTTTTGAAACTCATATTCATATTTAATTAATCACTCTTCTCTATATTATAAATAGGGAACTACATTTATATGCATTGAACATAAATAATTTCTATAAGCACGAGTCGTATAAAATAAATGAAAGTAATTTTTCTATTCCCATAAATCTAGAATGCATCTCTAGATTGGCACTACTATTTTTTTTTTGGATGCCATGTGAAGATTAGGTAGAACTGAAATTTTTTTATGGATAGATGAACCCAAAGATTTCAATAAAGTTGGCCAAATTACAAGAGATAATGTACAGAAAATCTGTTGCAAGAAAAATGAATATTTTTAAAATAAATGGACAGATAAACATTATAAGGTAATATACCAATACATTTAGTATGATCGAATCTGAATTTAAAACTTGACGCTCAAGTTTTTTTAGAGAGAGAGAGAGTGGGGCAAGCAACTTGACTTTGCCGCTGCATCCCTCAACAAAACTCTACCAATAACCTTTTGACATGATTGCACCCAAAACCTTATGTGGATCTCTAGACGCCATGGTGATCTCTTGCCCTAAAAGCACTGGCCATCTCCTCCACCACCAGCTTTCCAGAGCGCTCCGCTTCCCTAACCGCAGCGGCTACATTATCCACCACCTTCTTTGCCGGAGCTGGTTTGATCACCGGCCGATAGTGATGCAAAGGCATAGAATTGGAGTCCAAGTAAGACAGGACCACCACCATAATCACACATGCTGCAAACATCGGTATCGGCCCAAAACTCCAAAATAAAAAAACCATAGCAAAGTAAAGCAACCTCAACCCAACCTGCCAGAAATTATTCCCCCTTATCACTGCCGCCTGAACAAGACTCACCGGCAAATCCGTATTGGGTGTACTTATAAAGAAATCGGCCTGAACAAAGCACCTCGCCGCCTGGATGAACGTCAAGAAGGCAAGAATGAAAGATAAGAGCATGGTTATGTACTTGAGGGAATCGGTGGCGGCGCTTGAGTCTCCGAGTATAAACACGTTCCTGAAGAGATTACTGGATGAGCTTCCCACCAATGCTCCTATCAGGGAGCTTAGTGTAAGACAAATGGTAGCTAAGCAAATTGCACTTGTTGTGTTTGTTGATATCACTGAAAGTGCCAAACTTAGATGAGATGAATCACCCTGCATAAGAAATACCCATTAGCTGCAATCGAATATTATGTTCGCGATCGTTTCACCTAAAAGCTCGAACCATTATGAAAAGGCAACATATATACCTCCATCATGCACTTAACCCAACTCTTCTTGTTGAGGTTCTCATAGCCGATGGTGGTTGCTTTGGGATTTGTTCGGACTCTGTAGATGAGGTAGAGATGGTAGGTGAACATGATCAAGAGCCCTCCTGGGACCAATATCAGGTCCAGGTATTGTACTCCAAACGCCATTACTAACTATTATCACCTTCTGAGTTCTTCTGGTTCTTTGCTTGCTTCATTGGAAATTTATGAGAGATGAGGTTGATAATGGTCCTAGCTTATCTTCTTCTTATTTTATGGAAGTATTGACTGACTTAAGAACTCCCAACTCTTAAGCCTAACTCCAACTGGATAAAGACAATTCTTAAGGGGTTGGAAATGAACTCAGGACTCATCGATGGGTCGTGGGGAACCCAATTGACATTTAATATACAACATTGACCTTTGAGGGTTCGTAATTCCTAAACGTAATTGAGAATTTGAGATTCCAACCCAAATAAAAGGCCTAAAAGCTCGCACTCCCAGAAAAAAAAAAATGTGATCAGCATGGTTGTCGCATAGGTATAGGCAGCTACAAAGTCACCCTTAATGCCTAATGGGGAGTAGCACTGAGCAGTCAATGGCTAGGGTGTAAGACAATTTGGACTCTTCCTTTGGTGAGTCCTACTAGAGATTCTCAACCGCCTGATGAAGGAGCATATTTATTTATCTTTTTCTTTTTGTTTATTTATTTAGTAGGGGAAAAAATCCTAAAAGGCAGAGTGGCCTCTACACCCAGACATAGGGAGGGACAAAATAACAGCCCCACCCTCATGAAAAATGAAAATTCTTTCGTTTGCGTGTGATTCCGTTGGTCCCGCTGCCTTTTAGGATCCATCTCCCTATTTATTAGGAAAAAAGAACGCCAAGTGATGCATCTACGCCTAGACATAACAAATGGGAAAAGACTACTGCCTCGCATTGAAGATGCTCTTGCACACCCTCTCATAGGTGCATACACACCAACGAGTAGCGTCCTTTCTCCCTCTTTATTTTTAGGGCTAAAGAACTTTGTCCACTTATAGAGCCATTTGGGCGGTGCCATCTTTTGGTACCTGCCTATGTTTGGGTGTAAACACAAGTGGACAGGGTTCTTTCCTTCTTATTATTATTTTGTTATTTTATTTTTTGTAATAGTTTAAGGTTTTTTTTTTTTGTGCAAACAGTCCCCTAAGGGGCAGAAAAGTATATTAGGCCACAGAGGGCAAAAACATGCTTACAATCATTAGAATATCCTTCAGAAAGGTGGAAATCCAGTAGGAAATTGCCCATTTAGAGATGGCATGGGCTACAACATTCTCAGATATACCTATATGAAAAAAAGAGCAAAACTCAAAACAACTCTGTAGAAGATGAATATCCACAACAATAGCAGCTATTTCTGATGGAGGCAGAAAAGAAACGTCAGAGATGCACCTGTTCATAACCTGACTATCTGAATGAACTGTAACACGACTCAAGCTAGCTTTCAAAGCTGACTTAAGACCAAGTCTAAGACTAAGAGCTTCACCCATGAAAGTAGTGCTAGGGAAGAGATGGTCTGAGGCAACCATGATGAGCTTCCTACTACCATCCAAAGCAAAACAACCAATACCCATAGCCTTTGGCCTCTCCGACAAACTTGCATCAGAAAAAGCGAGGGAGGACTCCACTGGGACAACCGAGGGGTTGTGGCAATGGTGAACAGATGGTTGAGGGTCAAAAGACCCAGGGATGAGAGACAAAGCCTCCTCCACTCTCTGGTTGACTAGGGAAATCCAAGAGGTGAAAGGTGGCACGGCTATGCGAAAAACCCTAGAATTTCGTTGCTTCCAAATCTCCCAAGCAATGGTTGCATGCGCAGAGAATCTACTCCATTGCTCATTCTTTGTTAACCTGGTGTCTTTCCCCATTTAAGAATCCATGCATGAAGCAGCAAACTGGGGTTGGGCGAGGATCTCATGGAAACACATGAAGCAAACCAAGCTTGTTGGGCTAGGGGGCACTCAAGAAGTGCATGTTCCATTGTCTCAGGGGCAAGTCCACAACTAGGGCAGATATTCGACTAAATGATTTGTCTGTGTTTAAGATTAACCATTACACCAATATCATTTAAACAAGCTTTCCATAAGAACACCTGCACTTTAGGAGACACCTTTGAATTCCACACAATCTTCCAAACCACTTTGGGGATAGAGCAGCTTTTGGCTGCAAAGCTAGATTGAGGAGGGGTAAGAGAGGCACCTAGCCTATAAGCAGACTTTACTGAGAAGACTGTTGTGACCCGATAGTCACTGAGAGGGGGGGTGAATCAGTGAGTCCAATTCCGATCCCTAAAAACCTGTCCAATGTCTGGCCAAGAAAAACCTGATATACCTGTCCTTGTTTGCACACAGTCGTATGCACACTCAGCCTCTCATAGGCACTTCCAAGTGTGCACACCCGTTCCACATTCCACGCACTTCAATATAAAATGCAAACAACAAGCGCCCACAACACAGGGTTTTTATGAGGTTCGGCAATTTGCCTACATCCCCAGAGTAGTGCCTGTAAAGGCTTCGTACCTACTCAATACACTACTTTTGACTACACCCATAGTCGGGAGCACCCACACCCAATTTTCTCAAGCTGAAGCTGAGATGGCACTCATAGTGCCGATACAATGTGTAGCACCCACTCCCGATGCTTAGCACCCACTAAGCACACAATAAATAATACAGTAAATTGGGGCTTATATCAATGCCCTACAATTAAGCCTTGCCTAGCAAATACATCCACAACTAGCTAGCATGCTTACAGTTCATCCACAACTAATGTCACACCCCGTTCTCACAGAACCGGGCCAGTGACCGGGTTAACACCGGTTAACCCAAACCTGCCAGGATCATCAGATACTGTATTCCACCAAAGCATACACACAACTAATGTAAACTCATTAGATCAGCGGAAGACTAAGTTTTACCTGTGAATAATCCCATAATACTTGATACCGGATTGTGATACCATAATTATATACATGTGGGCCCGAAGGCATGATATTTACACAAAAAGAATAAAATTCAATATCAAGTACATAAGGAAATCCACCAAAACAATCAGAGTACACAGCTCGGCTCGGTATCAAGGCTAGAGCTCAGCTCGGCATCAAGGGTTGAGCCCAGCTCGGCATCACGTAGTGGAGCTTAGCTCGGCCTCAGAAGTGGAGCTCAGCACGGCCTCAAAGGTGGAGCTCAGCTCGGCCTCAGAACTGCTGTCCCGCAGCACAACTCTCGCACGAGCAGTCAGTGCCATGCTCAAACTCCTCAGGGGTCCACCAGTCCTCTTCAGGAAACTCGACTGTGGGACCCACCCCATACTCCTCAGATGTATGACCTACAAAATCATCTAAAAATGGGTGTACACGTGGGATGAGCTCACTAGCTCAGTAAGTAAAAAGATGGACCACACAGCAGTCCACACATCACAACACATCATATGTACTACATGTCATGCTATACATTTTAAATCACATCCATCTAAGCAACATTACTAAGTCCTTGGTTTTAGTGCTACTACAACCACAGTGCGTGTATACTTCGGGTACGAGCCACGAACTCCCTCCCGTGATACGCCCATAGGGCTATCGGAGAAGGCCCACCGTGAGTACTCGGAAAAGTAAAGACAATGCTGTCCATCGGCTCTCAACAGAAATGTAAATGACTGAAAATAAAGGTGCTGACTCCAGCAATTTAAAAGCAGTACGATTGGCCCTCTTGAATGTACCACCGGGGTTGTCGACTGTCCTACATGACCCGTCGAGCGTTATGTCTAACTGCCACAGTGACCCGATACCCGTGACCACTGCTTCCCCCCAAATGATAATCCAACACCTTAACCCCTGTTGGGAAGGGTCGTAGCACGGGATGGTGAAAATCCTAATACCGCATGCTCCTATATGACAATAGTACGATTGCATAGTGCCTCCGTGTCCCATTCCACAGGCCACCAATGCACTCGTTTCCAAGCTGACTATGGCATCTAGTCTATCAATGCATCATGCACCATGATGTCCACATTCAACATATAAACATCTCATTCAATTGGCATTTAGAAAGTAAACATAGCACATATGCATAACAATGTGAGGAATGACTACACTACATAGCATATTCATGATGGCATGACTAGACTAAATATAATTAAATGAATGCCAAAAAATGCCTTGAAACAAGGCCAAATGTCCTCTCCCCACTTACCTGTAGCGTACAAGGATTCTCGTTCGGTACCGGTGAGATCCGGTGTGAATCGGGTAGGATTTGGTGAACCTAACATAATTGAGCGGGGTTAGTACTTCACCATTTTAGAATCAAAATTAACATGATCCGATGATAAAATCATATTTAGAACGTTAAAAGAAGGTCACACGTCCGATTTGGGTCCAATCGGACGTATGAATCACCTTCGGGGCCACACGGGTGGGTCAGACAGGTGGGCTGTCTGGCCCACCGGTCCTACCCACCGGTTTGGACCGACGGGTAGGGGCCCGCCGGTAGGGCCCGTCGATTCCACCAGTCGGTTGGGCCAGGGGCCCCTGCTAGGACCGACGGGTAGGGTGGCCCGCCGGTTGGGCCCGCCAGTTGGGCCCGAAACCCCCCTGCCCTCTCAGGTGGGTGCCCACAGGCGGGTAGGGGCCCACCGGTTGCACCCACCGGTCTTGGCGGGAAAAACCCTGTTTCTTTCCAACTTCCTCCATTCGTTGGGGATCCAAATGGGGCTTTTCCCCACCCATTCTTCACACCTTCAAGGTCCTATAGGATGGTTCTAACCTAGATCTAGGTTAGATTCAAGGGATGGGAACCATCTTACCTTCTTTGCTCAAGAACAACCTCTAACCCTCCAAATCACTTCAAACTCACAATGCTTCTCCCACCTTGTCAATACCTCTTCAAATCCTTCAAGATCAACACATAAATCATCTATGAAACCTTAGATTCATCATTTCAAAGGGGATTTACAAGATCTCAAGAAACCCTACTCAAATCAAAGGTTTAAGCTTGGGTATGGTGAATGTTCAAGAAACTCGACTTTGCTTACCTCCAAATGTAGATCTAGAGTTGAAGATCACTCTTCCGGCGCCGAAATGGGAAGATCAAGCTTCGGTGCCGCTGAAATCTCTTTTTTCTTCCTCTTCCTTCTCTTCCTTTCTTCTTCCCTTTCTTCTCTCTCTCCTCTTTACTTTTCTCCCCAACGTACGGGTGTCATAAATGAAAAGAAAATAAAGTCATAAATGCTATATATATATATTTCCTAAATAAGTGAATAGTGCACATGGATAGGTCACTCAGGTGGGTGGGTGCACCCACCTGTCCGCCCACCTGAGGGCCAAAACTTGGGATTTTGACAGAGTTCAGGCCTCGGCGCGAACCCCACCCCTGGCATACGATATAGCATACGTATATACCCAAAAATACGGATATAATACCTACTTTATCCATACATGGCCTTATGGTAGGAGCACGTACAAGGCTTGGGTACTCCCGTCTCTTTCGGCACTGGCTCGGACTTGTCGGGCCAGTCAGTGTTTAAGGTCACCCTTGCCATCATAGCCCATAAGGAACCCGCTCTAACTCCCTCTGGTTCGGTTCCTGCATGGTTAAACCGGTTCAACCACGAAATCAGACCGGGTTTAAGAAGCAGGGTATTACATTACCCCCCCTTCTGAAAAATTTCGTCCTCGAAATTGCGTACCTGGTTGATCAAAAAGATGAGGGTATTTGGCTTTCATTTCATCCTCTACCTCCCAAGATGCTTCTTCAAGTGAATGATCAGCCCATCGCACCTTTACATAGGAAATGGAGCGGTTGCGAAGGGTCTTCACCTTCCGGTCCAAAATTTCAGCTGGCTATTCTGTATAGGTCATATCAGCTTCTAGGTACTCTGGTTCCACGGGTAGTACATGAGATGGATCATGCACATATCTCTTCAACATGGATACATGGAATACGTTGTGAACATCCCCAAGTGAAGGTGGCAGAGCAAGCATGTAGGCTACTGAGCCAACTCGGGATAAGATCTCAAATGGTCCAATGTATCTTGGGCTCAACTTCCCCTTTCTGTGAAACCTTTGCAACCCTTTAGTAGGAAAGATCTTGAGAAATACCTTTTCTCCTGGCTGAAATTCAATGTCTTTTCTGCAGTTGTCCGCATAGCTGTTTTGACGGGACTGAGCTGTTTTAATCCGTTCTCTAATAACGTCGACTTTGTCACAAGTCATCTGTATCATCTCAGGTCCTAACATTCGACGTTCACCTACCTCATCCCAATACAAAGGAGTTCTGCACTTTCTGCCATATAACGCCTCATACGGAGCCATCCCAATTGTAGCTTGGTAACTGTTGTTATATGCAAACTCCATAAGAGGTATATATTCTTCCCAACTGCCACTCATCTCCATTGTACATGCCCTGAGCATGTCTTCTAATATCTGTATGGTTCGCTCCGACTGACCATCCGTCTATGGGTGAAAAGCTGTACTCAAATTCAGCTGTGATCCCAAGGCACGCTGTAAGCTTTTCTAAAATCTGGAAGTGAACCTTGGGTCCCTATCTGAAACAATGCTCACTGGCACTCCATGTAAGCGCACTATATTGTCCATGTAAAGTTGTGCTAGTTTGGCAATGGAGAACTTGGTCTTGATAGGAACGAAATGAGCAGTCTTGGTGAGCCGATCAACGATCACCCATATCGTGTCCATTCCCTTAGGTGTACTTGGTATTCCAGTGACGAAGTCCATTGTAATCCTTTCCCACTTCCATTCTGGTACTGGGAGTGGCTGAAGAGTACCATAAGGTCGATGCCTCTCAGCTTTTACTTTCTGGCATGTAAGACAAGTCGCCACATACAGAGCTATGGTGACTTTCATGTTTGGCCACCAGTAACTTTGTTTGAGGTCTTTGTACATCTTGGTACTTCCTGGGTGAAGTGAGTACTCGGAGGTATGTGCTTCTCGCACTATCTTGTCTTGTATATCCAAATCATCGGGTACACACAATCTGTCTCTAAACATCAATGCCCCATCATTGGCTAAAGCAAAATTTGGGTCGTTCATTGTTTGATCTTGAACCTTAACTCTGATCCACTGCAATTCAGGATCCAAAGGTTGCTTCATTATCACCTCTTGCCTAATTGCCGGATGCACCTGTAGAGCCGTCAAAGATACAGTCAACCATTTAAGGTTTTCTGGTTGAGGTTCAAGCTCTAAGGTTGCCCCTTCATATAAGAGGGTTTCATCCATTAGCATCGCCTCTTGCACGAGTGGTGGACTGACTGCTAAGTATGAGAGCGACACAGTCTGTGTCTTCCGACTCAATGCATCTGCCACTACATTAGCCTTGCCGGGATGATACTGAATGTCGCAGTTATAATCCTTCATGAGTTCAAGCCATCTCCTCTGTCTCATGTTCAAATCCTTCTGGGTGAAGAAGTACTTCAGGCTTTTGTGATCACTGTATATCTCGCACTTCTCCCCATACAAATAATGTCGCCAGATCTTAAGGGCGAAAATGACTGCAGCTAGTTCCAAGTCATGAGTGGGGTAATTCTTCTCATACTCCTTTAATTGTCGGGATGCATACGCTATTACCTTACCGCGTTGCATGAGAACACAACCCAAACCGACTTTGGACGCATCGGTATAGACTGTCATTCCACTTGTGCCTTCAAGAATAGTCAACACAGGGGCAGTCACCAACCTTTCTTTCAATTCCTGGAAGCTCTTCTCACATTCCTCTACCCAGTCAAATTTCACCCCCTTTTTAGTCAACTTGGTCATTGGTGCTAAGATCCAAGCAAAATTCTCAATGAAGCGCCGGTAATATCCAGCCAAACCCAAGAAGCTTCTAATTTCGGTAACATTCTTGGGGCTTTCCCATTCCACTACTGCTTTCACCTTAGCAGGATCTACTTCGATTCAGGCTTTAGACACTACGTGCCCCAGGAATCCAACTTGTTCAAGCCAGAATTCACACTTGCTGTACTTGGCAAACAACTGTTGCTCTCTCAACCTCTGTAACACCATTCTCAAGTGTTGAGTGTGCTCCTCTTCGGTCTTGGAGTAAATCAAGATGTCGTCAATAAAAATAATTACCCATTTATCGAGCACATCCTGAAATACTCGATTCATTAGATCCATGAATGCTGCCGGTGCATTGGTTAACCCGAAAGATAACATTAGGAACTCATAGTGCCCGTATTGAGTCCTAAATGCTGTTTTGGGTATATCACTGCTCTTTATCTTAAGCTGATAGTAGCCGGACCGAAGGTCTATCTTTGAAAATACTCTGGCTCCTTGCAACTGATCAAATAAATCATCAATGTGCGGCAATGGGTACCGGTGCTTAATGGTTAACTTATTCAATTCCCGGTAATCGATGCACATACGCAAACTGCCATCTTTCTTCTTGACAAATAACACTGGGGCACCCCAAGGTGAAACACTTGGGCGAATAAACCCCTTTTCCAATAGTTCCTGCAACTGCATCTGCAACTCCTTCAATTCAGCTGGTGCCATTCTGTATAGAGCCTTAGATACTGGAGCTTCTCCAGGAGTCAAGTCTATGGCAAACTCCAACTCTCTATCAGGTGGTAAATGCATCAGATCATCTGGAAAAACGTCGAGAAACTCTTTAACCACCTTTACCTCTTCTAGAGGTGTAATCCTTGCATCAACATCAAGTACCGATGCTAAGTAACCCTGACATCCACTTTCTAGCAATTTTACCGCTTGAAGAGCAGAGACAAGGACCTTCCTCACCCTTTTCATGGTATCTGCTCGGTATACCAATTCTTTCCCTTCGTCATCTGTCACCCTAATCAGCTTTTCAGCACAGATCACATTAGCTCGATGAGCCGACAACCAATCCATACCCAATATAACATCAAAATTCTACATATTAAACTTAATGAGTTGCGCATCAAGATTCTTCCCACTAATTTCCACTGGGCACGACCCATACACTTCCTTCAATTGTGCAACTTTACCAGTAGGCATACTAACAATCATTCCATGGTCTAGGATCCTGGGTGACATCCCAAGTTTCTCTACAAATCTCTTAGATGCGAATGAATGAGTAGCTCCTGAATCGAATAAAACATAGGCTGGTATGCCTGATATGGGTAGGATACCTAGTATAACAATGCATTTAATTTCAGCAGGTCATCAATATTAATCATAATGAATTTCTTAATTTAAAATGTACGTGCTACTACTTCTGTACTGGCCTCAGCTTCCTCGGCTGATAGAGCATACATCCTTCCCTGCGGTTGATTCCCTCGAGGTAAGGGAGGTCGGTACGCAGAGGGCTGACTGGAGGGCAAAGCTGGTCTGGCCTGACAGTCTTTCGCATAATGCCCATATGAATGGCAGTTGAAGCAACAAATATGAGATGTCAGAACTGGAGCGGGGCCCCTCCGCACTTGACCCGTTACAGATGGAGGTCGAGGTGGCCTTGGAGCTGTAGGTGCCACACTTGTGTTCGGGCGAATAGAGGTGGAACCCGAACCACCAACTGGTCTAGGAGGGTAGCCAGATGGCCTATAGGGTTACCTATACATAGGCCCAGAACTGTATGATCCGCGGTATGCCTTGGAGGAATTTCCCATATCTGGGAATGGATTTGTTCTCTTCCACAGTCCAGGGGTGAGGGACTGTTCACCCTTTTGCTTATCTTCCATAGTCTTAGCCTTCTGCACAATCTGGCCATATTCGGTCAAATCCAGTACCTCAAGTACAGACCCAATAGATGCCTTTAGGCCTTTTAGGAACCTTGCTGCCTTCTCTTCAGCTGTCCTCATGTGCCTTGGGGCAAAATGGAACAAACTCTCAAATTGTTGTTGGTACTCAAGGACAGTCTTACCTCCTTGAGCAAAGGCCATGAACTCAGTCTCCTTTCGGTCTCTGAAACTGCGCGGATAATGGTTGTCCAAGAACAACTCCTTGAACTGCTCCCAAGTGGGTTTTGGATGAGCAGCCAACAATATAGGCTTGGAGGCTTGCCACCAAGAATTTGCCTCTTTCTTGAGTTGCAAACCAGCACAAATGAGTTTCTATGCATCCGTGCACTCAAGCACCTCAAATATCTTCTCTAATTCTTGGATCCACTGATCCGGTTCCAGAGGATCACTCCCCACCTTAGAGAATACAGGTGGTAAGTTCCTCTTAAATGACTCCACTACCCTTGACGTATTACTCGCCGTTGGGAAGTTAGGAGCATAGGCAGGATAGTAGGAGTATGGAGGAGGCATCCCATACTGAGGAACACCGAATGGTGGGATTGGAGGTGTACCTCCCACTTGTGGTCCCGTTCCTGACCCTACAGGCGGGTTCTGTGGAGTGAGTACCCGGGGAGGTTGACCCGGTTGAGAAAAGTCTAACTGTTGCTGAATGGCAGTCATAAATGCTTGCTGTTGCTGAAGCATTTGCTGCTGAAAAGCCTGTTGCGACTGCTGAATTATAGTAGCAACATCTCCCGGTGTGATAACCGGTGGAGGGTCCGGGAGTGCAGTCATAGGTGGGTCCCCATGTGCCCCACCCTGACCAAGGGTCTCTGGAGGTAGTGGAGGTGAGGTTTGCCCCACAGAGCGGGACCTCCTGGGATTTTGTGGTCGACCGATCGGACGAGGACCCCGCGAGGTACCTCGGGCATTACTACCGGATCTAGTACGTACCATCGTATCCCTGTACCTGGAACATATCCCACACCATATTGGTTAAACACCGCAAAATTGATTTCGGCACACAATCATATGCGATCACATAAGGTGTTGTAGTGTATGATAGCCTGTAAATAACCACAGCTTAATTCCAAGATACAGGGCAAAGGCCCCAACAGATATGTCAATGGTCCCACTTGACCATAGCACATTAATCATAGGAATAATAATCAATAATGAGAATCAATGTAATCATGCTAGGAGGAGAGAAGGGAAAATTTTTTTTTCAAAATTTCCAAATTTTCACAACCAGTGGGCTGCACCGGCGGGTAAGGGCCCGCCGGTCCTGCCGGTGTAAAAACATGAACAGGGCCCTACAGACCCTGTCTGTCTTGTCTCTTTCCCCAACTCCTTTCTCTTTCTTCCTCTCTTCCTTGGGCAATCTTGGAGGTCTCCTCGGCGCTTCTACTCGCGAGTCTACTCATCAACTCGGTGCTTTTGAGAAGGTTTAACTCTCCCTTTTCCTCAAGTAAGTTTCTTCTTCTCTTTTCTCAGAATTTCCCTTTTGGGGTAAAATGCATGTGCAGGCTTCACTTTAGGTTGTCTTTCCATATTTTTCTCCATAGAATAGCATTTCCATGTGATTGTGATGCTTCTACTATGGTCGTTTGTAGTTTATAGGAATTTTATCTCTTCATTTGGATAAAACCCCAATTCGTGCCCTAGGTTCCCAATTTTGGGGGTTTTTTAAATTTTTTGATCCTTTTCTCCAATTGATGATTCCTTTGTGATGCATTTCACTTGTTTTTGTGCTTGATATGCTTTAGATTTCATGAATCATCCATTATGCTTGGAATCCCCATGTATTTCCATGAAAATCCCTCTTTTTGTATTGGTTTCCTTGATTTTCATCCCATACTTGTATTCATGGAACTCCATAGTCTATTTGGGTATGTTCTTGCACTTTCATGATCCCGCTACTATGGCATTTCATTTTAGTCCTATGGTTTCCGGTTGTTCTCCGTTATGTTCGAATTTGCGCATTGGAATTGAATCCCCTCGTGTTATTTATGCTCTTTGCTTTTGCTGTCATTTTACTATTTTGGCATGTTTCTCTGCGTTGTCACCTACCGTGCATCATGGGTATATCGGCAGCTGGGCACCGATATTACAGTCCTCCCAGAAGTAAGCCTCTGGGACCATTCATAAGTCTGGCGACGCCGCACTTCATCTACGAGACCATCTGCGGCAGCAGTACCTGTCCAGAGTCTGAGACGTCTTTCTACCCCGAGGTTCGTCTATTTGTCTGGTTGGTCCAGTTCAACTTGCTCCCCAGAGGAGGTCATCGGAACCAGGTGGGTTTCATGACGGCTTTCATCGCATTCTGCATCTACACGGCCGCTGAGGGAGGTGTCGAGCACTTGTGCCTCCCCTACATCATTCTCAGGACGATGGAGCACCACACTTCCCACCCTGAGGATGGAGGATTCCCCTACGGCAGGATCCTCACCGGGATCTTCGAGTTCTTCAGGGTGGACTTGAGCGGCGAGGAGGGGAAGACTCTGGTGGATAGGTTTGACCGGAGTAACCTCTTGAGGATGGGTCTCCACACCCTTATGGATTCACCTCTGAGAGCAGGAGCTCAGAGAGGTAGGGGTAGGAGGGCTGCCCCTATGGAGGATGTCCCCATGGAGGAGGAGTCCAGTGAGGAGGATGAGGACTACGTTCCTCAGGATGAGGGGGATGATCTGGTGGGTGATGGCATCCCTGAGGAGGCGCCTCAGGAGTCGAGAGGTCCTGGTCCCAGTTCTTCCAGAGCTGCAGCCTCACCACATAGAGCCCCACAACTTGGGAGTGGTTTCTACGACTTCGAGGGCATGATGTCCTCCATGCGGGCCTTACAGGATGGCCAGGTTCAGCTATTGAGACGGCTGGAAGAGAGTGCCTCCAGGGAAGAACGCATCCTGGAGAAGCAGGCCACCTTGGAGGATTCCTTCCTCCGGCTGGGTCAGGACTTGGACACCACGGCCAACGCTATCTCAACAGATTTTGGCCAATTTCGAAGGGAGGTACGGCTGATGAACGTGAGGTTTTACTATTACGATCACCGCCTCAATGTCAACTCTAGGCCTCCGGCGAACGTGGTGATCATCGATGATGACGACGATGACCAGTGAGGGCTTGGCTCGCCCACACCAGCTGTTTATCTGTTTTCCCTTATTGTAGACATTGTATATTTCATTTATTCTCATTCCTTGTATTTGTACTGTAATTGGGCTCATTTATGGAATAATATCTTTTGATAGTGGTTTTTGTGGTGAATTCATATGTGGAGTACTTGTGTGGTTTGGTTGTGGTGTATTTTGCTATTGGTGATCTTTGTTATATCATGCTATCTGTTGTTTATTAGGTGTTTGTGTAAAATTTTTGGAAATCCCATTTTACGCCGTTATGCTGTCGAAATTTCGTCAAACTAGTACTTTATAGGTTATATCACCAACCTAATTATCTTTTATCTATACTCACGTATGCCATGAATGCAACATATAATGAAACCCTTTTTAATACCCCATTCTTTGACTTTTACTCTTTAAAGTTTTTATATTAACCCAACCCCATTTCCCTATTATAGAGTCTACGAGATTCTAATGGTATGCTGTGAGTGGAGCAGAGCATCAAGCTCTGATACCACCGTTTGTCACACCCCGTTCTCATAGAACCGGGCCAGTGACCGGGTTAACACCGGTGAACCCAAACATGCCAGGATCATCAGATACTGTATTCCACCACAGCATACGCACAACTAATATAAACTCATCAGATCAGCGGAAGACTAAGTTTTACCTGTGAATAATCCCATAATACTTAATACCCGGATTGTGATACCATAATTATATACATGTGGGCCCGAAGGCATGATATTTACACAAAAAGAATAAAATTCAATATCAAGTACGTAAGGAAATCCACCAAAACAATCAGAGTACACAGCTCAGCTCGGCATCAAGGCTAGAGCTCAGCTCGGCATCAAGGGTTGAGCCCAGCTCGGCATCACGTAGTAGAGTTCAGCTCGGCCTCAGAAGTGGAGCTCAGCACGGCCTCAAAGGTGGAGCTCAGCTCGGCCTCAGAACTGCTGTCCCGCAGCACAACTCTTACACGAGCAATCAGTGCCATGCTCTAACTCCTCAGGGGTCCATCAGCCCTCTTCAGGAAACTCGACTGTGGGACCCACCCCATACTCCTCAGATGTATGACCTGCAAAATCATCTAAAACGGGGTGTACACTTGGGATGAGCTCACTAGCTCAGTAAGTAGAAAGATGGACCACACAGCAGTCCACACATCACAACACATCATATGCACTACATGCCATGCTATACATTTTAAATCACATCCATCTAAGCAACATTACTAAGTCCTTGGTTTTAGTGCTACTACAACCACAGTGCGCGTATACTCCGGGTACGAGCCGCGAACTCCCTCCCGCGATACGCCTATAGGGCTGTCGGAGAAGGCCCACTGTGAGTACTCAGAAAAGTAAAGACAATGCCGTCCATCGGCTCTCAACAGAAATGTAAATGACTGAAAATAAAGGTGCTGACTCCAGTAATTTAAAAGCAGTACGATTGGCCCTCTTGAATGTACCACCGAGGTTGCCGACTGTCCTACATGACCCGTCGGGCGTTATGTCTAACCGCCACAGTGACCCGACACCTACGACCACTGCTTCCCCCCAAATGATAATCCAACACTTTAACCCCTATTGGGAAGGGTCGTAGCACGGGATGGTGAAAATCCTAATACCACATGCTCTTATATGACAATAGTACGATTGCATAGTGCCTTCGTGTCCCATTCCATGGGCCACCAATGCACTCTTTTCCAAGCCAACTACGGCATCTAGTCTATCAATGCATCATGCACCATGATGTCCACATTCAACATATAAACATCTCATTCAATTGGCATTTAGAAAGTAAACATAGCACATATGCATAACAATGTGAGGAATGACTACACTACATAGCATATTCATGATGGCATGACTAGACTAGATATAATTAAATGAATGCCAAACAATGCCTTGAAACAAGGCCAAACGTCCTCTCCCCACTTACCTATAGCGTACAAGGATTCCCGTTCGGTACGGGTGAGATCCGGTGCGAATCGGGTAGGATTTGGTGAACCTAACATAATTGAGCGGGGTTAGTACTTCACCATTTTAGAATCAAAATTAACACGATCCGATGATAAAATCATGTTTAGAACGTTAAAAGAAGGTCACACGTCCGATTTGGGTTCGATCGGACATAAGGATCACCTTCGGGGCCACACGGGTGGGTCAGACAGGTGGGCTGTCTGGCCCACCGGTCCTACCCACCGGTTGGGAGCGACGGGTAGGGGCCCACCGGTATGGCTCGTCGGTTGTACCTGTCGATTGGGTCAGGGGCCCCTGCTAGGACCGGCGGGTAGGGGCCCGCCGGTTGGGCCCGTAGGCCCCCCTGCCTTCTCATGTGGGTGCCCACAGGCGGGTAGGGGCCCACCGGTTGTACCCACCGGTCTTGGCGGGAAACACCCTGTTTCTTCCCAACTTTCTCCATTCTTTGGGGATTCAAATGGGGCTTTTCCCCACCCATTCTTCACACCTTCAAGGTCCTATAGGATGGTTCTAACCTAGATCTAGGTTAGATTCAAGGGATGGGAACCATCTTACCTTCTTTGCTCAAGAACAACCTCAAACCCTCCAAATCACTTCAAACTCACAATGCTTCTCCCACCTTGTCAATACCTCTTCAGATCCTTCAAGATCAACACATAAATCATCTATTAAACCTTAGATTCATCATTTCAAAGGGGATTTACAAGATCTCAAGAAACCCTACTCAAATCAAAGGTTTAAGCTTGGGTATAGTGAATGTTCAAGAAACTCGACTTTGTTTACCTCCAAATGTAGATCTAGAGTTGAAGATCACTCTTCCGGCGCCGGAATGGGAAGATCAAGCTTCGGCGCCGTTGAAATCTCTCTTTTCTTCCTCTTCCTTCTCTTCCTTTCTTCTTCCCTTTCTTCTCTCTCTCCTCTTTATTTTTCTCCCCAACGTACGGGTGTCATAAATGAAAAGAAAATAAAGTCATAAATGCTATATATATATTTCCTAAATAAGTGAATAGTGCACATGGATGGGTCACTCAGCTGGGTGGGTGCACCCACCTGTCCGCCCACCTGAGGGTCAAAACTTGGGATTTTGACAAAGTTCGAGCCTCGGCACGAACCCCACCCCTAGCATACGATGTAGCATACGTATATACCTTAAAATACGGATATAATACCTGCTTTATCCGTATATGGCCTTATGGTAGGAGCATGTACAAGGCTTGGGTACTCCCGTCTCTTCCGGCACTGGCTCGGACTTGTTGGGCTAGTCGGTGTTTAAGGTCACCCTTGCCATCATAGCCCATAAGGAACCCGCTCTAACTCCCTCTGGTTCGGTTCCTGCATGGTTAAACCGGTTCAACCGCGAAATCAGACCGGGTTTAAGAAGCAAAGTATTATAACTAACCTAGCATGTATACATTCATCTACAACTAACCCTAGCATACATACATGTATATAATATAAAATCAAAGGTTAGAGAATCTCACAACCGATTGCCTGGGATGACTGGAAACTTGTACTGACAAGTTTGGTGCTCACACCTTCTCTCTCCTTGGCTTCTTGCTCTTCAAAGCAAACACATCATTGTTTTCTTCTCTTCCTCCTTGGCTTTGAGTTAATATACCATTAACATACTTTAACCACCTCTTTTACCTCCTTTAATGGCCTAAGAACATTTGTCATCAAGTATGTATGTTCATTCAAGGACCAACAAAGAGGGGGAAGCTTCTCCTACCAAAATTGTAGCCTTCTTTCACTCAAAATTCATTTTTCTTGCTTCCATGGTGTAGGGATTGAAAAAACAAAGAAGCTGCAACTTGGTTCACCTAAATCCGAGTTAAAATGAGGGAGATATGACCATTTGAAGTTGGAGCAATGAGATAGCCTGAAATGAAATCTTCGTAGGGGTGGCGTAGGCTACACCGACGGCGCGCAACAGGGGCGAAATCTGACCATAGATCTCATATAAAAGATCTTGTAATCTAAGCCGTCAGATTAAACCAACGGACAATAGATCCAAACCATTAAATTTGAATCTCGATGAAGTCATCATAACGTAGGCGCTGACATCGTCAGAAGTGTTGTCGATCTATGATTGGTTGTTTTTCCGGATTTTAAGAGAGATTGTCTCCCACTCACAAAAGAGAAATGCATATCGACCGTTGGATCCGAATCCTCCATGATGGCTTTAATCAGATTTCATGATATCATTAATATCGAAATCTTTTTTATACCTTCTATATACGCGCGAAACATCACAACATACCTTGATAAGGTGTAGCGCCAGTGCATCAAGAATTATGCACCTAACCAATCAAATTCTACGTGTAAGCATCTATTTCGTCCATGTCAGTGCAAAATCTCAGGAGCCTTTGGATGGGCATCAAGCCTACGTGGTCGAATCTTGGCCATCCATTTCACTTCCCTTTACTCTTCTTCATTACAATCAAGCCCCTGCCTCCAGATGTTTTAGTGCTTAAAGACCCGTTGTAACTCAGACCTTCAAAATATTTAAATTACACAAAATCCCTTCAAATTTCAAAAATAAATTCCGAAAAATCCACCCAACACCGAGAGCAACTGATGGATTTTCGGTTTGGATTTTCAAACCGACTTTACGGAAACACTTATAACTTTTTCATACGATATCCGATCGAGATGAAACAAAGTGCGTTGGAATCGTAACTGGATGCTCTACAACTTTTCAGAAGACTCAATCATCTGAATCATCAATGGAAAAGACCAAAATGCCCCTATAATTTTCCAATGATGTATCTTTCTCATACGGAATCGGAACGCGATGAAATTAGAACCGTTAGAAAGATTGTATTTTTTTCGTATTGTTACATGTAGAACACTTCCTTTAAAAAATTCATCTTCAATGCCGAAACTGCCCTCGACTACCACAAATGCCGTAACTTCTTCATACGGTATCGGAATGTGACGAAATCAAATGCACTAGACTAGGTAAATTACAATCTATCTTTTTTATGAGGAACCGATCTTCCAAAAATGTCATTTCCATTACCGAAAATGCTCCCGAGCATAAATAGGCCAATTTTGCCAGTTTTGACCCAGAAACCCGCATCACCTATTAATGATGTATAAACCACTCCATGCATACCAAGCTGCTCTGTTATCTCATCGGCGACATTGGACACTGTTATGTCATTATTTTCATCCACGTCACCCAAACTGGCCACGTCATTACCGCCACATGGCCGAGTTGCCAACAACGACAACCATAAAACAACAATCTCTCCCTCATTTTCATCCACGTCACCTAAACTAGCCACATCATCACCGCCACGTGGTCGAGTTGCCAACAACGACAACCATAAAACAACAAAGACACCCTTAGGATGTGGGCCTCAACTAATGTGGTCTTGGAAACCTTCAGAGCTTAGTGGAATTTTGAGAATAACTTCCACCTCACATTGTGAGAATAATCGCCTTAACTTTGAAATATTCCATTAAGCATTGGTGGTTGTAAGATCTGAGACTCTGCCACTCAGAATAGCCAAGGGGTCTTGGGGAGATGACTTTGTCGTGCTTGAGACAAGGAATTCATTGTCCTCCCATATAAAAATATATGTTCCATCCCGAACAATCCATAAGAGCCCTTTGAGGAGAAGAGATTTTCCTTTTAAGATACTTCTCCAAGCCCAAGAAGGATTAATTCTTAGTTGAGCTTGAGTGAAGGGCCTATGAAGAAAAAAGATACTTCTGAAAAGTTGTATCTAATGGTAATGTCCCTATTAGTAAAGCACTTGGTTTCCAAAAGGAAAGAGTAGGGGTGTCAAGCGGACAGGCCGGGTCGGTCTTGGTTAAGCCTACTCTGGCCCAACCCTACAATTTCTAGTGCTGCACTGTGAACGCCCGTTTATCTAAACAAGCTTAGCTAGGGTGGGCATGGTACTATTAATAATCAGGCCGGTCGGTCTCGGGCTCTAATCGGACCTACCATAAACAGGCCTTAATCGGGCCTTAACGGGGCCTTAACCGGGCTAGAGACCTATTTAACTTTAAACGAGTTTTAAACAGACCATCTTTTAAATTAGCCTCTGAAATATGTTTGGAAAGGAACACCAATAAAATGAGGTAAAGACGGATAATAAAGAAAGATCTCATAGTTAAAATGGATTAAACCAAAGATATGCAAAGCAGCTAAGTTACCAATGTACTCAGTCTTTAACCCACAGAACATAAATCAATTAAACTATTCCTACACAACCCAAGTTTAGTAAGTTCAAATCATTTAAACTATGCTTGAAAAATGATGAATGTTCATATAACAATCACCACCATCACAACTATACATATCACATAGCCTTAGCACTAAATACAAATAGTATTAAGAAAAAAAAATACAAGTAGTATTAAAGGGGTCAGGCTAGGTCGGGTTTAAAGGAGCCGGTTCAAGTCAGGCTTGTAAATGTATCGAGCCGATCGGGTTACCGTCAGGATAGGTGGCTGCATCTTATACTACGTGTTTATAAACGTGTCGGGCTCAAGCCCGACATGTTTATTAATCGGCCGGTCTAGGTCGTGCCATAAAAGTGTCAGGCTAGGTCGGGTCTACCGGTGCGAGCCTGGAATTGACACCACTAGGAAAGATGGTAGTTGATGATGTATGTATCATTAATTGGATGCAATTGTTTCCTCCCCCGATTTTGTTGTTCCCCCTTTTTTTTATTGATATACTTGTTCCCACCCACTCTCTTGTTTTCCATCCATCTTGGTTTGCTCTTAGGTTATTCAAGTAGAGGCTCTCTTGTACGGATCTTCTCTAATGCACTTATGTGCATCAAATGGCTGGTTGCATTGGGGCATATGCACCCTTGACCATTGGATGTGCATTGGGCACATTTAAGAGGATTTGTTTTTGGGGCTTTCCCTTTTGCTTGCCATAGTGGCGTGTTTAGTTTTTTTTTTTTTTCTTGTTGTAATATATTTTCTATCTGTCAAAAGGGGGAAAAAGGGGTTAAATTTCAACTTTTAAGAAGAAAAAGTTGAATCTCAATTTAGGGAAAAGGCTGGATGTGCTACTAGATTACTTAGGAATAAGGCATGCTAGCATTTAAGGGCCATTAGATGAAACATAAAAGATCTTAACCATTTGTAGTCGTTGTCTTACCGGACCTACCCAATATTGTCCCTCCACGGTCTTCCTTCTTCTTCTTCTACTTTTCTCCTTCCTCTTGGTCTCCGCCTCTATCTCCCTTTCAAAAAATTCATCGATCCCCCGTTGCCACCCCTCTCTCTCTCTCCCTCTGGCCTGGTAGCCTCTTCCATCTCCAATAACTATATATTGAAGAGGTGGTGGAGTGTCCATTTCCTTGAAGCCTTGACAGTAGCCTCGGTTTTCCCATTCTAGCGGCGTGGCTGTTTGCGGAGAATGCGAGCTCGGCGTAAGTTCCAACTCCAGCTCAGACGTCGTCATTGGTTGGCCGATGCAAATCCCCCACCCCACCTTTGCTTTGAACCCCCTCTATTACCCTCTTCCCACCTAAACTGATTTTTTTTTTTTTTTTTCCCATGGCTTTCTTCCGAAAGAAATTGCTCATTAACCCAACATGAAGGTTGAACGCTGTTAACAACTTCATACCATCCTTGTAATGATGAACTTCTATGTTTTATTGTTTAGATGAGGCTATTCCACTTGAATACAATCTTGCTGGCCTAAATGCAATCAGCTTCAACAAAAGGGTGATACAATATGGGCCAAGAACTCACTGTTTCGACTGAGGAAATGTTGCAACACATTCTAACCTAGCGTAGTGGCTGAAGGGGTGGGAAGAGGGTGGAAGGATTTGAGAGCTATGAGTAAGGGGATTGAAAGAATTGAAACCAAACAACGAGGGCTGGAGAGAGATCCAAGGGAGGGTGGAGGGTAGAGAGAGAGAGAGAGAGAGAGAGAGAGAGGGAGGGGGCAAGGAGGAGATTGGGCAGTTTGCAAGCAATAAAATGCATCATAAATCAATTGCAGAGGGAAGCAAGAAACATAAATGGTGTAGCAACAGTGGATTAAAGGTTTGGATCTCTTATTTCATTCCAACAATTCCATTTAGGATGATCAAATATTAGGATTGTATTCCCCATATAAAACTCCAAAGTAACCCCATATTTTATTATCATTATTATTATTTTTTTGCGTAGAACCCAACGTAAATCGAAACTCACAGCTGGCGATCCGTGTTAAGCCTTTTAAATCATTTACATCCGTATATAACATGTAAGGAAACAACGGCCAAGATTCCTCCTTACATCCCGCCACAATGTTGAATTTCTCTTATAAAACTCGACCGAAGTCATTTGCTGCTCACATCGATCCAAGTTTTGCTACATTTCCCTCCACTTTTCATATTCAGCTATTTTGGTTTCCCAACTCTCATCTGAATTTCTCCATTCTCTATAATGGCTCGTACGAAGCAGACTGCAAGGAAATCAACTGGTGGAAAGGCTCCGAGGAAGCAATTGGCTACGAAGGCTGCCCGGAAATCTGCTCCGGCAACTGGAGGCGTGAAGAAACCTCACCGATTCAGGCCAGGAACGGTGGCTCTGAGGGAGATTAGGAAGTATCAGAAGAGTACTGAACTTCTCATCCGTAAGCTTCCATTCCAGCGTTTGGTTCGTGAGATCGCCCAGGATTTCAAGACCGACCTACGTTTCCAGAGCTCCGCTGTTTCAGCACTTCAGGAAGCGGCAGAGGCTTATCTGGTTGGACTCTTTGAAGATACTAACCTCTGTGCAATTCATGCGAAGAGGGTTACAATTATGCCCAAAGATATCCAGCTTGCTCGTCGGATTAGGGGTGAGCGTGCTTAAATGTGTCTCTGAATGTTGTTTTGTGGGTGGAACTATGATTTGCAGGTGTTGTATAGTGAAGTGTTTGGGATTAGGGTTTTATTCTGTAGGTCTTTCCCTTTCTATTAGCCATTTTAGGATAGATTGAGATATGTAATCTGGCTGTTTTCAAGTGCTGAATGAAAATCTTACATTTTTGAGTTAATTGCTTTTTTCCGTTGCAAAGGAACTACCAATCATAACTTAAGAAGCTCTTCTTATATGTGGAGTAACTGATTAGAGGAACAATGTGGGTGCATAAGTCTGCATTGGCTGGAAAGTACATGAGCTTTTCTTTGTTCGGTATGATCTTGAAATTTTTTAAGTAGTCTCATGGATGCAGAGGCCGGAGGTCCTCCTAAGAATGGTGAATTAGATATCTGATCTAACTGATCTTTCATTTTCGTTAAGCTTGATCAATGAGCAGTCTTCTGAGTTTGTGAGTTCATATCCTTGATATCTTTGTATCTTGTTTAACTGTATGGATCTTTTTCTTAGTATCTCTATTGATTTACAAGGATCTTGGTATGATGGGATTTGGAGGACACCCCCAAACAGAGATGATTTCAAGTGTTGTATGGTTGTTACTTGAGGCTAAGATATATATGCTCATTGTTGTGTCCCATATAAGGCTTACATGACTGTTTTTGGTCATCTCTGGTGTATCTTCCCTTTCTTTGCTAGAAAACCTTTGCATGAAAGTTAATACAAGCCTTTTGTTGTATACTTTTGTTCAACTGGGGATGGCAGTATAACACCTGGGAAGTAGGGACAACCGATCTTGCACTTGAAGGTACTCAAATCACCAGCTAGTTAATATTATTATACTTCTATTTACTAGGTCAATTCTATGCCATACATTGTTGAATTTTGCATATGCCTTGGTAACTATTTAGATTAATTTGTATCATTTTAAGTACCTGCAAAGCTTCTGACAGCTCTTCCATTTTGTAATTTTCTTCTGGTTAGCATGCCATGTTTCAGGATACTCTCCAAAAAATTGTCTTCTTTTCTTGAGATTCATAAATTTATGCATGGTAATTAAAATGATGCTTGATGAAATGTTATGTTAAATATCATAGGAAAAATAGGCTTGCTGTAAATCCTTGCACTCACTTCCATCCTTCACTTCTCTGCCTTATTTGTGGAGCAAGCCTTCCTGCCTGTGTAACACATGCAACTGTTGCCTTCTCTGGTTTGCTTATACTGAATGTCTCATTTAATATAATTTGGCACTTTTCTTTACGCCCTTTATCTTTGTTGCAATGTTTTTTTTTTGGGATCAAAACATGGAAGAGCTTTATGACATTTCCCTTTTGCTTCATGCCGTTAACAAATCATTTTCCTCTTAGTCTATATTCCTGAAGTGGTTCATCCATTCATTCACTGGTTTTTTTATTTATTTTTTATGTTTTTTAGTCATTGATAGGATCCCTGAGTACAGATTGCATTGATCTTTAGCCCTAGAAGCATCTTTGCTTAATTTGTTAGATGCCAGCTCAGGTTATCTAAATGGAAATTGACAACAGTTTTCTTCTCTGTGCTGCTACTGTCTTTGTTGGGAAACCAACTCTGGGGTAAGTTTTTCTATTGCACCTAACCTTAATTTTGATTACTGTACTTGGGTAGGTATTTGCCCTATTGTCTTATTGGATGTACTCTCTGTGCCAATTTCAAACTAACTGATCTACTATGCTCACAGTTGCTCTTATTTATGGGCAAGGAACCTCAGAAAATACAAGGAAAGAACAGGGAAACAAGGGAACCTGTAATACTGCTACACGGTGCCTAATATGGCTGAGTAACAAAGGTAAGCAAATCACTGTTGTGTTGAACTGATCAAGGTGGGTTTGGTTGCAATCTTGCTTGATCCTCTGGCTGCTATGGATGAAAGATCAAGATCTCTAGTGAGGCAAACCTGAGAGCTACTGTAGGCCCCAAAATCCAAGAAGTATTTTATGGGGATTACCAACCATTGATCATTTTAGATTCTCTTTATACAAGAAACAAAATTTTGCAAGAGCCTCAGAGAATCAGCTGCATTAAAGTTGAACCTTTGGCATTTGTTTCTAAGAAATAAAAACCATTTATATTAGAAAACGAAGACTCTACAAGGGAAATTTCTGATGAAACCTTCCTGATATTGGCTAAATTTTTTTGCCAGGAAACGAACGCATTTTTTTTGTGGAGTTCTTCTACCTCCTTAACTCACAGAGGAATTCCTATGCTGGAAAATTGAACACTTCTATCTTCCACATTGGCAGCTCAATTGGTTGGCAACATTGTCCTCTACTCACATTCGTAGATTTAGAACAAATGCACAACCTAATGGTCATTCAGTCAAGTATGGAAAGCTGAAATAGGAGGAGAAAAGTTTTAATATATGTTGGCCGCATGATTTAATTTCACAATGAGTTTTGATGGTCAATCCGCAAAGTTGCAAACCAATGGTTGGAATATATTACTGAGTCTTTCCGAGTTTAAAGGCTGAAAATGCAAAGTGGAATAGTTTAACACATGAACTTCACGGATGATATCAGCAACATAATTCCAAGTGATTAAGGGTAAACAACATGACTGAACAACAATTTTGAACATTGATCTTTTCTAACATTTAAATTTGGATAAATTATCCTGGTGTTCCATTTTTTAATGGTGAATAATAATCCTTTAATTTGCTTATATCTCTTTTTGATGTTATGAATTAAAGGGGAGGCATCCTCTACCCCTACTCTCTCTCTCTCTCAATGGTAAGATTTATGTTAGTTAAATATAATGCATTTAGGTCTTCTTATTTTTGGTAGTTTAGGCATGGTTTTGATATATGTTCTTATGATATTTTCAATCTGATTGGTGCTGCGTTGAATGTGTTCTTTTAGCTTGAATCATTCACTGTTCTGGTTCTATCAAAAGTCCTCTCTTACCGGATTGGAGATTTTACTTGATTGGAATTCATAGGTTCTGAATATGTAAAACAGAGAAACATCATTTAGTTTCTTAGAGAGAAAATAACCATGGATGATAGCTTTATTGATTGACCAGAAGTTGCCGTGGTCATGATAGTTTGCTTAAATGGCATGATGATACATGATTGAGAAGAATCCTATTCATATGAACTCATTTTCTTTACTGTTCTATAGGTTTCTCCACGGTTGTTGGTCTTCTCCGTTTTCATGGCTATTGCTTGAATCAAATTATCAATTCTCCAAATTTCTCTGTTGCTTGTTGCTCATGTCTTGCATCAGTACAGTGTTAAAGATTTACTGCTAATAAGTTTGCCATAATTTTAATTTGATCTGCAATTTTTCTTCAAATAATGTGTACCATTGTATGTCTCTTCGTGGCCAACTGTCTCTTTCAAGCAAATGCTGCAAAGAGAGTGAAGTTGTTGTTGCTTCCTAAATATGTTTCTTGCTTGATACTTGTACCTGCATTTTTCTTCAAAATTGACAGAAAGCTTTTGAGTGTTCTAGCCTTTAGACTGTTGACATCATGGATTTAGGGGACAGTATACTGATCTGGATCTGGATCGGATCGGATTGGATCGATGGGTATCTGTCAATTTTGTCCCTGCTTTTTTCAAAATGTACTGATTTTTTTATTATTTTACCCTTGAAACGATACGAATAATCAATCCAGATCGATCAAGGATTGGGGATCGATATCGGTTGAGCCTATACAAGACCGATACTTGAAACCATGGTTGATATATGCCATGAGTAACTCTCTCTCTCTCTCTCTCTCTCTATTTGTTTGTTTGGGATTTGATATATTTTCTCATTATGAAGAGGGCATTTTCGTTGAAACACTTGTTCAATATTTGGGATGAATTTGTTGGTTTGGACTTACTTTTGCCTCTAGATAGACCATTGATTCTCTTTACTTCTGGGCTACCTATTTAGTTGGCACTATATGGGACACATTCTCTTTACTTTGATTTGACCAATCTATATGGTACGTAGGTAGACAGTCGGTACCTTATTATAGTCTGTCGTTATAAGTCTGGTTGATTTGTAATGGTGTGTCAGGTTGACACTTAGCACTTATTATAATTAGTTATAACCTATCAATCTTTTTGCATGAATCCTTGTGTTCATCCTTGCTTGGAATCTCCATGTAGCCGATCCCATTAAGTTGGGATAAGATTTTGAATAATGTTGTTATTGTATATGGGCCCCATTTGTTTCATGGTTATTGTGCTTGGCCGTAGATTATTGGCCTTATTGTAAGTTTGGGATCTGTCTTTGGGTTTATGCTTATTTACTAATTCAATGATTCAAAAGTACCAATTTTGGATAGCTAATGATTTATTTTGATTCAATTTCATTTTCGACGAAGTAATAGGATAGACCTTGGGAACAATAAGATGGAATTGTTCTCTCATAAAGCGTAAAAGGGAATTGTTTTGTGGTCCGTGATTTTGCAAATGTCTGCTAACATATGTACTAATGGAGTAACGACAAGGCAATTCAGGTTCAGATAAATCTCAAACTCTTATGGTGTCTAACTCAATGTCATTATCTAATCCAACTTTGGGAACATGTATGCCATGATAAGAAGGGAAATGCATGAGATAGTTTTGCTCTCCAAAACGAGATAGGGAGCAGATTCTTCCATGGTTCAAAGGTCTCACCGTATTTTGACTCTCTCAATCAGTCTTTGTCCGAAGACCGGTGATTCACAAAGAAACTTTTCATTCATTCAAATTGTTTTGGACCTTGAAAGGTCTTGTACAATATATAGGTATGAGTTATGTAACACCTTGGTTCAATTAATTTTGCATAATATTGTCCTCTTTGACCCATGTGCTTCAAGGTTTTAAAACATGTTGTGCCATGTTAAAGAGGCTAGAGGTTATTAACTAGCCTAGTAATCTCTCCTTAGGCGATGTGAGGCTAAAGTTTATACACCCTTACCGATCTTTTAAATTTCCTAATACTTATCGTATTTTTGGCGGGGACACCTCACCGATGTCTTAGGCGGGTTTGATACTTATCGTATTCTTAAGTCGTCATAAGTTACTTGTCTTTCAAAAAATTAGAAAAATAGAAATCAAATTGAGAAGGAAACTATTTTTTGCTCGTGATCATATTATAATTAAAAGAAAACTAATAATAAAAGAAAATTTCTAGAAGATCTTTGTACACGAGGTATCAAACTCAAAAGGAAAGAAATTGAAAAAAGGGAAATTAAGAAGATGAAACGAAATGCATCAAAGTCTTCACTTTTCTAGAACTTGGCAAACCGATTCCTCTTGATGTCTTGCCGTCCAAGAGTTGACCAGAATAAAAATTAGAAAGAGTGATATTCTTCTTCCAGGCAATCCGCTCTTGGGACCCACTAAATCTTCTAGAAGTAATCTCATATGGGACACGTTTTGGCATTATTTTCTTGATGCTTTGATCTACATCAAGATCCTTCTAGAAGTTGATTTCAGACTGTGGTATCTTAATTTATCGAAACACATAACATTTGATTCATATGCCATATGATTCTTAAGCAGCCAAGTGCCCATCCTTCTCTTTCATGATATATTGAATCATGTCGTGTGTCGACAGGATTGTTTTCTTTTTTGTCCATCTTCAATGTTTTAGAGGCTGTCATGTTCACCAAATCAGACACCATTTTTAGGAATGACTCAATTCACGGATTAATAAATGACTTATATTGTGAAAGTACTAAGCATTGAGCATACAAACCCGATGCAAAAATAGGGAGTGTTGCAATGTTGTTGCTCGTCTTGGGCAGTGTGTGCAAGTATTCGTGCTTTGTGGCTAATTTTTTCTTTGATTCTTTTATCATTCATTTTTACTTAAATTCTCTATCTCTTTTCTTATCTTTTTTTTCATTTTTTTTTTATTTCTCAAATTATTGGTACCCTTTCTACTTTTTATCTAGATTTTTCTAACTTTTATTATTTATCTTCAATTTTAATTTAATTGATAAAATCTCTTCTTTCCTTAACTCTCCCCTTTCCCACGATATGATGTTTTCTGGTAAATAACCTTTTTTTTTTTTTTTTTTGTTAGATTTGGTAAATAATCCATAGTAGAGAATAAGGGGAAGTGATAATTTTTCTTTATTTGGTAAACTCATATTGTTCTACTAAAATAGTTGAGAAAATATTCTCTTTAATTTTCTTTCCTTAACTCTCCCCTTGCCCACGGTCTGAATTTTTTTGATAAAAAATCTTTTTTCTTTGTTCATTTTGATAAACAATCCATGGTAGAGAATAAAGGCATGTGATAGTTTTTCTTTATTTGGTAAATTCATATTGTTCTATGTCATTAAAAAAAAAAAAAAAACTCATATTCTACCAGAAAAGTACCATGTCTTCACATTCTCTTTTATTTTTAATATTAAATAATCTTAATATCTTGTAGCCTCCACCGAATATCCATGGTAATCTCTCTCTCTCTCTCTCTCTCTCTTCAAATGTCTTTGGATTGTCATTAATAATGGTTATTTTTATATAAGTTTTGTGCTCCTCTATCTATCCATCATCAAAGAATTCGTGGTCATCTTTCTAGCAAACAGCTTCAATTCACCATTAATGATCGTTGTCTTCTTTACAAGTATGGAGTTTTGCATTCCGCTAACTCATTCTCTTCTTCTATCATACTCTCTATTTTTCCTCCTTTTCCATAACGCTTTTCTCTCCCTTATTACTCTCATAGTTAAACACAATCCGCTGAGGAGGAGGTGGTTATTTTCTATTTTTTGTGTTTGATTTTCTTCTGTTGAAGATTATCTAATTTGAACCCACAGTCAAATAAATCAATTGGAGAAATTGTATTTGAGGTTGTAATTGAACTTTACAAATTTGTGTTCAAACTAGATCAGCCTTGCTTCGTAATCTACTTTTTTTTGGTTTTTTTGTTTTTTTTTTTTCTTCCTCTAATCCTTTGTATCTTAAGCCCTTGTTTAATTTATTTTTGTTTTCTTTCCAAATTAGATTGAAATTGATTGAGCCTTACAAAAATTTGGATCAGTAAATTTTATAAAGATAATTTTTAGAATGCATTTAGATTGTTGTAGACATTTAATTTCTCTGCTACCAGCTGACAAATGCTCACATGTGCATTTGTACGTGTCTATTTTTCTAGTATTATATAAGTGCATATACTCATGCTCTATTTTTCTAGTATTATATTAGTGCATATACTTATGCTTCGTGGTTAATCTTTTCATGAACTACTTTACCCTTATTGTTTATTTAAGTACCTCCTCTTTTCATTATCGTTTTTTCTTTATTTTTCTTGCCTGTTCTATTTTTGGGTACCCTTTATATTTTTGTATAGTTAAATATTAAAAAGTTAGCTTGCTTAATCGCTCCCTATTACAAAAAAATCTCTTATGCTACTCTCTCTCTCCCCCCCCCCCCCCCCCCCCATTCCATTTCCTCTTCACTCACGTTTCTATCACTCTCTCTCTCTCTCTTCCCCCTTTCTACCTAAAAGCACTCTACAAAATATTCTCTCACACTTCTCTCTCCCACTTTCTTTTTCCTCTTCTCTCCCGTTCCTCTCTATTTCTAAACTATAATTTATTATATATTATTCCTATTAATTATTATCTCACCTTCTATCATTTTTTGGTAGAATATCTCACCATCTATCTTGCTACAATATATATTTTTCTATATTTTCTATTAAAAAAACCTATATCTTTTTATATTCTCTACTCTAATTGTTTCCCTAATTTCCTTTACCAAAAAAAAAACTCATTTAATTTCCTTCTCATAATAACTCTCTAATTTTTGTTGTCAAACTTTTCATACGATATATCCTCTCTCTCTCTCTCTTACGTTCCATGTCTTTCTCATAGAAACCTCTTCTTTTCCCAATTTCTTGGATATATCTCTTTCCTCTCAAGTCTAAATCTAAACGAGAAAGAAATTTCTTTACAAAAAAAAAAAAAAAAAAAAGCTAGAAAGAAATCTCCCACGATAATACGATACGGTAAGGAGAAAAAACGAATCCCCCTCATTTTCCATTTTTATCTCCTACTGTGCCTCTCTTATTACTATTTTTCTCAGGAGTATTCTCAAACTAGACCTCTCTTTTTCCGGCCACCACTCAGGTGAGCTGCTACCTCTTCTATTCCTACAATCACCTCGTAAGTTCTCTCTCTCTCTCTCTCTCTCTCTCTCTCTCTCTCTCTCTCTCTCTCTCTTCTATATGTATCCTTTGTAAAAAAATGCAAGCCTTCATTCCTTGATATGTACATTCAGGTTTCCTTCCTCGGAGATGTAGCGACAATTGTATGGTTTTATAAATGTGGAGTGGGCTTTGGAAATGCAGTGCAGTTCATGCTGTGAGAAGGAAACTTTTGCAAGAAGCCCTTTGCAAGGATCTACCACCCGGCATCATTAGGTTATCTTCCACGCTTGTTTCTGTTGAGGAAGCAGGCAACTTAAGAGTGCTACATTTAGCTGATGGATCCGAACCCCTTCTCTTTACAAAGTATCTCAGTGCCAAAATCTCATTGGCATATAATCTACCAACATACCAAAATTGTTTCCCAATTTCAGTTTCTAATTAGGTGCAATGGATTGAATTCAATTGTTGCAAAATAGTTGGGTCTTGAAATGCTAGTCTGTTTTTGAGAGATGGCAATAGGGGTATTGCAGAATACTTGGTTGGCCATGGCCTTGAACACAATTTATATTCGTTCTTTGGAAATGGCTCTTGATGTGGTATGATTCCTTGTGATGAGAACATTGTATATTGGTTTTTCACATGTACTCCATCTTCCCAAGGTAATTATATATTTCACAAATTCAACTCATTCTTACAAATGTATATATAATTTTATTTGTTTATTTATTTTGGATATGATTTCTTCTTCATTTAGGCTCCAGAGATCTTGATCTTGGATGTAAATAGGTCATATCAGCCACTATCAGACTTAATTTAAAATATATCAATGGAGTAAATATATGTTGCTGATAAAAAATTACAAAACTTCTCAACTCAAATCGCTTTTTGGCTGTTGGTGAGGATCATCAGATAAAGTTTCGGGATGTGGATAATGTCAACATTCTCACAACCACAGATGTTGATGTTGGAGTCCTTGTATGTATGATTTTAGTTTTATTTTTTATCCGCTTGTGTAGGATCTCATTCAAATCAGATCCACACTCATTGTTTTGATTGCTTCAGAATCTATCTCAAGTAAGATTCATTGAGGAAGAAAAAATTCTTCTTGTTACCACAAAAGATAATGGATTGAGTCTATCTCATTTGAGATCCATTGAATTTTCTTTTATATGTTCATTAATTTGTCATTTGGATTGCACTATTTGATGTATTATCTTAACTTCTCATCCTAGGTACAGAGTTAAATCATCAACAAAATAGTTACCATTGACAAAATAAAAAGTGAGTATGCAATGTTAGATCTTTTTGAATGAGAGAATCACCAGTCTTCGGAGGCTTAATCCCACATCTTGACCTTCAACATTGGTTGTCTTGTTAACTTAGAAGTCGAGAAAATCACTTTCTTCCCCCTTGTTGATTTTTTCTTATGTATTTTTTAATGACTCGGTTATGTATCTAGGTCATCTTTGTTCGAAGGGTGAAGGAAGTTGAGTTGTTGGGGACTCGTAGCCCTGGTTTATTGGCTGCATGATTTGGTTTGGAGTGAGTGTTGTTCTGAATGTTCCACTATTTTAATGTTTATGAACATGATTGATCTCAATTGTAATTATGATGTCAATTAATTGTCTGCGTTAAAAAAATTATGTTTTCATTCATTAGAAGATGATTGTTTTGGTGTAATCTTGGTTTCCTTTTGTGATAATTCCTTTAGCTTTGGTAAATCTTGGTTTCTTCTTTATCTGTTCTACTTGAATATTTAAGTAAATTTTGGTCCATAACTCTTTCTTTGTCAAATTGAGTTCACCTTTCTCTGTTTTTCAATTATCTTTTTACTTATTAATTTCTCAAATTTATACATTATTAAGTTTCTGACCCCTATAGAGACACAAATATACTTATATGATGCACCAAGTTGGTTTTGATTGTTCCTATATATTTAAGTGCCTCGGATTCTCCCAAGGCTAATCATTGAAAATCAGTTTCAATATAGTTCTTCTCAATCAAATATTGTGGGAACAATCAAGCCAGAATGTACTTGAATGAAAGCACTCAAAATTTTGCATTTGCTATAGTAATGGTGTTTTGTTAAGGAATTTATTACTGCCACCATATGGGAATTAGCTTATGATCTGTTCTACCCAGATACGTTTGAGTTTTGACTTTTTGTCTCATTCTTACTCTTCCAATAGAATTTCGTTCATGTCACTGGGTAGGGTTAGTTTTTTGAAGATAAAATACAAATAGTATGAGCCTCTCTCTCTCTCTCTCTCTCTCTCTCTCTATATATATATATATATATATATATTAAAGAAAAAGGATAACAATAAAGCAAGAAAGAAGATGCATCATCCAAAACATCAGATTTAGTTTTAGTACTCCTGTCTATCACATCGATCCTATGAGGTGGATCAATATAAACTCTGTCCTTTTAACAACATTATGAAAAGACTTTGTAACTGATTTAATGTCTAGAAAAAATGGTAAAAACTTCCCATGGCCACTGATAAGAGCTTTGAGTTATCCAATTATGTAGCTCCTCACAATTAGTCCAAATGCCGATGCTGGTGATTCCTATTGCCCTTGCTTATTGCAATCCCATAAGCATTCCCCATGCCTCGACTTCCTGTGCATTCCCTGCATACCCGAAATCCATACAAGCAGCAATAATATTTTTATTGCAAAATATAACTGATGCTCAACTAGCCCTGTAAGTGTCCTTAATGAAACTACCATCACAAAGGAGTGTAATATGACCAGGATGTATTAGGCACTTTGGCACCTTTAATTTACACAGATTGATATCTTTGGATGGGGTTGTTCATGGCTTTGCAACTGAGGATCATAGGATGTGGGAATTCTATTGCAACCTTTATTATTGCTATGAGATATTTACATAGCCAGCTGTTGTCATAGCGCTGTGGGGTTTTTTCTTACACGTAGGTATCGGTCACCCTCTTCTCGTTCTTTGGCTCTTTGTCAGACCCATCCCTCACCTTTGACACAACCATATGGATTAGAATACTGATTTACATTACTATTGTAGTACTCAACCATTGAACATTGATGTTGTTGTTTTCTTGTTGTCCTTGTTGAAAACCTTAACCACATGGCGGTGATGACATGTTCAGTTAGGGCGAACTGATTGACAGTGGGTAATGTGGCATCATATGGTCTCTCTGATGAGATGCCAATGGTCTATGAAGTAGTTGAAGTGATCTTGGTCATCCATGATAAATTGTGCACAATTTTGGGTCAAAACTGGTAATTTTGACCTATTCATACTTAGGGATATTTTGATATTGAAAATGATTTTTTTGGAAGACATAACCTCCATGTAACAATGCGAGAGTAATTTATTCTTTCCAACACACCTGGTTTCATCCCGTTTCAATGTCAGATGAAGAAGTTAAGATGTCCACAATGTTCAGGGGTAATTTGGTCTTTTTTCATGGATGAGTCTGATGATCAGGTCTTCTGAAAAATTATAGAGCTTCAAGTCTTGGTCCATACCATTTTTTTTCAACTGAATCTGAAGTCGTATGAAGAAATTATGGCCGTTTCTGTAAGATTTATTTGAAAATTCCAATATGAAATGGCAAATAGCTCTCGGTGTTGGTGGGGGAATTTTAAAATTTTAAGTTTGGACTGAGGGGCTTCTATGCTATTTTGATAAGTTCTGATCAAGGGGGTTTACAACATACTTCTTTGGCCAAAGGGGCCTTCTGGCACATGTTTTGGAATGGGAGGGCCTGGTTGTAATAATTATTGTATTGGAATATCCTATATCGAAGGATATGGCTAAGCCACGTGGCCTTGGTGCCCGTCCAAGGGCGCGCACATGTTTTCACTGACACATGTGTTGATGATTCTCCTATGAAGCCTCTAGTTAGTCAGATCCATTAAGAATGACAGTTTGTGCTACACTGAATCAGACCCTGCTTGTGTGCTTGGTGCGCGCTTGTGCGTAGCCGTTGAAGATTCCCATCAGCGTGTTGTTATTGATTGATCTCTTAAATAGCCAATCTAAGGGCCACGTTTGATTCCCTCTTTCAGCGACAGATCCAACGACATGCCACCTTTCTGCTGTGCCAGCCAACCAAGCAATGACAACGCGTCTGCTTCCTGATGTTAGAGCTAATAGTTGCGTTGAGCCCTGGGTCAGCAGTGGCCAAGATTTGCTGACCGTTATGATGATCCTAAGGCTGAGATCAAAGGCACCAAATGAGACCACCAACTACTTATATGCTCGCCACTGTACCATGCACTGCTCCTAAAGATGCTAAATGCCTAATTTTGGTTGGTCAAACTTGAAAGGGTCATAAATTTTCAACCACAATGCCAAATTGGTCCATTCAAATTAAAAATTTCTTAGAATTTGGTGCTCTATCTAATTGAAGCTGAGAAGAGGCATTTTGTGAAGAAAAAACCCATGATTTTGAAGAGAGTAGCTCCCCCTTGTGTGTGTGAGCCATTGAATGGGTTTGGGTGACTTTTGGAGATTGCATTCACTCGATTAAAGTTGGTTTGAGAAGTTGTTGGGATGTTTTGATGATAGATTGATTCCAAACCAAGAGAATAGAGAAAAGAGAGAGTGGCAGTTTTCTTATGCATTAATGCTTAAGAAGACAAGGGAGAGAAGGTGTGATGACTCATGCTTCTAGTGCCTACTTGAAGATTCAAGTTTCTACAAAAATGGGAGTTGAAGATTCCAGTGTGCAGAGACTTGCTCTAAGACATCTCTAAGAACACAAATTAAGGGTTGTGAGACTCTCTAATCCTAGATTTGCATTACAAGTTTCATCTGTGATGTTGTATGTATGCTAACTGTAGTTATTGATGTTGAGTATGCATGCTAGCTTAAGTTGGATTGTAGGGAAAATTGGATGAGCCATTTTTATTGTATATCTCTATACTAGGTGTTTAATGGGTGCTAAGCATCGGGAACGGGTGTTCCCTTACAGTGGATGCTGCAAATTGTATCGACACCATGTGCATCTTCTCAATTATATGTTAGGAAAATTGGGTGTAGAAGCTCCCAACTATAGGTGCAGTTAAGGTGAATCTTCTTCGAGCGGGCATCCGGCCAACCTTTGGTCATGAGTTATTGGTGCTCAGCCGCACCCCACACTTATGGTCTAATCACGTTGTCCTTGTCGAACCTCATAAAAATCCTTGTGTTGTGGGTGTGGGATTTTTTGTATCGTATTTCTATACGAAGTGCGTATGATGTGGAATGAGTGTGCACATTTGGAAGTGCTTATGAGAGATGAATGTGCATACGACTATGTGTGAACAGGTACAGATTTTACAGGGATTGCCAAACCAACATTCACATCAGTTTAGGAATTTAAATTGTACTCACTGATTTACCCCCTCTTAGTGGCTGCCAGGTTACAATACATGTTTACTGAAGGAGGTTGCCAATATGGAATAACTTTGATAGTATAATATTCAAACTAAAAAAGATATGTTAGAGTTTACAAGAGGTAGTTGCAAAAAGGTAATGGATATTTTTGTTCATGCTTCTGCTAAATCTAAAGTAATATTTCATTCAAAAATATTTCCATGAACAAATTGAATTAAAGCTTTGGCTTGGAACTAGCAAAAACAGAAGGGAAATAGATGAACCCTTCACAAAATCTCCTAATCAATTGATACCAAACCTCGCTAAAGGGGAGAAAGAAAATCTTGGATATTGTAGATTTTGTTGGTTTTTCATCTTATTTTAGACAAGACTCAGTGTTGGCTTTCTTTCTAAATATATACACAACTATTGCATGTCTTACTATCTGAGACTAATTCCAGGTTCCTTTGCATTTAACTAGGTCTACTGCCTTATGATTGTAGGAATAGAAATAGAAAGTTTCTTTTTATTGTTATGATTATTATTAATTTTTTTTTTGTGTTAACCAAGGCGACCGGGCCAGCTTATGCACACCTCGACTATTTAATATATATGACACAAGATAGTGAAAATGTGAATGAACAAAGAAATTTATAAAGACTTTTCACACCATGTTTCTTGATGGGCAACGAGGATAGTTTAAGAAGTGGAGGACTCTATCAATCCTCCAGATTGTCTGTTATGAAGGTTGAGTGTAAGTTTTGGGTATATATTGAAGATACTTTAGATTATAGTCTCGAGAGAGATAAAGGAAATAAAGAGGAAGTGTGGAGTTGGAAGCTTTACAACATATGCTTACTAATTCTTCATTATCAGAAGATTGAATGGAATTTCTTTAAGAGATCCTTTAAAAATGCAAGAAGTGCCACGGCCTCACATTACCAACTTATATTAGGTTCCTTTGAAAATGACTAAAAGCTTGCTATTATATAAAGTGGAACATCTGGAACATTGCTTGTGAGGATAAATCCTTGATCAAGTTGTAAATTGCCATAGTTTTTTGAGTGTTCAAAATTTTTTGACCTTGGATCTTAGCAAAGTTATTCTGCACATGTCACACTATTATAGTAGTTCTACTATGTTTTCTGTTGTAATGTTAGGAAATAGCATTTATCTCTTCATGGGCCGGGATTGAATCTTAGTAAATTTAAGAGATACTTGAATTTATGTGTGAACTACTGAACATCATGCTTGGACTAAACATTAAGAAAGCTAGGACATTCCTATTGAATGCTCTTCTCCCCCCCCCCGCCCCCCAAATTCTAGAGCTATCATTATGAATGCTTTTATGTGAAGTTGTTCTTTTGTCACAGGTTCAATATTGTAAAAATTTTCATATCCTATGCTAACCAAGTTTTCATTGTTATAGAATTGGAGGAATACTCATCTAATTTAAGCCAATCTAAACAATTCTGAAAGGAAAATGTTCAGTGCCATTAGCATTGCTGGTAAGGACAATAAAATCCTATAAGAAAAAAAAAAAAGTTGCAAGTATGAATGGAGATCATGTCAAAAGCTTGGTTTAATGTAAGAAATACAGTTGAACTATAACAAACTCTTATACAGTAGAAATCATGGTTCAGAAACATGAAGCTATTCTTCTACCCAAGGAGATGCTTTAGTTATTACTGTACACACATCAATTCTTCTTCCCTCTTTAGTCTCTTTGTATCACACATGAGTATCTTCAATCTGGTGTCTTTTATGTTCTTCTCATTCTTTAATCCCTACTTTTTCTTTTTCACTTTTATCCATGATTGTTAGGTAGGAAACCTTTAGCAATGAAAATTAGGCAATTAATGAAGAAAATACATATTCAAGGACAAAATTATGAATAAGTGCAAGTACACAATCCTCAATATGAAGACCAGCTACAATTAAACCTTATTGTAGAAACATTTGTTGATGGGATAAAATACATATATACAATTAATATAATGATTGGACTGAAAATGATGTTATATATAATGAATATAATGATTAGCAATTGAAAACAATGTTTTTGTTTAGTTTGAGTATGAATCATCCATAAAAATCTAGAATCTCATAGAATTTTTTTACTCTTTAATTAAGGAAAAATACCATTGTAATCTCTCATTCATTTTGAGTAGATTATTAAGATTGATTCGAATTTGTAATAAAACAAATAAGATTGAGATATGTATGCATTCCTTGTTCATGATAAATACTACATGTCAACTTTATTTCTTTTTTTCTTTTTTTCATTTGATGAGTAATAATACTCTATTTATCTTCTTTTATTTAATCAATAAGAGTTTAGCATAACATAGTTGTTTACTTGGTCTTATGCTAATATTTCAACCGAACTAATACTCGAAACATGTTAACGGTCTTCATATTTTTAATAAATTATTGGGGATTCTTTATATCTCTCCTTATCACAACCTTGCAGGAATAACACATTATAGAAAGAAAGAGCCCAAACATTGAAAGACATGTAGAGTTAGGGATCTTTTTTGCCTTTGACTCTCTACTAGAAGCCATAACGTTAGTCACCAATGTTATTCTTCACCATTTGACAGACACTATTCTCTACTAAAACCCTTTCTTTGTAGAAGTTGGTTTATTTTATCAGGCATGAAATTTATCATTTAAACATTAAATTTTGACGTAGGTTTTATTTATGTCATTTTTTGTCCTTATGAACTACCGCTTGATTTTAATGTTAAGGCTTCTTAAATCAACATCACTATGGCATTATTATATATTTTGAATAACACGGATTACAAATATGACTCAAATTATAAAACTATACATATGGATTTAATCTATTAGAATGCCACAATCTAGTGTGCGTATATAAAATGGATAATCTGTTTGTAACCAGGGTGGTTACAATAGACTATTGTAACTATATTTTTCCTTCTCTTTTTTGTCAATTTATTTAATTTCGCGTCTTCTGTTGTCTTCTTTTTAAGTGAGGGGCTTCTTTTGTAAATTCCCCTTTTCCCTATCACCTTGCTCTCCATTTCATAGATTTCCCTCCTAGTTTTCCCTCTGGCCCCCTCTCTCCCTCTCCTCCACTGATCGACATTTTCCTCGCCCTCCTTGCCCTTGGAATCTCCGTCTCTCCATTCCCTACAGTACCCCTCCCCCTTCCCTACTCTCTCTCCCAACAATCCCTTGACCTCTACTCCCAAAACCATCGTTGCACAGTAAATACGATGGTAGGTCCATTGCTTTGAAAATCATTATATCATAGCAACATAGGGAGAAGGAATTCTAGGCTGAGGTCGCCCATGCTCCCCCTTACAAACTCCATAATTATCGTCGCCTATTGAAGACATCGTAGGTGGCTCTTATAGGTTGTCATATCATTTCTTCCCCTCACGTTGGCCAAGGAGACAACCAAATAGCTCTCTATTAGTGCGTTGTGATGGAGTACTCTACAACGGAAACATAAGAAAAAGTATAACGACACGAAACTCATTTTCAACAGAGTCACACTACTTTGTTTTTTAAAGTTTTTTTTTTTTTTTTGTGGGTTAAGAAGATCATGAAACCACAGCTGAAATTGGAAATGAGTTTAGTGAGGGAGTTCGGGGCATTGGGGAAGAAGCGGAACCTCTTTCAAAGGACTAGGCAGCCTTCACATTGGGAGTTTTAGATTTTAATGGTAAGGGGGTCTGATGATCACCTCTCAAAGGCAGTTTCATGCCTTATTTGAACCAATACCTTCTCTCCTCCTTCTAACCCCATCACAATCCCCACTAGTCACATGAACCTATTAACTCTAACAATTATGACTCAGACGAACAATCAAACTAGTTGCCAATCTCTCTACTAGTCTTGGCCATGGGTGAGCGGAAATGGTGATGGATTGGTCTCGGATGCGAAAATAGAAGCATTTAGAGGATCTAAGAACCAAATAAAGTGGAACATTATCAATTGTTGGGGCTTCGTGACTTGTCACTTCCACCTCATATGCAAAGACAATGATTGACGTTGTTCAAAGTCCGTCACTTTTAGCAAGACATCAAAGAGAAGAGATGTACAATCATTGACTGCAGTTGGAAAAGAAGGATTATTTACTTTCCATATATTTTTAAGTGTAAAAGGGGGTGGAGGGAAAGAGGAAAAACGGAAGATAATAATTCCTTCCATCTACTTCTTCTTGACCCTCCTAACCTCGAACGAAACTTGGCTGTGACCTGGGTTGCAGCCAAGTAGCTGCAACCCCTGGTACCAACTAGGGGAATAGAATCTCAAGGGAGAAAGTAGGGGTGGAGAAATTCATCGAAGGTGGGTATTTTCAAACCTCCCCCTAAGATTCTATTCCCTTGGCTGCTACCAAGGGTTGCAGCTACTTGGCTGCAACCCAGGCAACAACGAAAATTTTTCCCCTAACCCCTGCCACCATCCACTGCACCTCTATTCTAATGAGTCTGGATCGTAGTAGAGAATCTAAACTCTTTCTCTTCTCTCCACTTGCATCTTTCTCCCCTTTGACTTTTCATGTCCATCTCGTTGGGCATCATGTGATGTCCTCTCTCCTAGGTTGTGAAATCTCATAATTATCCCTCCTATTATATTTTCATGGCATTGTTTGAATGTCCAAAAAAATGTTTGGTTACAATATATGTATGTAACCTACTTGGTCACAAACATATGCACCCTATAAAAAATAAATTAATAGATATTATTATTTTCAAGTCATTCCCAAAATATATCAGAGACAGCTCAAATCAAGGTTGAAGAGAAGCAAAATTATACTTTTCTAATTGGATTAGTCAGTGGATACTTTTTTTCTTATTTGGTAAATTATTTTTTTTTACTAAAGATGATAACCAATTGAAATTTACATTCGAATTTACAGTCATCCCCAACTTTATATATTTTCCTACATCTTTGACCTTGACCTCAATAATATTTGAAGCTTTTGAAGCAAAATAAGAAAAAATTTAGGAAGAAATTTTTAAAGCATGGTGGCTAGCCCTCACTGGCTATTTTGATCAAAATCCAAGTGTTTCAACTGTATGCAATGGTTAACGTGGTGATATTTTATGCACACCTGCTATTTAACGCTCTGAGTTTAGGGAATCATGTCTTATTAGCTATCCTTAGAGGCATTATTCTATGTTTTGAGAAGAATTTCTTAAAGGTTTCAATCAGGACAGACTCAAAGCTTGCAATTGATATATTGAATGGAGTGATCCAAGGTCCTTGGGATACTCAAATTATTAAGAGAAGAATCTTACAGTTGACTGAATCTTTTGACTTAAGGGAGTTCAAGCATGTTTGGAGGGAATTAAATGGGTCAGCAGACTACATGGCTTCTCTTGGACCTTCAAGCGAAGAAGTTCTAATTTTTCCTACAGACTTTCCTAATGATCTGAAGATCATTGTGAAAGAGGATGCAGCCCGCATGGTATATTACAAAGTTTAAAGTTATTTCTTTATGATTATTGTATTTTTCTTTTTGTTAGCAGGGCATGTCCTACTTGTGCTAGGAATTCCATAACTTTTCTCTAGGTCTATCCTAAGAAGGTTAAGGGAATTGCCTTTTTTATGTACTCTATTTTCCCCCTTTTTCAATACAAATATACTACTTATCAAAAAAAAAAAATTATCTAATTGTCTCTAATATTTATCGAAGTTATAAGTATACTGAATACTTATATCTATTTGTTATTGATTAGCAAATTTAGCAGAAGGATAGTGCAGCTTGGATTTTGGTTTATTATGTTCTTTATCGAGGTAACATTATTCCTTTCTTCCATATATGGTATACTTAACACATTAACTTATCTATTATCTATTGAAATTGTTTTATGTTTCTACTTTCTTATTCGTGGTTTTTATATGGTATAGGAAAGAAGAAGATCCCTATGATATCCATGAGTTATATATTGATGCATTCAAGAGTAGAGAAGATAGAATTATTAAAACATAGAACCACAAGGACCTAATCATAATGTTCTAAATTAAACGTAATCTGACAGAATAAAAAAATTCAAATAAAACAGAATCTTATGGTCGAATAATTTGGATCATACAATCCCCTCACTAAGTGAACAATCTCTCTGAAAATCAAACAGATCTAAGGGTGGGATCTACTATAACAACACTTAATAGAATTAGAAAGTTGGTTAATAACATAAAATATGAACTTTACAATTTTTCTAATGAACATACTATCAAGGAATGATGTTAGTTGCAAGTGTCTAATACATTTTGTCATATGAGTGACTAATCTCAAGTTCTTTGACATCAGCCTTCATTGACTTTGTTTTTTCCTGCCATGGATGTCTCATAAGATAGGCAGAGTTGGTATCTTCTCTGCTTTCGACTCTCTATTGGAAGCCATAACGTTAGTCACTAATGTTGCTATTCACCATTTGACGAATTCTAATCTCTGTTAAAAACACTTTCTTTATCTCTCCCAATAACGGAGCCTTGCATAAATAATACAATATAGAAAGAAAGAGCCAGAATAGCAAAAGATAGGCAAAGTCGGGGATCATTTCTGCCTTTGACTCTCTACTGAAAGCCATAACGTTTGCCACCAAGGTGCTCTTCACTTATTTGACAGAAACTATTCTTTGTTAAAAATATTTTTTATGAGAATCGAATTGATTTCATTTATCAAGTATGAAATTGACCGTTTAAACATTAAATTTTATCCTAAGTTTTATTTATGTCACTTTTCATCCTTAAAAACTATTGTTTGATTTTAATTTTAATGCTTCTTAGTCCAATTTAAAATCTACCACCTCATTATGATATTATTATATATTATGGATAAACATTAATTATAAATATTTTTAAAGCTATGATACCATACATCTTAATTTACTCTATTAGAGTGCACAACTTAGTGTACATGTAAAAAATAAATTGACATAGTATTATTTCAGACCATTCTCCAATATATATCACATGTAAGATTTGTAGAGAATTAAAACTATACCTTTATTTATTCAACATTGTAATCATTCCTTGATTTATATATTTTCTTCCATTATTGGCCTTGGCCCCATTAAGACTTGAAGCTTTTGAACCAAAACAAGAAAATAACTAATGAAAAGAATTATTGAAGCATGATGGTAATCCCTTACTGACTATTTCCATCATAAGCCAAGTGTTTCAATATTTAATATGGGCTAACGTGGTGACATTTTAGACACCCTTATTATTTAATGCTCTTAAGTTAGGGAAGCAAGCCTCACTGTCCTTAGTATTCATCGGAGTTATAATTATATTGAGTACTTGTATCTCCTTGTTATTGATTAGCATGTTTGGCAAGAGGATATTACTGCTTGGATTTCAATCATGTTATTTAAAGCTCCGAGGTTAGGGAAGCAAATCTCACTGTCCTTAGTATTCATTGGAGTTATAAGTATATTGAATACTTGTATCTCCTTGTTATTTATTAGCATGTTTGAGAAGAGGATAGTGTTGCTTGGATCTCATTTTTTTTTTTTATGTTTATTGCCGATATAAAATTATTCTCTTTCTACCATATATGGTCCGCTTAACATATTGACTTATTTATTATCTATATTGTTCTATATTTCTTCTTTCTTATTTATTGTTTTCATATAGTGTAGGAAAGAAGAGAATACGTATGATATCAATGAGTTATATATCGATGTGTTCAAGGTGTTCAAGGGTGGGGAAGATAAAATTATTAGAACAAAAACCCACAAGAACAGAATCACAATTATAAATAATTTGGGTAAAGTGTTTCCGTTATTAAGGTGAACAAACTCTCCAAAAATCAACCAGATTAAAGGGTGTGATCTGTTGTAACAACACTTAACAGGATTAGAAAGTTAGGTAATAATAGAACACGAACTTTGCAATCCCTCTGAGTATGAAATTTATAAAAAAAAATTCTGACGAAGAGACTGCCAAGGATTGATGTTAGTTGTAAGTGTTTGATACATTTTGTTATTATAAGCAACTGACCTCAAGTTCTTTCACATCAACACTTATGCCCTTTGCTTTTGCCTATCATGGATATCTCACAAGATAGGTAAATACCTTCGACTTTTTACTAGAAGCAAACACATTAGACACCAATGCTGCTCTGTAAGATTTGAGAAATATTATTCTCCTCTAAAAACTCTTTCTTTATTTATTTCCTTATCAAAGCCTCACAGAAATAAAATACTATAGAAAAAAAGGGGTCAGAACATCAAAAGATAGGGAGAGTTAAGGATCTTCTTTACCTTTAAATCTCCACTGAATGTCATAATATTGATCACCAATGTTGCTCTTCACCATTCGACGGATACTATTTTCTGCTAAAAACCATTTCTTTACAAAAATCGGAGTTGGTTTCATTTACCAATATAAAATTGATCATTTAAACATTAAATTGTAACCTAAGTTTTATTTGTCACTATTAGTTCCGAATAACTACTATTTGACGTTTCTTAGTTCAATTTAAAATCAACCATCTCACTGTGACATTATTATATATTATAAGGAAATCATGTTTACAAGGAAAAACTCTGAACCTGGGAGAAATGGCACAAGATCAATGTATACATGATACGATGCTTATCAAATAAGGTAATTTTTAAGTAGGCGAAACGCCCCGATTAAATTATCGATAAATTTTCTCTTATCACGCTGCCAAAATAGGCCTCAAAATTTTAAACTATGATATTGTACATCTTATTTTACTCCATTAGAATGCCACAACCTTGTATGCATATAAGAAATAAAGTTATAAATATTATTATTTTTGTGATACCCAAGAATATGTTAAGTGTACCTGACCCGCCTAGGAGATCGGTGAGGTGCCCCCACCAAGAATACGACAAATACCAAGGGGTTTGGGAGATCGATGATGGTTTACAAACCTTAGTCCCACATCGCCTAGGAAAAAATTGTTGTGCTAGTTGATAACTTCTAGCTTCATTAACATGGTACAATGCATTTTAAAGCCTTGATGCCCATGGGCTAAAGAGGACAATATTGTGTTAAGGCTGATGGGGTTGGGGCATTATAATATATATCAAATTGGAATAGCCAATGGATTCTTTCTTGCTTATTTGGTAAATCATTTTGTTGTAAAGAATGACTCAGTTTAATAGAAATTTTCATTCAGCATTGTAGTCATCCCCTCCTTTATATATTTTCTTGCATCATTGGTCCTAACCTCAACAAGATTTGAAGCTTTTAAAGCAGAATAAGAAAACAGCCAATAGAAAGAATTGTTGAAGCCTGATGGCAATCCCTTACTAGCTATTTCTACTTTAAGTCAAGTGTTTCAATAGTTAACATGGGTTAACGTTGTAACATTTTATGCACCCCTATTATTTAACACTCTCAGGTTAAGGAAGCAAGCCTTACTATCCCTAGTATTCATTGGAGTCGTTATTGACTAGTAAATTCAGCAGAAAGATAATTTTGTTTGGATTTTCTTTTTTATTTATTATATTCTTTGTTAAGGTAACATTATTCTCTTTCTATCATATATGGTTTTCTTAACATATTAACTTACTTATTATCCATTGAAATTACTTTATGTTTTTACTTTCTTATTTATGATTTTCATTAGTATAGAAAAAAAGAGGATACCTGCTAGATATCCATGAGTTATATATTGATGTGTTCAAGGGCAGGGAAGATTGAATTATTATAACACAAATCTACAAGGACAGAATCACAATGACCCAAATCAAACACAATCTGACAGAATATCAAATAAAATAAACTTTAACTGTTGGGTGGATTTAAAATTTGGGTCATTTAATCCCCTCACTAGGGTGAACAATCCCTTATAAATTCAAACAAATCTAAGGGTGGGTCTACTATAAAAACAATTAACAAAATTAGAAAGTTAGTTAAAAACTAAACATGAACTCGCAATTGCTCGAAACATAAAATTTATAGTTTTTTCTGATGAAAAAAATATCAAAGATCGATGTTAGTTGCAAGTGTCTAACGTATGTTGTTATTATAAGAAACTTGACCTCAAGCTTTTCCACATCAACTCTCATTGATGTTGTCTGCCATGAATGTATCAAAAGATAGGCAAAGTTGTGGATCTTCTTTTCCTTCACCTCTCCATTAGAAGCTATAACGTTTGTCACCAATATTGCTCTTCATCATTTGAAAGATACTATTCTTTACTAAAAACCTTTTCTTTATCTCTCTCATTTTCAGAGCATTATAGAATAACACAACATAGAAAAAAAAGGGTCACAATATCAGAAGACAAGAAGAGTTGGTGATCTTCTTCGCCTTCGAATCTTTATCTTTATCCTTATTGGAGCGTCGCATGAATAACACAATATGAAAAGAAGGGATTAGAAAATCAAAAAACAAGTAGAGTTGGGGATCTTATTTTCTTTCAACTCTCTAATAGAAACTACAGTGTTTGTCACCAATTCAAGAGTTGGGGATCTTATTTGCTCCATCATTCAATAGTTTCTATTATTTTCTAATAACCCGTCCTTTATTTCTTTTCTTATCACAACTTTGTAGGAATAACACAGTATAGAAAAATGTTTGAAATGCATACATATACTGATTGGTAAGATGTATAATATTCAATTTTCTCTTTGATATGGAGTACATATGATACATACCTATACTAATTAATATAATTTATAGATAAACAATGAACATCGTTAGCAGCTAAAAGTATATTTTATTTAATATTTTATTGATATAAGGTTATTTATGAAACACAATTTCTTAATAGAGATGGATAAGAGAGCGTGCTAGGAGGATAAAGATGGAAATAGAAAACACATTGTAACCAAAGCCACTTGCTCAGAGAAGTTTCTAATATAAGGAAGAAGTGAAATGTTGTAGAATTGATCGAAACGTTAAACTTACAATCCATTAAACTGTACCAAATATTTTAATATCACTAGTTTTATTATCATTAGGTTCTAATACCACTTATTGGGACTCAAGTAAAACTCACCCATAAAAGTTACTCATACTTTTACACCTGACTCTGATACCACTTGTTGAAATTCCAACGAACGTTGCCCTTAAAAGCTAGTCATATTATTGCACCACATATTTAATATCATTACTTAAATACCAATTGTTGGCACTAAAGTAGAACACATATTTGAAAAATTAATCATGTTCATATACCTCACTATCTCTAATTAGAAGTATTAACATTATCAAATACATTCTATATTTGAGAAAAAATCATAAGTGAGAGACTAAAACTTTAAGAACATGAGAATTTTATTTATTGTATTTTATCTTTTTTTTTTCTTTTATGAATATCTCTAATTACCACTGGAAACAAACGTAAACATAAGCAAAATAAATAAATAATTCCCTTGTGCTTATATGTATATCATTGGTCCTCCAATTCCTCTTGCTTCCTATCAATACTCAGTCTTATCTTTCTCTTTCGAGCTCTTTCAACGTATCCCTTAGCCTCAGTTTTATTTATTTATTTATTAATTTTTTTTTTTATGAAAACCTTAACCTCTCTTTCTCTACATCTTTCCCTCTACCTTTTAATCCTTTAGTTTATTTATTTATTATTATTATTGTAATTTTTACAATATACATGATGAGACTTGTATCCTTCTTTTTTCATAGTCAAAGATTTAAGCTAGTTGTGGGGACCGATTGGGTTTCCTAGACCTCCTCCCTTCTTTTCCTTTATTGAAAAGGAGTAGCACATTGGTCCAATGATCTCTATTGAAAAGGAATCGCCACCTAGATTAGGGTTTAGCACCCATCGCTAATTGAAATTAAAATGACTCCATCCAAATTGTCTAACCACGAGTTAGGGTTCGTGTTAGGTTGCGGTCCGTTGAAGGAGTTAGGCAGCTTGATCCACCAGGTAAAAACTGGACTTCAAGCCTAGGTCAATACACAAGTTATTGAATGCTATGTCTAGGTTTTAAGCACATACAAGCAGTGCTATCACACATGCATTGAAAATGAAACATGGCCAAAACTGTAAAAGGAATGTTCAAATCCAAATACCCATATCCATCTGCTCTGCACAGTTAATATATGGAATATAAAGCAAACATGCGGAAGTGTGAAAAATAAAGACAACACTAGCCCTAGCATTCTTCTCACGGAGGAGGTGCAAGTGAAATTGAAAATGAGATTGGGGGTCATTGCATACAATCAATATGGACATGTAAGCTAAACAAGTGAAATATTGAATGCACAATTGAAAGAAAAGATGTATGCATAAATATGCTAAAAAAGTGATAATAGCTGCGAGAAAAACGTCGGTAGAATAAAATGGTAAAAATATAATAAAATTAGATTAAGTATAAAGCATATAAATGGAAATTTTTTAAAGAGAGAGGTTTTGATGCATTTAGCAAACCTGCAATGCGAGATTCCATTGGAAGGAATTCTCAGTTTTTGTATTGGCCAGCAAAGAAATAAATCTAAGAAAACTATTAAATAAAAATTTTTAATGAAAATTGTGAAGCATATAGATAATGACATAATCTACAATTTTAAAGAAGGAACTCTGGTAAAAATCCGTACATAAAGACATGTAATTGGTTGTACTTCATTGTTGCCCTACTGGGGACAACAGTGAATTGTGCTCAGTAGAAATACAATAACAAAATGTAAAAAACACGGAATGTAAATCCATAAAAAGGGAAAGGAAGAGGACTTACCCCCATATAACTTTAGTGAAGGATGTTTTGTGGTTAGAAGGGTGTGTGCTTAGTTGTGATCAGTGCAAACTCAAACTGATACAAAGTAATGCAATAGTTCTTTACGATTTCAATGCGTGAATCTCGGTGGCTTAGACTGAGATTTTTGGGTCATATGTTAATTACATGTGTGTGGGATCCAGAAAACATGAGAGGGTCATATATTTATAGTTAAGAGGTCTTTTGGCCATCAAGGTAAGTGTAAAAAGCTTCCAAATGGAAACTGTATATTCCCAAAAGGTTTAGGCAATTAACACATTTGTTTTATGTGTTTCCATCTTCTAGGGTGTCCTAGGGCCTTAGTGTGGGTCTAGGTACTTGTCTTGGGTAGCAAGTATGAGATTTGGACGAGATATGGCCAAAGATTGACCAAATCCCTATAAAATCGCAGAGCCCGACACAATCTACAAGTGGCCAACATGGTTGGCAATTGGCCGCCAGCCTGGACGCAAATGGCATTGGCCAAAGTGCATCTAGCACCAGCTTGAGTCAGTACAACTCTGTCTCTAGTTGATTTAGGGGGTCTGAACCAATTGGGGTTTTGACTTAATTTAGGACTGGTCTATGTCATTTGGGTGGTCTTAATCAATTCTAAATATGTCAAAGCCTTTAACCATTTTTAAAAATATTTTTATTCATTTATTAATCATCTTATGGTAGCATGGAAGAAAAAATACATTGCCTTGATCTAAGAGAATATCTCGAGCACAAATGCATGGTCCCTCCACATCTCAGGGGGTTCCCAACTCATCATTTCTTTCTTAACCTTTCTAGGGTGACAAAATGTGATGTCTACACTAGCTAGCAATTGGGGTTGTCTTCACCATTGAACAACCTTGTGCCACTGAGAATCCCATACTTTGAACTTATTTGAAGGTGCAGTAGAGATATGGATCTGATGTCAAAGAAGATGATGATGAATTTAAGGCCAATGGAGGAGTTGAAACCATAGTGTAATGGCAACGTTGACGTCAATTTTTCTCTTCAACTTAGACTCCCCATTGAAAACACAACTCATCCCTTCATTACCTTCCCTCCTTCTGCTCCATAGGTAATGAACCCTTTTAATATGTTTCAATGTTACTTTCATTGAAAGGTCGTTTGGCTCCCTTCATTGATAATTAGAGAAGGTTTTGGTTTTTCAGAGGGACACCTGAGCTCCCTCCGCTTTACCCCTATACTTATAATAATATTCCTTCAATGAAAGGAGCTGAATCCATGAGAGTGGAAGGAGGGAGAGGTGTCCGTAGACGTGGTGGGCAGTTTGGGAATAGTAGTGCTAATGGATACCAACCAGAACAACAACTTTCTCCTCAAATGTGTTTCTTTTTATGTCTCTCACCTAGGGTTTTTCATTTTCGTTTTAGGGAAGTTCAAAGTCTAGAGATGAGAACAGTAACTCAATATTTGATCATAAAGCAAATGCTCAGTTGGAACTAGAATCTTCTATCACTAAGAAGGCAATTAATCATGCTCTTATACTCTTGTGCCGTCTTTGATAATGCATGCCTACATTGACTGATAAGATGTATAGCATTAAAGTTTCACTGTGTGATAGGCATCTCTATGACATGGAGTACGTATAATATACCTATACTTACTAATATAATTTGTAAATAATTATTAAACATAGTTAGCAACTGAAAATATTTTTTTATTTGACAATATATGGAGAGAAGATTATCCACGGAAAACAGTATCTCAATTGTGAAGTGGATATCTATAGAGTGTGTGAGAAAGATTAATATGGAGATAGAGAACGCATTGTAATATTTTTTTACTAACAACTAGTCCTGCAGGTCCATACTGACCCCACAATCATATGGACTGGGTCATTCCGAGATTGAATGAGAACCATTCAACTTTTATCGAAAACAGTAAAGAACACTAAACATCCCGGTGTGAATGTATACTAAATAGTTTCTCAAGGATCCTTCATTGACCATGAGTCGAAGGGAAAAACGCCCTGTTTTTCAACTTATGAAAAACCACTCACCAAATTATTAGGTTGCCAAGAATAATAGAAAAAGTTTCCAAATTCTCCAAAGCATCCATGGAAATTATTGATTTCTTTCCCAAGATACAACAAAAGATCCATGGATAAATCATGTAAAGGGATCCTTATTCTTACCAAACAAATGAAGAGGAACCTTCCTTATAACTATTTCTACAACCCGTAATTGCGTAAAGCAAAGTTCTACCAAAAAAAAATCCAGATAGTCTCTCTTAACTTTTCTAAGAGGTTGCTTCTTTAATACCTTTCTTTTTTTTCTTTTTTCTTTTTGGTACAATCTAATACCTTTCTTACCCCTAAAAATAATTCTCTAATACTAACTTTTTTTCTTTAACTGATAAGGTTTTAAAACTTGGGATCGCTGAGATTGATCTAGGCCAATTTCAATCCGAATTGTTATGAATCGAATTATATCGAACAGATTTATTCCTATATTTTAATAAAAAAATAGTTTTATTTATTTGTTAATAAAAATAAGCTTTTATTATCATTTTACCCTTATGTCTTACTAGGGGATCTGCCTAGGATCAAGATCTGTAAAGACCAAGATCGGATCACTCAAGGATCAAGATTTGAAAAAACCACTATCGACCAAACCAATCCGATCTAAGTTTACCTCCTTAATTCTGATTATTGAATATTTAAAGGGCAAGAACACACTACCCACTTGTGCAACAAGGGTGGCAACGCACATCTAATAAACATACATCTCAATGTTCTCCAGATTGTCAAATGAGCGCTGCCACCGTTTTTTTCCTTTATCTGCTATCCTACTGGGAATTATAAGACCAATGGCCACCTATGCCTACATATACCCACCTATTCATACATGTTTATGATAGGGTTTGATCCCCCAACCTCCTCTACTGGACACCGACCCTTCAAATCTAAGCTACCACCACTAGACTAAGTTAATATTCGTGGACTGACCACTCTTGCGCCACAGAGGAGCCCCGCCCTATAAAATTTGATGATGAACAAAATAGAAAATAAATAAAAATAAATAAAATAATAAAAAATGAGAGGAAGCCAATTAGAAAGAAAAAGGCTACCTGGGAAAAAGGTTTCGTAGATGGGTCACCTCTTAGATTTCTTCCTTTATTAGGTTTATCTAGCCAATATTTCAATCACGTGAATTTATCCAGGTACCCTTCGCTTCGTTCAAGGAAAATAAAAGAAGTGGGCCATCATGGGCCCATATGGCTACTGAAAACTCACAAGGATCAATTTGATCCGTCCACATCAACTTTGCTTACCAGATGCGCCACGAGATCAGTAGAGTAGAGGACCAAAACCATGCCAAACCAAACACATTAAAAGCAAATCAGTAGGTGGCCAGGTGGGCATTATACGCTTTCTTTAACATGTACTGCACTTTACTAAAAACTACTACAAGACAAATTTACGTGGACCCCCAACTTTTCAACAAAAAGACCAAGAAAAATTAGAAATAATAATAAAAAGAGATCAATAAAAATCACCAAAGAAGGATGTACAGACCAGTAGAGAGGGAGCACATAGCAATAGAGCATGGGCACGGTATGTTAAGGACTTGGCTAGCGCGGATCTAGTCGGCTCAGAAGCCGACACCAGCTCCTCCTCCGACGCCAAGCGTAGTGGGTGGATGAGGCTCAAGCCTCCGATTTTTCCAGAAGCAAGCCTCCGGCGCAAGCTTAGCCGATGACCGCATCGGCTCCGACTTGCAGCGCGTGAGCACGAAGGGTTCGTAGGCCTTGGCGTTCACAAGCTTCTGCTCTATCATGCTTGCCATCGACGGCAGCGCCACCACCGCCGGCGGTAGATTTGAGTGATTTGAGTTGGAACACGACTTCCGGGCCTCCTGCTGTTGCTGATGCTGTTGCTTCTGATGACTCTGTTGTTGTGGATTCTGTTGTTGCTGAGCAGCATTGGAGTCGGTACTCACTCTCTTCTTGGACTCCTCTCCGCCGTCCTTTGGGATGACCGGTTGTTTACCGGGGCGGGACCTGATGAAGTCAGTGCTACAGACCCAGGTCTCCTTCGATACCTCCATTGACAACTTCGGTTCGCACATCATCATCAGCAGGCAGTCCGGCAACTTTGACTTCTTTTCTCTCTCTTCTAACTTGTCTTCTGCTTCGTTTTGGTCTTTTTCGTGGATTTGGTTTAGCGGCGGCGGCGGCGGGGGCGGCGCACCCACCGCCTCCTGGGTCGCTTCTCCTTCCCCTGGACCATCTACGTTTTGGTCTTCTTCGTTGGTTTGATTTTGCTGCTGTTCTTGCGGCGCCTGCACACAAATCTTCTGGATCTCTTCCTCGGTTTCTATCTCCACCTCTGGAGCTCTGTCTGCCGTCTCTTCCTTCTTTGACTCTTCCACTGTCTCTTTGGAAGCTACTGCGTCTGCTGTTTCTGTTAATCCCACCGACTCTCTTTCTAATACTAGTTCTACTACTACTTCCTGTTGTTCTTCTGCTTCTTCTCCTCCCCCTTCTTCTAGTGCTGGCTGTATGGACACTACAACGGAGGACGATGAAGAAGAAGAAGAAGAGCTCGTCCTTCTCGCCTCCTCTTCCCCTTCCACCTCTGCTTCTTCTGTGCTCTCTAGCAAGCTGGTTTCTTTTCCTTCATAGTTTGCCTCCTCTTCTAATTCTTCGAGAGCTTCAACTGAAGATCCAATTTCCAATATCTGTTCTTCCGCATCCTCCACGCTCGGTTCCTCAGGTTGGTGGTCCTGCTCCTCCGAGTCCCCTTCTACTACTCTCTCTAGATTTTCTTCACCTTTTTCCACTTCATCTGTCGCCGCTGGTGGGTTTCCCCTCAATTCTGAATCTTCCTCATTTTCTTGTAGATTAGGGGGTTCACCAAGAGCTTCAGCTGCCATTTCCTCCTCCCCTTGCTTTTCATATAGCTCACCCTTCACTTCCTCAACATTTTCTTCTTCGTCATCGTCAATGGCATTGTCATAATCTTTTTCCTCCTCTGATTCACTGATCTGCCTCTCATCATCATCTTCTTCTTCGCTATCTTCGTCGTCATCTTCATTAACATGGTTGTCTTCTTTCGTAGCGGGAGAATCCCAGAAGGTATTAGCGAAAGAAGACATCCGGAAAGGTTCAGATCTGCACCTCATCAACAACAAAGCATTCTTGGGGGGAATGCATATGCTAACCCTTTCGTCTACTTCCCCCTCAATTTCCTCCTCGACTTCGCCTTTCTCACTGGTCTTCATCACATTGACTGCTTCTGTTTTCTCTCCCGCCATCTTCTCTTGTTCAACGACCAACGTTATTTCTGTTCTCTTTTCCTCCTCGCCCTCTTGTATTGCCATCAACCACCTTGCAAAAATGGCACCGCAAGAACTGGAAGAGGATGTGTTCGTCTTCGTCTTCTCACCCTTCTCTCTCTCGTTCGACGAAAAACACGATGACCGGCAAGGTAGGAAGCAGTTAAAATCAGACCCGAAAGCCCTCAAAGCTTCGCAAATCGTCAAGGGAATATGAACCCATCTCTGATTCCTGTGAGGCAGGCATTCCTGGTGATGCTGCTGCTGCTGAATCCCCTCCTGTGACTGTTCTGTTTTCCTAAAACTCATTTCCCCTCTTCGCTTCGATCTCGTTCGCATCTTCTTACCCTGCTTCTTCGTCTTGACACGAACCTGGCCAATGCAGGTAACTTTCGGTGAGGAGGGCTCCGGGGTCTCGAATGTCGAACCTCTCTTCTTATTTCCCGTTGGAAACATGGGCGAAGCCTGCCCACCTTTCATGCTGCCATTACTTCTAAGCCTCCGACTCAGAGACGAAGAGAGAGATAGTGTGGGTTCTCTTAACTTGTCCGTACGAGCCGGGCTGAGAATGGATTTGGAGGAGATCTTCATGGACGAAGCAGAGGAAGAAGAATGCCTTGAAGTGAAACAGATGAAAAGCTCACTGCTTGTACTACCACTACGATGTGGTCTTTGAGATTCCATCATCCTCTTCGCCCATCACCCGAAAGATCATAAAATTGTCGGAGATTAACAGCAAATCGGGAAAAAGAGCTCTGTGTTTACACTTCACAGGGTTCTGAAACTTGAAGATGAAGCCGAGAGAGAGAGAGAGAGAGAGAGAGTGAGAAGGGTGGAATTGTTTAGTGGGAGATGAGGGGAATCATTTCTTTGTTTTTTTTTTGGCTAATGTAACGAGCATTCTAGAAGTCTATAGCCGTTGAGATGGAGCTTATGAAATGGTTAATTACCAAAATGGTCTAGGTCATTAGTACAAATTAGTAGGAGTCAAGGACACTTGGTCGTGTTTAGATTTAGGAATTAAAAAAGCACTTCTTGGGAGGGGGAGAGCATCCACCTTGGCATGCATTTAGGATTTCAAAAAGAGAAAATGATTGCATGTGTAAGACGACATCATGAATACCACAAAGACAGTCTCAATGAGAGGAATATCATCTATCCTAACCTAGAGGTTCCATTGTGGAACGGCAGAGTGAGGTGAAATATTAAAAAGTATGAAGATCAGACGGTAATGGGGATATGGAGTTATGGTGTATAAGAGGTGAAAAGCGAAGCAGGGGATCATTTGGTATAACGGAGCATAACGGAACGTGGCCAGCTAGATCAGTGAAACTTGAAAGCGACGAAGATAAGGCTTACACCGCAGGTCAAGGACTCAAAGACTCAAGGTAGGCAGGCAGGTCGTGCTATCGGGAATACCGAACGCCAATACACGTGTGCCTAGCCCGGCGTTCTAGTCTTGTAGAGCCATTACGGGCGGAAGAAGGAATGGCAGTTTGCGTAATTTTTAGGTGAAAATGAGGTCTAAGTTGGGAGTGGGATCACATTCACATGGGTGAACTGTCCCGACGCAGAAGCAGAAGATTCCAAATCCGTACGGCTGCACATGAAGAGAAAGAGAGAAAGAGAGAGATATGAAGAAAATGGATCATGGATCATGGATGGGTTGGTGGATAGATGGAATGGGCATTAGGGTAAAAATCTTGAACTCTCCCACGGCATAATAATTGATGGAAGAGGTTGTCTCAGCAAAAGGTATTGGGGTGCGCACTAATTAGGAGAGAAAAAATTGTATCCTATATTGATGGGCAATAAGTCATTTTGTATGAGAAGAACAGACTTAGACAAGATAAATAGACAACTAGACTTTTATTAAAAAAAAAAAAAAAGACAACTAGACAAGGTAATGAGGAATAGTAATGTACCCCGCATCCCTCCCCTTATGGATATTTATTTTTGATATTTTTTTAGACCCCATCAAAATCGAATTATGTGTTAGTATAAGATTCAGTCTTCTGCTTGAATCTGTACAACACATATTAAAAATTGGCCTGAGAGAGCTCTAGGATAGAGGCTCTAATGCCTAAATCAAACCTTAACTCATAATAGAAATCTTGAAGAAAGTACTTGATTTTACTAGAGTCTTACCTTTTTGACCTGTTATGGATCATGGTTAGGATGTCTTTTCCATGGTCGACGTGGACTCTTCGCTCGTTGGTAGATCCTCTCCCACTTGTCGTTGAGTTGGCCAGTTTCGTAATAGTTAACTTGACTATGGTTCAACTTAAACAAACCCTAGTTAGATAACCGTCTAACCCTCATCTAGTTGGGTTAAGGAGCACGGTTAGGACTGAAAGGCAGTTATGTTGACATCATCATACTTATGCTAACATGGACCTCTTCTTCGTACAAGGCGAGACATGAGTGTGTCAAGCATAGCGAATATTAGCTTGTGTTGAAGTCAAACCTTATACTATCGATCACCATGGTCGAACCTATTTACATTGATCATGGGGCTTAGTTCAATATTAGCCGACCAATTGACAATCTTAGTATGAACATGGTATGGTATATCACTATGTATTAGTGCCGCAATGCTAGAGGAAGATGATACGAAAGCAAATTATTCAGACGAAAATTGATTACAAGCCAAGGTATTTATTTCACAGAACTGGATCAGTCAAGGAGTAGAATGAGGCCAAGATGTTGGAAATCGGATGGACAAACCTCTCCTTGCAAAGATATCGATACAACCATTAACAACACTTGGAATATAAGTCATAAGAGCAAATAATAGGGGACTATGCATCTTCCTAGTATCTTCAATGATAGAGGAAATGTTGAGGGGATGCTTTGGGACAAGTCAAACAAAATGTCAAATAACTTCTTGATAATCAGATTCCTCATGGAAGTTGTAGTGACCTCTAATAGCTTCCGCCTCACCCACAAGACATGAAGACATTGCTTGTTTAGACACAGCCAAAAGCAAAGATTGATTCACCTTCTTTCTTAATACCATTGAAATTTTTTGGAAAAGAGTTTTCAGTCTTGCTAATAACCGCTCAATGGGGAAGCTTCCACCTTCTTTGAAAATGAATTCACTCTTAGACATCCAAAGGGACCAACATAGGAAAGAAATAAGTTTAAAACATTTTCAACCTTCATGCAAGAGAAAGAGGTAAGCATGGAAGATTCCATTCTTTCCTGACTACACATAAAACATTTTTCCATAATACATATATGGATGCAACTTACTGTCATTAAAATAATGAAGCGGGAAGTTGTAATCTTCTTTTGATTATCTCTTGTTTAATTTTTGAAAGGGGAGAGGGATAGGTATGCCGCCGATATTAAGTATACTAGCGGATAGCACCAATAGGAACACATGATGGAGTATCATTGAGGAAGGATATGGGGGTCATTTCAGAAAAAGAGAAGAGAGAGATAGACACAATGGGTGCTAGCATACTTGATATCGGCGGCATACCCAACATTTTTCCTTTTAAAAGTTATAATGTAAGGATAAAAAAAGTTCCCAAAATAATTTGGGAAAATGCTGAGAATGCTAGCACATTACCTAGGAATTAGGTATGCTAGCCTATATTATCCGTTGGATTTGGCAGATTAAATCCATACCGTTGAAGATGTATAAGTATGCACACCGCTATACGTGTATAAAGTAAGATACAGAACTTTAAAAAATTGGGTATATACTAGTGGGTGTCAGATGTAAAGCAATCTTATCTGACAATTGTCTTGGAAACTTAACTATTTCTCCTGTTCTAACCTATTACTGTAGCGTCTCTCTTTCGCTGGTAGTCGGTGAAGAAAGACAAACCTTACAGCAATAGTGAAAAACCAGCAAGCGCCTGTAGCTGCTATTGGTACCAAAAAAGGGGGGAAAAAAAAAAGCCTGTAGCTACTACTGACAGAAAAAGCTCACCGGAGATTCTCTCTTTTAACTGCTGCTCGAAGAAGCGGAGATTCTGGTTCTGTGCATTGCTACACGAAGAAGACATAGGTTGTGTGCAACTTGTCTTTCATCTCTTCACTGCAAATCGAAGAATAAATCGGCTGTCTTCCACCTGTTTCTCTGTCTTAATTGTGACGCGAAGAAGAGGTTTCCTGTTAGCGCCTGTGTATCTCTTTATTGAAGGTGGGAAGAAAATTTGCCGGGATCACTTCTAAAGTTAAACGTTGGTAGGAATCTGAGGTCACTCATTTTTCCCTTGAAGAGCTCCCCTGTTTGCACATTTGAGTTATTTGAATGTGTGGAAGGTTTGATCTGCTGGTTCTTATGATTCCAAAATATAGTACCTGTAGGGTTTGTTATTCTAAATTTTTTAAGTCTGCTGTATGAAATTTGTGTTCAATTGTTCTACGTTTATTAAATTTTTTAAGGAGTAGGATATTTTGATTTCCGGTATTTAGGTTTTGTGATCCATCTAAATTGAAACGTAATTACTGTTTTTCTGATTAAATCTGATAATTTTACTCATAACCACCCCAACAAAATCATTTAGAATGTAATCTTAACTCCATCTCCAACTAACATGTGGTTAGAGATCGCCCTCCTGTACTACTCATTCAATATGGAAAATTTTTGAAGCCAGGATACATGAGGCTGTTGAAGTAATTATTGGAGCAGTTATCTTTATCTAGAAAACAATGAGTTTTAGATTCTTGTGATGAGATCTATAAGTGTTCAATTCAATTAAACTGCTGCAACAAATCTTGTTCCATTGTTGAAATTAACTTGAAGACCCCCCTGGTTTGTGCTTTTGTGCTTTTGTTTTTCCTTGTCTGTGATGAAGTGTATATGCCCCATACCAGTACTGCATACTTCTTAGGAAACTTAAAAAGGATTTTGATCAGAGTACAAAATTGTAAAGCCAAGATCAATCATGGTCTGAGGAATTTTGTAAAAGGAACAATAAATTAGTATGTTTTCGTAGGAAAGTCCTATGATAAATCCAAGATCAATCATACAAAATTGGCCATGTTTTGTTAAGAACCCCCATACCCACAGAATAAATTAGAACAAATGAAGAACAGATTCAAGTCATGTGATTGAACCTGTAAATAAAAAAGGGTAAGATTACTTGAATGAAATAAGGGTTGGAAGAAATCAAGTTTGGAGCTTCTGAACAAAAGAACTGGATCATTATACTCATCTCTAGAAATCACACCAGAATATGTCCAGTTGTGAGTCTTGTTGTGACCAAGGTGTCCACCATTAAGTGTAGTATGAAATCTATCACCGTTGAGGCAACATCATACCTAGTCTTAGAATTAACTATTGTCTTGATAGTTACTACATCCTTTATGAATTAGAGCCTTGGGTTTCCTTCATCACCTCAATAAATTGAGTCATTTTTTGAAACCAGGTTCTTCTCTTATCCCATGGAAAAGAAGTTCCATTTTAAGTCAGAAAGAGTTTGGATTTCATATAAGCATATTATGTTTTGCATATACTTTTTGACTACACCCCCACCCCAGCTTTTTTTTTTTGGGGGAGGGGGGGTTGGGGTAGCCCATGAAGGTGTTATTGGTGGAAGTGGATACAAGACTGCATAGGAATGATACTAGTGCAACTGATACCCAGTCTTGGTATATGGATATGAGCTGGTTTGCTGGGGTTAGTCTTGTAGACTAATTTAGCTAAACTTTCTTGTCATCCTCCAATATTCACCAATTCATTCAAAATATGATTAATAATGACATACTCTTTTGATACCCAGTCTTGGTATATGGATATGGACAGGTTCTCTACAATGAGAACATTCTCACCTCTGTTCCCCAGTCATCTTTCTAGATTATAGGAAGCTCCTCCTCTCAACGGAAACTTTTGAAATTGTTCTTTTAAGTTCAAAGAGTATTTTCACATTAAAATGTAGAGAATCTACTTCATCTCATAGCAATGAAAAAAATATGTATGTAATTGGAGACAGTTTGTTCCGAACCATCGGTCAATCACATAGTTTCTGGATACTTGGACAATGAATCAGGACATCTCTCACATCTTGTGCTTCAAAAGACTTGCAACGGGCACACCTGAATGCCATTGAGTTAATCTTTGCACTTAGAAATTTCTTAGGTTCAGATAATCAACTAGACAATACTGTTTACCATTGCCATTGCTGCACCAACTCATTCAACTAGCATACATCTACTAAATAAGCAGACCTGCAAATAGTGTTCTATTAATTGCCTTGTAAGTACCTAGCTTCCAATATATTGTCGAAACCTTTTCAAGGAGGCCAGATCATTTTTGAAATTTTTTGTTAACAAAGTGGCAAATGAAAAGAATGCTCTACAGGATCTCATAAAGCTGAAGTCGTTACTACAGTACAGGTCATAATACAGAAAAAGACCACTGAATGTGCTTGTCTAGCCTTCTGCCCCCTTAATGAATTCCTGGATAGCTTTCTGTTGCTTTGTAGACTCGAACCTACAAGTGAGATTATATCCTTCATGAATTAAAATGAGAGAGAGAGAGAGAGAGAGAGAGAGAGAGAGAGAGAGAGAGAGAATCATACAGCAGGGTCTGAGTATGATCCCGAACAAAGAGCAAAATGTAGAGAGTAGTGATTTGCATTTTAACAATAACAGATGCCTATCCCACCCAAAAGAAGAAATATAATAATAAAATGGAAGTCTAAATGTCAATAGATCTCATAATTTCGAAATGAAACTGCATAATCTACAGATAAGAGATAGAAAGAGCACTAATTACAACAGATACCTAATAAAGGTCTGCATATGTAATCTTTGGATGTTTTGCCTTCACTTCTTTTGGCCTCAGAAAAAAAAAGAAAAAAATGAGTTTCCTTCAAACTAGTGCAAGTTGAGAAGTAAATAAATAAAAATAAAAGGTAGAAAGAGACGATGCACTCCCTCTTCCAAAAAGTAACCAGCTATAGTTTTTACAGTACATAAAATGAGCTCAGTATCAGAGTATCAGTTAGGTGCCATCATCCTATAAGATCATGAACATCAACCAACAAGAATTTCAATTTGTAGGAGCTTTTCATCTAGCTCCTTGGACATTTCACAGATGAATCCCCCCAGAGAAGAATACCAAGTTATTATAATTTTGAAAGGCATGAGTAATATAATTACTACACAACTGCATTATCCCTGTTTCTGAATGGATCATACTGTTCAAAATTGGTGATATCAGAGTACAAAGATGGCCTAAACATTATCAAGGCATTCACTAAAAAACTATTACAAAATCAGTAACATATATTAGAGGGGACAACTTCATGTATATGATAAGAACCACCGACTATTCGAAAGTGCTACGACATTATATCAATATGTTGACACCCAGAATAGTAAATTAAATTCATTAAACAAAAAAGGAAGGAAGTGCAGCCATATAAAAATTTCAGAAAAAAAAAGAGGGCCAGGAAGCAAAAGCTGACCAGCGGCGACCATAGATGATCCCTGTAGACTTCTATCGAATGAAACCTTCACTCTTCTCTTCCTCTCTTCCCCTCTTCCCCTCTTCCATCTGACTAGTGGTGATCAGAGATGATCCCTACAGAAGTCGGGAGAAGATTTTTCTTCAGACTTCTATCAAATGAAACCTTCACTCTTCTCTTCCTCTCTCCCAGGTTTCCCTACGGCGACCATAGATGATCCCTGCAGAGGTCGAGAGAAGATTTTTCTTCACTCTTCTCTTCCTCTCTTCCCCTCTTCCTCTCTCACAGCTCTCCTAGTGGCTACCATGGATTTTGAATAATCTGAATAGGTCGAGAGAACAAGCCCTAACTCGTTCAGACCACTTCCAAATTAAATCTTCGACTGAAGTTGAAAGGGACGTTGCAGAGAGTATACCTTTTTCAGAGTAATATATTTGAATTTACCAAGACAAATAGTACAGTATTGCCAGTGTATTTTAACTTTATTGAGTTACCTTTCTCCTATAAAGTAAGATGCAAATCTAAGTATTGAAATTAAATTGATCAAATCCTACGGCTAATATCCTGCTAGCATTCCTAATTCCTAGGTACTACGCTAGCATACCTATCCCTCTCCCATTTTTTATTATAGATTTCGTAATAAAAATGCAAAAGAAAAATAATAAAAATATATGAAGAATGACAAACGAGATACTAAGGATTAGGTGTGCAAGTTCGTCCCTGACTGCCCAGACCCGCCCTTGGCCCGCCCTTATCCAGAACAAGTACCGACCCAAAAATTTTGACCTTGAGGGCCGGCCGGCCCTAAAATTTCTGACCTTGAGTGAGAGTCATAGCGGGTAAGGGTTGATGTCTTTGGCCCGCCCAGCCCGCCCTAAACCTGGTCCTGATTTTTTTGCCCTAACTTTTGGCCCTGGTTTTGGCCCTACTCAGCCCTGATTTTTGCCCCTGATATTGACCCTGGTTATGACCCTAGTTGTGACCTTGATTTTAACCTAATTTTATATATTATTTCACATTGAGTCATTGACACCTCAAAACTCTTAATACATAAATCTCACCAATCTCTCTTACCCTTTTTACCAATAAAAAAGATCTCTTTTCCTTTTTCTACCCAAAAAAAAATCTATTATAGTAATTACTATTAATAAAATGAAAAATAATTAATATATTTTTTTAAAATTACCATCTTAAATCAATATGTAATTGTTGACATGAATATTTATTATCGACTTATATATATATATATATGATATAGTTTTTTTGCAATTTGCCTTATTAGGATGATCTCTTTGTTTATCATGACAAATAATTGAAATCTTTTGGACTATTTACTTTCTTAGGATGATCTCCTCTTTGTTTATTATAATAGATAGAGTTATTTGTATTATTTGAATGTTTGTTTTAGGATGTTCTCTTCATAACAAGTAATTTGTAGCTTTACGTTTTTTATCTCCTCTTTATTATGAATACTTTTTATTTTTAAGTTATTTAATATTTTGTAGGGTTAGGGTTAAGGTTAGGGTATACTCGGCCCTTGATGGCAAACTAGGGTTAGGGTCAATCAGGGTCAGGGTCAGGGTCAGGGTCATTCCAGCCCGACCCTAAAAAATTAGGGCCAATCAGGGTTGGTAAGGGTTAGGCTGAACCCTGAAGGGTAGGGCCTAGGTTGAAGTTTTGCGACTCTGGGTCAGGGTCAGGGCGGGTTTGGGCCCAATTAAGGGGACTAAAGGTTGGATTAGGGTTTTAAGAAACCCAGCCCAACCCGACCCTATTGCACCCCTATTGAGGATCAGTTAACATGTTAAAAAGAGGGGTAATTTGGCCATTTAAAAACATATGATGAGTATCAAAAAAAAAGTTCAAGGTAGGGTGGTATATATAAGTATAGGCTTAAGTGTAGGGGAGCATGGTTTTAAGTATCGATATTGTATCAATATCAGTATTGACTAAGGCCGACATTGATACCTGATCAATCAGAATCAATTACCCTGTTTCAGGGGTAAACAGTAAAAAAAAAAAAAAAAAAGTACTTCTTTTAAAAGCAAGGGTAAACCTTATCGATACCGAGACTGATAACTAAATCCTTGTAGGGGAGTGATGGTAATTTCCTAATAGGGAGCGTCTAATGACACCTCTATAGGTATGTTTGGAACTTAACACCTCCTAATTGCAATAGTTAATGGAAGGGTAAAAAGAGCTTTCAAAAATTGAAGGCCATTTCAATGCACTCTGTATGGGAAGCAATAACAAATTTTTAATCTCATTGAAAAAATATATTGACTTATACTACTACATGAGCAAAAAGCAAGATTACAATTTTTAATATCGCAAAAGATGTTTGTTTATAAGAAAATTTTTGTTAAAATATATGAGAGGATTTCCACATTGGCAATGTGAGAAAAAATATGCACGTCATACCAATAGTTGTCTTAAAAAAGAGTTAATGTTCTTTGTAGGAAAATACCGCATCTATCACATTCTGTTTCTCTTTCCCCATATGAAATAATTTATAAAAAAAAAAAAAAAGACGAAACACGAAAAGCTTTGATGGAGGCTGTGCTCCCCGACAAAAAACACTTCCTTCTAAAAACACTCCCCCTCCTAAAATGTTAGCATTCATATGTGACCACAAATTCAGAAGTAAAATATTCCAAAAATCCATAAGAATGGGAAATTGAACCCATAAAGCATAGCCATCCTTTTTTCCCCATCATATATTCCATTCCTACATATGTAGCAGACACTTCTCTCTTCAAAAGTGGAATGAGGATACAAAAATAGCCTAAACTTTGAAAATTAATAATCATAGCTTTTCAGTCAAAGATTCAGTGCTGACCAGCACTCACTGCCGCACGCGGACAAATAATCCTAATCTCCACCTTTAAAAGCCGTTCTAACTTTGAAGTCTAGATTGATTAATTAGGTGTTAATCTTCACACTATAGTTTAGTTTATATTGTGCACAAACTTTCTCAACTTTAAGAAAGCTGCCTGGTGGCTTCTAAATAAAAACAGAAGAAGAAAGAAGGCTGCCTTGTTTCACAGAGGTCCGTCCAGTTCCGGTACCAAGAATCCTACACGAAAGAGTCCAAGCCTCTCAATGGGGATAATTAATCTCTTTTCACGTGAGCACCTGTAGAAAGAGGACTAGAGGAGGGTCCCCCACTTTCCACTTTCCAGTTTCACAATTTGTACACCTAGGTCGTGGCGTTTTCCTTTGTCGCCTACCGGTATGGGCTATCTATTGCCTTTACGGTGTTCCTTCGATGGGAAGTAACTGCAATTACACTTTTATCCCCAAAAAAAAAAAAATTTTAATTACAATGTAAAATTTGATAGGGCTATTTGTTCGAGAGGAGTACCAACGCCCAAACATAAGAGCATGCATCTTTGGAAGGACATGATGGTTATTATACACTCCTTATATCTGTGGCACAAGGACCGCTTCAGGTAGATACTATGCCAATTTTATAGGAAACATCTTCTCCATCTTCAAAGAATGTCTCATGTACATCCAATGGTTGGGAGTTCCTTGGGCTTTGTACCCATGTGTTTTAGTAAGTACTCAAATATTCCCAACCACTAAGTGCGAGTTGAGCAGTGAGCACCCTCCGACATTGGAAAGGATCTGGATCCAATTTTATAGGGTTTAGAGATAGCTACGTTGCTTACTTGTAATGGAATCTCCCATGCCAAGTGAGTGACGCATGGAGGGTGGTGTCACAGAGTTTATATAAGGAATCTTCCATGCCCAATGATTCAGAGTATGGAAGGCTAAAATAAAACATGGTTCATATAAGGGATGGCCACATTTTAAGGAGAAGAGATTATATGCACAACCAATGGTAATGGCACGCTGGCACTTAGACAAGGAGTGACAAGGGAAGCTGTGGGTAAATTAAGGAAGAAAGACTGTGAGAGTGGGTCGGTTAATGAGAGTATGCCTACCTGCATTGACAACGAAGATTGTAGTGGTCATTTCACACCCCTTGTGTCTAGGTATGAGGATCACACACCCATATAGAACACTCCCCAATAAAATAATGAGGAAGAGATCATTACCTGATTGTGCACCCTTACACCTAGACAATAGGGGTGGCAAAAAGATTACCCTACCCCCTGGTTGATCCCTATATTGGCGTAGTGGGAAGCAACCAAGTAGTAATCTGCAACCCTAAAAGATAAAAAGAAGCCTGAATGACAACATGGTTTTTGTACCATAAATATGGGGCAAAATGACCAATTCACCTCCCATGAAATAAAAAAATAATTCTTCTATGAATGTAATCTCATACGCTCCCATTGGCCCTCACACATATGTAGGAACTGTCTCCCCCATAGGAAACACTTCACTAATAAAACACGGAAGAAAGAACACTACCCGATGACATGAACCTATGCCAAAAAAATCATGCTACCCCATGTTGAAGATCATACTCGCACGTGTCCTCCCATTGACCACATAAGTTTGTTTGTACACACATTATCAGGTAGCGTTTCTCGCCCTAAAAATAATTTCATGTTGCAGCAAAACATGTGATTTGAACAATTAAAAAAAAAAAAAAAAAAAAAAAAAAAAAAAGTGATTTAAAACAATAAATTGGAGGTTTAAAGACTCCAAAATAGTCTCCAACCAATAGCTTTCTCATCCTTTGAACTTTCCGGGAAACTTTTAACTCCTCAATTCCCATCATCTATGGGAAAGTTGTCATGGTTGATAAAATTGAGCCTCTCATCAAATCAACTTTCACCTCCTCTTGGAACCTAGTTGGATCTCTACTTTCCCCCCCCCCCCCTTTCGTTTTAGTGGGTGCTAGGAACTCTCTTAATTGAAATTCCTATTTCGTGTCCAATTCCTACATCTCTTGGAAGCTTGTTGTCTTTGAAAGCCCCGATCCTAAGAAATTCTATGATTTCAAGTTCAATTCCATCATCTATATCGGTAGCTTGTCATCCTTGAGAACATTAAACCTCTCTAAAACTCAAATCACAGGTCCCATTCCTGAATACATTGGAGGATTGTCAACTTTAAGAGTTTTGGACCTTTCCTACAATCAAATGGATGCTACTATTTCTTAATCTGTTGGAGAACTTTCAGGGTTGGTTGAATTGTGAATATCTATGAGTTCTTTGAGAGGCTTATTTCAGAATGTCACTTTAAGAATCTCAATAGTTTACAAGTGTTAGTTATCGAATTAGAAGATTCAAATAAGCCCTTGATTTTTCAAGTGAGCAGAGACTGGATTCCAACTTTTAGCTGAAGCAAATCACTGTCTAACCTCCAAATGAACCCAAATTTTTTTTCATGGCTTGCAACTCAAAAGGACCTCTACGGTTTAACTCTACAAATGTAGGAATTTCAAACACCAAACCATGAAAGCTTTTAGAATTTATGTGCTCGACAGAGAATAGATACTTTAGATATGTCTCGAAATCATATTAGAGATTTAGAGGGCAGGTACCAAATTCTTTAGAAATTTTTGGTGCAGGTTACGTAGATCTGAGTTACAATGACTTATTATAGAGGGTTCTATTCCCCTTTGGTCTAATGTCTCTAATCTATATCTTGGGACAAATTCCTCGGAATATTGAAGTTAGAGGGTCTGAACTCTGAAGCAAATGTAGTAGATTTTTCTAGGAATTTTTTAAATGGGAACATTCCTTCATTAGTACATGAGCTAACAAATTTGAGGATTCTCACTATTTCAAACAATAGTTTACGAGGAGAACTCTCTAATTGTTGGAAGGACATAAAAGATTTGTATGTTTTGGATTTGGCAAACAACAATCTGGCAGGCAAGATTTCTCAATCAATAGGTTCTTTGTCTGGCCTGGGTTATCTATTATTTAGTAACAACTTCTATGGCAAGCTTCCTTCATTGCAAAAATGCACATATTGAGTGAGTCTTGACATTGGTAGAAATGGATTCTCTAGCAATATACCACCATGGATAGGAGGAAGTCTATCACATTTGCATATTATCCACCTCCATTCTAATGTTTTAACTGGAAAAATTCCTTCACAATTATGTAACTTACAATGCTTAGGTTCATCCTGCAATGTTCTATCAAGGTCCATCCTGCAATGTTTTTGCAATTTGAGTGCTCTAAAACCAAATGGATACAGGAAACGAGGGATTAGATTACAGTGAGCATATGATGATAGTTACAAAAGACGAGAGCTTGAATACAACATGACTCTTGACATCATAAAGAGCATTAATTGATTTTTCAAGCAATCATCTAACAGGAAAATTTCAGATGAGATAACAAGGCTGGTGGGAAAGTTTTCAGATGAGATAACAAGACTGTTGGTGTATGATGTCTTGTATTCCGTCGTAGTTTAATCTAGAGAATACTAGTGCAGCACCTAGACAGCCAGGACGGCGGTCCCGCTAGCCGATTAGCGGGCCGTGGGGGTTGCAAGGGGGGTAGGAGGCCCCCCTGCATAGCAGGGGGTGTAAGGGGGCGCAACCCCCCGCTCGAATTTTTTATTTGAGGGCAATTGTAGTTTAATCCGAATTAAGGTGGCAATTATAGTTTAATCCGGATTAGGATGGCAATTGTAATTTAATCCGGATTAGGGTTTTTTCGCTATATATTTGTAGCGAGAGTTTCTTTCCCTGTAATGCAAGCAATACTGAGAGGTGTGAAGACGAGCGTTGTAACCCTATTCTCCATTGATAGTGAAGCAGGATCTCATCTCACCAGGGACGTAGGCAACCTTGCCGAACCTTGTAAAATCTGTGTGCATTGTTTGTTTTTTGTTTTCTATTATCTTCTGCATCGTTTTAGAATTGCGTTTCTACAAAGACTGGGATTTTGGGTTGTCTGGGGCACTTTATTGTTGAAGAAATCTAGAGGATTGATTGCCTACTTACAATTTTGGTCATTATATTGAATATGGGGATCGTTTGCAAATGAAATTGGAGCAAAACACATTGGTGTTGCACTCTTGCCAAGTCATACCATCAAAAGATTTTAAGATTACTATCTATAACAAGCTAATAGGGAAACTCACTTCTATCAAATTATGATAATGTATATTGAATTTATGGGCAGAACTCAATTTCATGATTAAGATATGAGTGAACATCTATGCTAACACATAAATTAAGAACATATTAGGAGACTATCAACAAGAGTGGTCAATAAACAAGTCAAAATTCTCTCTATAAGTGAAGACCAAGTTTTGGAATCAAAAGGAAATAACCATTGAACGCCTTTACAAAGACATTTGAATAACTGAGTTTTCATTTCTAGAAACATAATTGAATTCTTCATATTCAAATGACTAGAGTTAGAGTGTTTCTTCATAAGCCACTATTGAGCTTTCAAGACTTGGAAATGGGGATATGTTACATGTGATGCAGATGCTTCAATAATGTTAGTGAAATTAAGCTCATCATTTAATCTACAATGGCAGAGGAAATAAAGGAAAGCAAAAGAAGAAATTACAAACAAATTAACATTTCCAAATACCAGATGAGAGATGTGAGTTATTCCAGTGGTTATATCTTCTTTTTGCCTGTTACCATGCTCTTTAAGGTTTGTTTTCCCAGATCTTATAGAACTTTCTCCAAAAAAAAAAGAGTATTTATCTCAAAATTGAAAATTTCATTGAGCTCATAAAATTAGCAAGAAAAGATATCTCCATATCACAATCGCTAAATGAAAGGAAAATACCCACCGATTAAAAACCCAATCCCAAAAACCTAGGCCACATAACCCTTCACTGTACAGTGCCATTAAGTCATTCACTAATTGATCAAAGAGACACATTTCAAGCACGCTCGCCCCTAATCCGACGAGCAAGCTGGATATCTTTCGGCATTATCGTAACCCTCTTGGCATGAATAGCGCAGAGGTTAGTATCTTCAAATAGCCCAACCAGATAAGCCTCCGCAGCTTCCTGAAGTGCTGAAACTGCCGAACTCTGGAAGCGAAGGTCAGTTTTGAAATCCTGAGCGATCTCACGAACCAAACGTTGGAAAGGGAGCTTACGGATCAGAAGCTCGGTACTCTTCTGGTACTTTCTGATCTCCCTCAGAGCCACCGTTCCTGGCCTGAATCGATGAGGCTTCTTCACGCCTCCGGTTGCCGGAGCAGACTTCCGGGCCGCCTTCGTAGCCAATTGCTTCCTTGGAGCCTTTCCTCCGGTGGATTTCCTCGCTGTCTGCTTCGTACGCGCCATTAGAGACCAGAGTTAAGAGATCTGAAACTTTAAAAAGGTAGAGGAAAGGTTTTGAAATGCCAAAGGTGGGATCGACACAAAAGTGAATGGGTGTGGTGGGATTTTATAGAAGTTCGAAATTGTGGCGGGATGAAGGGAGAATCGTGTCCGTTGGTATTCACATGCTATCGACGGCTGAAGTTAATTTAAAAGCTTAGCATGGATCGCCAGCATGGATAGCGAAGTTCTTTGGTTTTTTATCCCTTTCCGAAAGAGGGCGAAGGAAGAAACAAAGGTTTGCCAGCTTGGATAATTAAAGTTGTTCTTTTTTTTTTTTTTTTTTTTTTCTCTCGAAAGGAAACGAAGTTGTCGGCCCACCGGCCCAACCGTATTTCTTTTACAGTAACAGAATGCCACTGGTTTTTATTCATAATTACAGAAAAGGTACAATATGTGCTAGTGTGCTAAAAGAATACAATCGCCCTACAAACCTTCTTACCACTCGGAGATGAGTACAATTGGTTACCAAAATAAACGGAGATGAGTACAATTTTTTTTTTTTTGGGTGCTAGTTTAAAAGCCATTAGGCCAGCCAAGACCTACCCACTAAAGGGTCATACAGATATCATAGGGGGTTGGAGGGTCGAACTAGTGACTTTCCTTGTGCTTACAGTAGAGCCCAACTGCTTGAGCCTCTTGGTTCTCACCTTCCCTCTAACATTCCCCCGCCATAGAGTAGGCTCGAATAGGAAACTATTGACAAAAGGTCCACCTAGTTAAATTGTTTTTCCATTTATTTTAAAGCCCCGTTTGTTTAGAAGGGATTGTGGAGTGGGAGAACCTAACGTATGGTACCCAGTGTAATGGGGTGGAAAACGGGAATGGGAAAGTTGAGGGATTTATTGTAGCATCCCACCCTGCCTCTGTTGGTTGGGTGGGATGATTCGAGAACAAGACTATGGAGGAAGGGGGAGAGATGGAAGTCTGGCAAGGAAAAATGAGGAAAGAAAGAGGGAGAAGAAGAAGATCATGAGAGGATACACACGAGACATCATTTGTATCTTCAAGCGGGAGAGAGAGAAGTCTAGTCGCATAGACTACTCTCTGATTTTTAATTTTATTTTTTAATCCCCAGGTCAAGTTGTTTCCTTTGTGAATTACTCTGGTTTTGACAATGGAGAAGTATGGTTAGATCTGATATAGCCAAAATAACCTCTCGGTGAGGGCAATGACACGTGTTGCTTCCGAGACACGTGTCCTCCGCCAGACGAAGGTTCCAAGAAACTACTCATACTCGAGCACGCTCAATCACCGAGGCACGCCCGCAGAATCACGCGGGATCACGTCTCCTGCATGAGGGGAATATTCCCCCCCCCAGAAGGTTGGACGTATTCGAGTGGGACTCTAAGAGGGAAGAAGGGGGTAAAACCCTAAGGCCGAAAGACTATATAAGAAGGCACGGAAGAAGAGGGAAGGTAAGCTCTGATACCCTCACCATTACTCCTTTATTGAACTGTGCGGCCAACCCTGACTTGAGCGTCGGAGGACTAACCCCGGACTAAGTTCCGGGCCTCCGTCGTCTGTGTTTGTGTAGGTTGGACTAGCAGGGTTTTTTGGCAGCAACAGATTGGCGCCGTCTGTGGGAACGACGGTAATGGTGGGGAGAACCTACAACCGAAAAAGGACGAGAGCGATGTCCAACGTAGACATGGGGGAAGAACCCTCAGGGGAGCTTCCTCCCTCGACGGAGATTGGACGAGAAAGGGGCCATGATGACCGGGAAGTGTCCGTCAGATACCAGCGGTCGGCTGGATATTCAGTACGTGAGGACAGCGACCATCAGCCTCCCGCGGCCCAGGAGTACGTGACAAGGCAGCAGTTCGAAGACCTTCAGGACAAATATAACCGGATGGCCGAGACTATGAGGGAGGTCTCCAAAGCTGTCTCCCATAGGATCGGCGGAGCACCCCCAGGTCCCCACGTCCAGTTTGAGAGGGCTCGAGAAGAAGACCGAAGCAGTACGGGATTGACGAGGGCCGGTCGTGACCCTCAAAGACGGGCAAGGGAGAGTCCCGCGCCCCGAAGTAGGACGCGACGCGCCGCTAGAGACCCCATGGGGACCAGCACCAAGGAGACAAACAGAGGTCCGAGGACTCGGGATTAAAGAGGATGATCTTAGACCTGAAGGACGAGATCAGAAAGGTGGCAGAAAACCAGATAGGGAACCGCGAGCCCGACCTCACCAATGATACGGCCTTAGCTGATGAGTTCATGAGGGACCCGCTCCCGGTCGGTTTTCGCCTGCCCAAGTACGACACCTATGACGGGTCGGGGGACCCCGTCTATCACTTGGAAGGCTTTAAGGTCGCCATGCAATTCCATCGCGTCTCGGAAAATATTATGTGTCGGGCCCTCCCATTGACGTTCAGGGGGGCGGCGAGGCTGTGGTATAACCGACTACCGACGAAGTCGATCCACAGCTTTAGCGATCTGAGTTACTTCTTCATGAAGGGGTTTTCTAATAGCCAGCCCCTCCAGAAGACTACGTTGAACCTAACCAACGTCAAACAGCAAGAAGGGGAATCGCTGCGGAATTACATGAAGCGATTCCAACAAGAAAAGATCACAATCAGGGGCCTAGACCCGAAGGAGGAGTTCACGGCCCTGCTAAGTGGCGTCAAGGACAAGGAATTGAAGAGGTCCCTGGCGAAGCATACGCCTAGAGATCTGACCGAGCTGAGGGCGCGATGCGATAANTTTTTTATTTTTTATTTTTGGTTTTTTTTTTTTAAATAATGTTTAAATGGACCGAATAATTCGGTTTAATTCGGATTCGGTCCGAATTATTCGCGGTTTATATTCATTTTGGAAAAAGTCGCGAATTTTAAAGAATTTTATTTTTAATTCGGATTCGGTCCGAATTTTTGATAAAATTCTTTAAAATTCGGTTCGGCCGAATAATTCGTGAATTATTCGGCCGAATTGATAACTATGGTCGGGGCCCAACCGTATTTCTTTTACAGTAACAGAATGCCACTGGTTTTTATTCATAATTACAGAAAAGGTACAATATGTGCTAGTGTGCTAAAAGAATACAATCGCCCTACAAACCTTCTTACCAATCGGAGATGAGTACAATTGGTTACCAAAAAAAAGGAGATGAGTACAATTTTTTTTTTTTTTTGGGTGCTAGTTTAAAAGCCATTAGGCCAACCAAGACCTACCCACTAAAGGGTCACACAGAGATCACAGGGGGTTGGAGGGTCGAACTAGTGACTTTCCTTGTGCTTACAGTAGAGCCCAACTGCTTGAACCTCTTGGTTCTCACCTTCCCTCTAACATTCCCCCGCCATATAGTAGGCTCGAATAGGAAACTACTGACAAAAGGTCCACCTAGTTAAATTGTTTTTCCATTTATTTTAAAGCCCCGTTTGTTTAGAAGGGATTGTGGAATGGGATAACCTGACGTATGGTACCCACAGTGTAATGGGGTGGAAAACGGGAATGGGAAAGTTGAGGGATTTATTGTATCATCCCACCCTGCCTCTGTTGGTTGGGTGGGATGATTCGAGAACAAGACTGTGGAGGAAGGGGGAGAGATGGAAATCTGGCGAGGAAAAATGAGGAAAGAAAGAGGGAGAAGAAGAAGATCATGAGAGGATACACACGAGACATCATTTGTATCTTCAAGCGGGAGAGAGAGAAGTCTAGTAGAGTAGACTACTCTCTGATTTTTAATTTTATTTTTTAATCTCCAGGTTAGGTTGTTTCCTTTGTGAATTACTCTGGTTTCGACAATGGAGAAGTATAGTTAGATCTAAAGAGGCTGTTTTGAATATCACAAAACAAGAATATTTGGGTGAGAGATATCGGCTTCGTTTACTAAAACCTTTGATTTCTTCAACTATCTAAGGACAACAAGACCCATGGAAGCTTGGTCAGAGCTCCAACCAATGGGTTCATTTTCTATTTCTGTCTCTCTCATGATCTCTTGATATTGTGATTAAATGGCTTGATTCAAGAAGACGATGGAAGAAAATCCAAGGGTGACAAGAGTTAGGGTTTGCCCCAAAATGAGGAATATTGTTATCGCCGAAAGTGCAATTCTTTCTTCTGGTCAGCCATTTCTGGTCAGTGCCAGCTTCTGTTAGGTCCTCGTGACCTCTTCTTTCCTTTCTTTCTTCCTTTTTCTTATTCTGTTGCTTGTGAGCGCCTTCTTGTCTTCTTTTTCTCCAACATGCTTCTTGCTTGCTTATCAAGCGACGATGGGGATGTGATGCGGAAAAATTTGACCGGACGATCTTCCCTGCTGTTCCTGGTGCCTTGGCCGACCTGCACAGAAGAGATGACAGGGAAGAGCCGGGCTAACCCGGCGGGGGACTCTCCGATGCCTAAGTTAGACATTTCCACAACAGACGCTCAAGAGAGCTTTTACAGTATGAGAAGTGAGTAATCGCCCCCCTTGTGATGGAGGTTTACCTTGGTATTTATAGGTTGCTTATGGAGGGCAAGTGGGAGACGATTGTCAAGAGTCCTGGTTAGGCGTGGAGTCCTCAAGGGGAGTGGCTCTGTGATTCTGGGAATATTCCTAGAATATTCCCCTCTTAACTCGGAAAGACCAACCGTGTGATGTCATGATGACCTGTAGTGGATAGAGTCCTGTCCTCCGGAATAGGGATTACGTTCCTTGACTGTATGGGCGGACGAAAACACGTTTTTGGAATCCTTATTGTTGACGTCAGGCCGAGGTGGAGCATGGCCTGATGGAGGTCGAGGTAACAACACAGCATGATGGATGCCGAGGAAGTAGCACGGCATGATTGAGGCAAAGGTAGTAGCACAGCCTGATGGAGGCCGAGGTGATAGTGTGGCCTGATAGATGTCGAGGAGGTAGCGCGGCCTGATGGATGCCGAGATGGAGCATTGCCTGATGGAGGCCGAGGTAACAGTACGACCTGATGAAGGCCGAGGTAACAGCACGGCCTGATGGATGCCGAGGTGATAGCACGGCTTGATGGAGGCCGAGGTGATAGCACGGCCTGATGGAGGCCGAAGTAGCTACTCAGCCCTTTTTTCAGGTTTGTGTACATGCTTCAGGCGTGCTGAGGAAAGTAACATATTTTGCCTCATCACCAGCCCCCCGCTCTAGCAGTTCGAATCGACCTGCTAGAGCATTTAATCCGATTCGAGATGCACTGCTTCACTTTCTTAGCCGAGGCTGCTCAACGGTTCGAGGACGTGGATATCGCTTGTTCAAGGGCAAAGGAAGCAAAGCGCTTTCATGGGGGTCGAGAAGAAATGGCCCGAGGTGGCTGATCCCTTAGCCCAACTAGGAGTTGTTGGATGACGTTAACATTTCTTCGTTTCGGCGCGTTCCAGTCCATGCTACTCTGGTACAGCCCTGCGGCTCGATCGATGTTGGTGAAGAAGTGATCAGACTCGATGGATTTTCTTGTGCTAAGCTAGGCTCATGGATCAGCCCCTCGAGATTAGCCTCATATATATAGATCCATATTTATGTAGATGTCTCCCTCGGTAGTGATGTATTTTGAGGGATCATGGATTAGCCCACCGAGCTCGGTCTAGTTGCTGTCGAGCTAGAGCATTGTCTTTGTGCCTCATTGGTTAATGTCTTTGAGTAGCCAGACAAGGGTCTGGTCTTGTGGTGCTGAGCTTAAGCTCAGTCTTATATGCTACCGAGCTGGGTAGCTGCTACTTCCGATTTTTGTGCCTCATTGGTTAAGGTCTTTGAGTCGCCAGACTAGGGTCTGGTCTTATGGTGCTGAGCTAGAGCTCGGTCTTTGTGCCTCATTGGTTAAGGTCTTTGAGTCGCCAGACTAGGGTCTGGTCTTGAGGTGCCGAGCTGGAGCTCGGTCTTATTTGCTGCCGAGCTGGGGCCCGGTCTTTGTGCCTCATTAGTTAAGGTCTTTGAGTCGTCGGACTTGGGTCTGGTCTTGTGGTGCCGAGCTAGAGCCCGGTCTTTGTGCCTCATTAGCTAAGGTTTTTGAGTCGCCAGACTAGGGTTTGGTCTTGAGATGCCGAGCTGGAGCTCGGTCTTATTTGCTACCGAGCTGGGGCCCGGTCTTTGTGCCTCATTGGTTAAGGTCTTTGAGTCGCCAGACTAGGGTTTGGTCTTGAGGTACCGAGCTGGAGCTTGGTCTTATTTGCTGCCGAGCTGGGGCCTGATCTTTGTGCCTCATTAGTTAAGGTCTTTGAGTCACCAGACTAGGGTCTGGTCTTGTGGTGCCGAGATGGAGCTCGGTCTTATTTGCTGTCGAGCTGGGGCCCGGTCTTTGTGCCTCATTGGTTAAGGTCTTTGAATCGCCATATTAGGGTCTGATCTTGTGGTGCCGAGCTAGAGCCCGGTCTTTGTGCCTCATTGGTTAAGGTCTTTGAGTCGCCAGACTAGGTTCTGGTCTTGAGGTGCCGAGTTGGAGCTCGGTCTTATTTGCTACCGAGCTGGTGCCCGGTCTTTGAGTCACCAGACTAGGATCTGGTCTTGTGGTACCGAGCTGGAGCTCGATCTTATTTGCTGCCGAGCTGGGGCCCGGTGTTTGTGCCTCATTGGTTAAGGTCTTTGACTCACCAGACTAGGGTCTGGTCTTGTGGTGCCGAGCTAGAGCCCGAACTTTGTGCCTCATTGGTTAAGGTCTTTGAGTCGCCAGACTAGGGTCTAGTCTTGAGGTGCCGAGCTAGAGCTTGGTCTTATTTGTTACTGAGCTGGGGCCCGGTCTTTGTGCATCATTGGTTAAGGTCTTTGGTCGCAAGACTAGGGTCTGGTCTTGAGGTGCCGAGCTGGAGCTCAGTCTTATTTGCTGCCGAGCTGGGGCCCGGTCTTTGTGCCTCATTGGTTAAGGTCTTTGAGTAGCCAAACTTGGGTCTGGTCTTGTGATGCCGAGCTGGGGCCCGATCTTTGTGCCTCATTGGTTAAGGTCTTTGAGTCGCCAGACTTGGGTCTGGTCTTGTGGTGCCGAGCTAGAGCCCGGTCTTTGTGCCTCATTGGTTAAGGTCTTTGAGTCGCCAGACTTGGGTCTGGTCTTGTGATGCCGAGCTGGAGCTGGGTCTTATTTGCTACCGAGCTGGGGCCTGGTCTTTGTGCCTCATTAATTTCCCTTTTCAGAGACTTACAGTCTTCAGTGTCATGTCCATGGTCTCGGTGGTATCGACAGTACCTGTTGAGGTTCCTCTCTTCTGGTTTACCTGCCATTGGCCTGGGCCAACGAAAGTACTTCTGATTTTGGATCTCTAAGAGCAGGTTTGTTCGAGAACGATCAAGTTCATATCGCTCAAGTTCAGATGTGTCCAGAGGCCGATCTGTTCTATTTTTCTTCGGCTCACGAGAGTCATCCCTATATCTCAGAGCCCTTTTCTTCTCCTTCTCTGCCTGATCACCCCTGTCAGCTATTCCTCGGGCTGCCAGAACTTCCTCCATGTTGGCGTATTGATTGCACCGTCTCAATAGTGAGGGCATCGTTTTCGGTAAGTCAAGGGCCAGGGATTGAACCAGATCGGGGTGTATTACCCCATTGCACAATATGCTATACGCCACTCCTTCCGGCAGGTTTTTTACCTCCTATGTCACCTTCGTGAATCGGGCAAGGAATTCTCTTATTGTCTCCCTCGCCCCTTGCCTCATGTTCATCACGTTTTGCGTAGTTTGCTTTTGCTTCATACTTGCTTGGAAACGTGTGAGGAACGCTCTTGTCAGTTCTTTATAGCTGCGGATGGACCGTGGCCGTAAGTTTGACATCCAGACCAGTGCGGTTCCTTTTAATGAGGCTGCGAAAGCAAGGCAGAGAACGGCGTCTGACCTACCATGCACTGCCATGGCCGAGCTATAGTACAGTAGATGATCGTAGGGATCTGTGGTGCCGTCATATCCGTTGAAGACAGGTATCACAAAATTTGAGGGCAGCTCGGCGTCAATCAGTTCGTCGAAAAGTGCATTATGGGCCGGGGTTACTGTCATGTCGGCTGGGTGCTCCTGCCTCTGCATTCCCTCTATTTGCTCAGTGAGTCGCTGGATACGGCTCTCAAGGTCGTCTCTTCTCTCCTCGGCTTAGCCATCTGCTGATCGGTGTGCCCCTTCTACTCTTCTGGGGCTTCTTCCTCGGCCTTGGGCACCCTGTCGTGGTGCACCTCTGGTAGGCCCAATGGGCGAGCTCTGACCAGGTTGGGGACGATCTCGTCGATCTTGCCTTTGGTAGTTCTCATGTTCTTCTCTGTGCGGATGAGCACCTCTAGTGAGTCTTTGAGGTGATGGTTGGCGTCCCCCTGCCCGGTGTGAGGATCTATGAGTATCTTGTGTCTCTGGGCTCCGATGATGTTCAGAACGACTGGCTCTCCCGATCTGGGCAGGGACGGGACCTCGCCTGTGCCCCTCAGTAAGAGATCACGGTGGTACAGAATGAACAGTGCGTGAAGTCCTGCTCGACCCCCTTTTTACTATTGATTGGGGGGTGACGCTGTTGTCAGGAGATTCGTCATTGGGATTTCTGCTCGGAACAGGCCTAGGCGGTTGAGCTGAACTAGTGCGTGGTACTGGAAGTGCAGAGCCAAACTGTCGTATGAAATCCCTTACCAGTGCGTTCGTGGCTAATACCTGCAGCTGCATGCTCTGCATCTGTTCTTCCATGTTCGGATGAGTTACCCGGGACGATGGGACATGGTGAGATAGTTGAGGGTTCTACTCGCACTGATCCCCCTCTCCTTGGGCAACCTATGCATCGGGCCTGGTTTGCTGGGGTCCTTCTAGAGGGGGCTCTGCTGGGATGTTTTCCTGCCCTGCCACTGGTGGTGAATGGGAACATCCAAGTGGTACTTCCAGAGTGGATCTTGCACGCGTTGTCGTTGAAGAAACGACCTTCTCACTCCTTAATTACATTGTTCCAAGGTGACTTTTTGTAACAAGTTTCCCATGGACGGCGCCAATCTGATGCAGAAAAATTTGACCGGACGATCTTCCCTGTTGTTCCTGGTGCCTTGGCCGACCTGCATAGAAGAGATGACAGGGAAGAACCAGGCTAACCCGGCGGGGGACTCTTCGATGCCTAAGTTAGACCTTTCCACAATAGACGCTCAAGAGAGCTTTTACAGTATGAGAAGTGAGTAATCGCCCCCCTTGTGATGGAGGCTTACCTTGGTATTTATAGGCTGCTTATGGAGGGCAAGTGGGAGATGATTGTCAAGAGTCTCGGTTAGGCGTGGAGCCCTCAAGGGGAGTGGCTCTGTGATTCTGGGAATATTCCTGGAATATTCTCCTCTTAACTCGGAAAGACCAACCGTGTGACGTCATGATGACGTGTAGTGGATAGAGTCCCGTCCTCCGGAATAGGGATTACCTTCCTTGACTATAGGGGCGGACGAAAACTCGTTTTTGGAATCCTTGTTGTTGACGTTGGGCCGAGGTGGAGCACGGTCTGATGGAGGCCGAGGTAACAGCACGGCATGATGGATGCTGAGGAAGTAGCACGACATGATTGAGGCCGAGGTAGTAGCACGGTCTGATGGAGGCCGAGGTGATAGCGCGGCCTGATAGATGCTGAGGAGGTAGCGCGGCCTGATGGATGCCGAGGTGGAGCATTGCCTGATGGAGGCCGAGGTAACAGTACGGCCTGATGGAGGCCGAGGTAACAGCACGGCCTGATGGATGCCGAGGTAGTAGCATGGCATGATTGAGGCCGAGGTAGTAGCACGGCCTGATGGAGGCTGAGGTGATAGCGCGGCCTGATGGAGGCCGAGGTGATAGCATGGCCTGATGGAGGCCGAGGTGATAGTGCGGCCTGATGGAGGCCTAGGTAATAGCGCGGCCTGATAGATGCCGAGGAGGTAGCACGGCCTGATGGAAGCCAAGGTGGAGCACGACCTGATGGAGGCCGAGGTGGAGCACGGCCTGATGGAGGCCGAGGTGATAGCACGGCCTGATGGAGGCCGAAGTAGCTACTCAGCCCTTTTCAGGTTTCCGTACATGCTTCAGGCGTGCTGAGGAAAGTGACATATTTTGCCTCATCAGGATGATTCCGATGATGGCGACGACAATGCGATGAAAGTGTAGATGAAGATGGATTTTGCTTGCAACCTCCTCACTGCTTCCCCTGCGTCCTCACCATATTTTTTTCTCTTTTCCAAAGATGTCATAGGTGCTGCTCACCCTCCCCTTCCCAGTGCAACGGCATAGGTGATGCTTGCTAATTCCCAGTTGGACTTAGATGGGTTGAAGCTCGATCTCCGCGACATGTCGTGCTACCAGATCTTCGATTCATTAACCGTTGTCTGCCTCCTTCAGTTGAAGATGGGTGGGTTTTGCGAAGGCACTGGTAAAGTGGTCAAAATCAATCTTCATATGCTGATCCTCGTTGTTGGCAATGATGAGAAGGGCATTTTGGTACCTGTTGTTTTATGGTTGTCGTTGTTGGCAACTCGGTCACGTGGCGGTGATGACGTGGCCAATTTAGATGACGTGGATGAAAATGATGACATGGCAGTGTCCAGTGTCACCGATGAGATAACAGAGCAGCTTGGTATGCATGGACTGATTTAATACATCATTAATAGGTGGTGCGGGTTTCTGGGTCAAAACTGGTAAAATTGGCCTATTTATGCTCGGGGGCATTTTCGGTAATGGAAATGACATTTTTGGAAGATTGGTTCTTCATAAAAAAGATAGATTGTAATTTACCTAGTCCAGTGCATTTGATTTCGTCACATTCCGATACCGTATGAAGAAGTTACGACATTTGTGGCAGTCAAGGGCAGTTTCGGCATTGAAGATGAATTTTTTAAAGGAAGTGTTCTACATGTAACAATACGAAAAAATACAATATTTCCAACGGTTCTGATTTCATCACGTTCCGATTATGTATGAGAAAGATACGTCATTGGAAAGGTGTAGGGGTATTTTGGTCTTTTTACATGGATGATTCAGATGATTGAGTCTTCTGAAAAGTCGTAGAGCATCCAGTTATGATTCCAACGCACTTCGTTTCATCTCGATCGGATATCGTATGAAAAAGTTATAAGTGTTTCCGTAAAGTCGGTTCGAAAATCCAAACCGAAAATCCATCAGTTGCTCTCGGTGTTGGGTGGATTTTTCGGAATTTATTTTTGAAATTTGAAGGGCTTTTGTGTAATTTAAAGATTTTGAAGGTCTGAGTTGCAAGGGGTCTTTAAGCACTGAAACATATGGAGGAAGGGGCTTGATTGTAATAAAGAGGAGTAAAGGGAAGTGAAATGGATGGTCAAGATTCGACCACGTAGGCTTGATGCCCATCCAAAGGCTGCTGAGATTTTGCGCTGACATGGACGAGATAGATGCTTGCGCGTAGAATTTGATTGGTTAGGTGCATAATTCTTGATGCACTGGCGCTACACCTTATCAAGGTATGTTGTGGTGTTTCGCGCGTGTATAGAAGGTATAAAAAAGATTCCGATCTTAATGATCTCATGAAATCTGATTAAAGCCATCATGGAGGATTCGGATCCAACGGTCGATATGCATTTCTCTTTTGTGAGTGGGAGACAAGCTCCCTTAAAATCCAGAAAAGCAACCAATCATAGATCGACAACACTTCTGACGATGTCAGCGCCTACGTCATGATGACGTCATCGAGATTCAAATTTAATGGTTTGGATCTACTGTCCGTTGGTGTAATCCGACGGCTTAGATTACAAGATCTTTTATATGAGATCTACGGTCAGATTTCACCCCTGTTGCGCGCGTCGCGGGTGTAGCCTACGCCACCCCTACGAAGATTCTATTTCTGGCTATCTCATTGCTCCAACTTCAAATGGTCATATCTCCCTCATTTTAACTCGGATTTGGGTGAACCAAGTTGCAGCTTCTTCGTTTTTTCAAGCCCTACACCATGGAAGCAAGAAATATGAGGTTTGAGTGAAGAAAGGCTACGGTTTTGGTAGGAGAAGCTTCCCCCTCTTTGTTGGTCTTTGAATGAACATACATTCTTGATGATAAATGTTCTTAGGCCATTAAAGGAGGTAAAAGAGGTGGTTGAAGTGTGTTAATGGTACATTAACTCAAAGCCAAGGAAGAAGAGAAGAAAGCAAGGATGTGTTTGCTTTAAATAGCAAGAAGCCAAGGAGAGAGAAGGTGTGACACCAAACTTGTCAGTACAAGTTTCCAGTCATCCCAAGCAATCGGTTGTGAGATTCTCTAACCTTTGATTTTACATTACATGTATGTATGTATGTTAGGGTTAGTTGTGGATGAATGTATACATGCTAGGTTAGTTGTGGATGAACTGTAAGCATGCTAGCTAGTTGTGGATGTACTTGCTAGGCAAAGCTTAACTGTAGGGCATTGATATAAGCCTAATTTAATTGTATTATTTATTATGTGCTTAGTGGGTGCTAAGCACCGGGAGTGGGTGCTCCCGTGTAGTAGGTGCTACACATTGTATCGGCACTACGAGTGCCATCTCAACTTCGGCTTGAGAAAATTGGGTGTGGATGCTCCCGACTGTGGGTGCAGTCAAAAGTAGTGTATTGAGTAGGCACGAAGCCTTTACAGGCACTACTCCGGGGATGTAGGTAAATTGTCGAACCTCGTAAAAATCCTGTGTTGTGGGTGCTTGTTTTTTGCATTTTATATTGAAGTGCGTGGAAGGTGGAATGGGTGTGCATACTTAGAAGTATGTGCAAACATGGACAGGTATATCAGGTTTTTCTTGGCCAGACATCAGACAGGTTTTTGGGGATCAGAATTGAACTCACTGATTCACCCCCCCTCTCAGTGACTGTCGGGTTACAACAGTACCCACCTGGGAGATGGTTCTTATAAAAAAGCTCAATCTTTTTTCTCTGCTCAACTGTAAGAATCTTGATGTCTTCGGCGACATTGACCTCGCGCGATCGAATACACCATTATTGATGGGTTCCCGGTGATGGAGTCCTATATGGTTGTGTTGATTGCAGATGAAGCCGATGAGTAGTGCTATGCCGACGATACCCTCTTTGAGAGCATAAGGGAGATGATGCCGATTGATTTTGGGTTGCAGACACCCTGTGTGTATGGTCTCCGCTTCGACATGGATCCATTCCTAATGATCTATGCATCTGGCCAACAGCTGATCGTCCCCCTTGTTGCGTATACCTTTGCATCTAATCCTTCGGTGGTGATGTACAACTTGGCGTGGTGTGAGGACTCTCTCACTGTGTTTTCCATTCCCTATGCTTGCCTTGCTGGCTGTGCTTACAGTCTTTTTTCTATTGTTGGTTGTGATTATAATCTATTTTCTAGGGTAGCTTTTGGCTTTGTCCAACTCGTAGGCTACATTGGGCAATAGGTATACTGTGACATTTCGTGTCTGGCATACGGTTCTAATTGCCGTATTTTGGCTCTACATCCCTCTCTCATGAAGGAGGAATTTGTAGCTAATTGTTGCTGTATCTATAGTGAGTTTACGAGGGAATCTTTTGGCATCGTCCATACATACCGTAGTCTAGAAGACCGTTGCTTTTGGCATGTCAAACAAAGTGGTTATATTCCATTCCTTGGCTCTTGGGGTTTTGTACCCCAGCATTATATCTCTCACGCCTTAATGTCATGCCCGTTCACATAGAATCGGACTGGTGATTGGGTAACCCAAAACCACCAGGATCATCTGATACATTAACGACAACACAACAAGCCACAAGTGAATATGGAATATAATAATGTATTTCAATGAAAGTCTTGTCATATATAAATATTTGTAAATCCCCATATACTCTTGCTACCCAAATTTTTATATATAGTGTATTTATATGTGAGCCCGTAGGCATGATATTTACATAAGAAATAACAATTTAACCATCGAGAACACAAAAGGGGTGTATACCAAAAGAATAAAAAAGAGAACAACAAATAGAGTCTGCTACTATTGCCCCACAACACAACTCTCATACAGACAACCATTACCATGATCGAATCCTTCTAGGACTCGCCAATCCCCCAGTGGGGTTTCATCGATGGGACCCGACATAGGTTTCTCTAACAAGTAGCCTACATAATCATTTAAAAAGGTATAAACGAGGGGTGAGCTCAATAGCTTAATAAATGGAAAGAAAGACACACAAAAAATTATAATTCAAATAATATTAAATGCATGAGATTCATTTTAATGTTATTTCACCTAAGCAATCATTACTAGGTCATAGGTTACATGCTACTCACAACCATAGTACGCGTATGCCCTGAGTACAAGACGCATTCTCCATCCCACGATACGACCATATGGTTGTTAGAGAAGGTCAACCTGAGCACTTGAAAAAGTAAATCGTGGTTGAACCATAGTAGAAATGTAAATTATGGCCAAACCACAGTAGAAAATAAAAGCAATACGATTGACCCTCTGAATAAATCACCAAAGTTGCAGACTGTCCTAGTGATCAGCCGAACGTACTTCTAACCGCCACAACAGTCCACGATCAATGTTTTCCCCCAGTGATAACCCAACATGTAAACCCTTGTTGGGAAGGGTCGTAGCATGAGGAAATGTGAAATCCTAACTGCATGCTCCTATATGAGATAGTAAGACTGCATCGTACCTTCGTGTCCCATACCATGACGTACCAATGCATTAGTTTCCAAGCGGACTTCGGCATCTATTCTAGAAATCCCACACATGTTCAAAAATCATCATCATAATCCAACATTGATAAATTCATACTCATAATTCTAAGTAACAAGCATTTAGAAATTTAAGATACAACATATTCATTTCTAAATGCATTTAACAGTATTCAAGCATATGCATGATAATGGCATCCGAGATGTCAATATATTATGCAAATGAATGTGAACGATGCCAAAAATACTCTAAAATAAAGTCAAAGTCATCTCCCCATTTACCTATTCTCATAGGAGAATTTACACTCGCAGTACGAGTAAGATCCAGAGTGAAAACAAGTGTTTCGAAACCTAACACATATGGGAATTCAGAATACATCCAATTCAAAATTATAAATAATGTAAGATATGGTCATGACGCATTTAACAATGCATAGAAGGCTGCCATTGAGTTTGAGTTCCATCGGAGCTCATTTGGGCAATAGGTGGGTCATACAGGTGGGAGGAGAACCCACATGTGCAGACTACCCAGACAGACAATAACATACACAGAGCCGGTTTGGCACCCTTCGATAGGTCCAGAGGGAACCGGTGGGTCATACCAGTGGATTTGGTACTTGTCGGTCCTACCCGCCGGTAGGCCCAGAGGCACTGGCGAGACTAGTGGGTTATACCGACGGACCTGGCACCCGTTGGTCATACTTACTGATTGACCTAGGGGAGACCGATGGGTCATACCAGTGGGTCAGGTACCCCCTGGTCTTACCCGTCGGTTGGGCCAGAAGCCCAGGTAAGACTGGGGGGTCACACTGGTGGGTCTGACCACCCACCGGTCTTTTGTGGGTTTTGTTGTTCTTCTTCCTTTATTCATCCCTCCTTATAGGGATCCAAGGGGGTTGTTTCCAACTTATTTTCTACACATTCTAAGCTTCATTTACTTGATTATTACATGGATCTAAGTTATCATTAAGATTTGGGGAAGAAAATCATACCTTAGATAAAAACATCCCAAAACTTGGGATCCTCGTTCCAAACTCACAATGTCACCTCAATAACTTCAAATCTTTGTTTTCCTTTCCTCAAACCTTCAAGGAAATCACACAAATGTTCCATTACCCCTTTGATTTGACCACACATAAAAAGGGTTTCATCACATCTCAAGGGTTTATGGTGTTACTAATCTCAAAATGTAGATCTCAAAGCACCGGGCACTATTCCAACGACAAAAAGGTAAGACATCGTTCCGAAAACCAAGGCAAAACCTTCTTCCCTCTTCCTTCTCTTCTTCTTCCTCTTTTCTCCCTCTTCTTTACTTCCCTCACCAAATTATTTATGAAATCATAAATGGGAGAGAGAGAGAGAGAGAGAGAGAGAGAGAGAGAGAGAGAGAGAGAGAGAGAGAGAGTAAATGTAATTTATACCCTAGTGTTATAAATATCTACTAGGGCTCGTTTGGTTTTGCCCCTTTTATGAATCAAAACACATTAAATCGGGATTCCGGATGAAATAGCCAATATTATCGGGCATGCAAGACTTCATTATGATGAGGAGTCTGAAATACACGTGCTCACCCAAGTTGGGCATGCTGGGCTCTACGTTAATCATACAAGTGGGTCACACTGGTGGGTCTCGCACCTACCAGTGACACCCACCAATTAGCCAAAACAAGCCAACATTGCTGTATTTTGGAGGGAAATGGAATCTTAATACGTATCTCGCTCTTGTCCCGTGTTGTGGACTAAGTTCTCATCATTCAATATGACCATATACCTTTCCTATTCGTACATGGCTTCGTGATATATACAAGGGCATGGCTTAAGCATGCGAACCACCTTGGGTATTGGCCAAATTTTATCCGGCCACCCCGCATTTGATGTCACCCTTGCTATCATATACCATAGGGCACCAGCATCGGCCCTTTCCGGTTTGGACCCTGCAAGATCAAACCGATCCAACTGATCAATAATCCGGGTTTAAAGGGCAGGGCTATACAAGATAGGTGGTGGGGCCCGAAGGAAGAAAATCATCGAACATGTGGGGGGTGCTGGCACAAGGGCTGGGCAGATGGAGCAGAACACATTTCATTTAAAAAGAAAAAGTATCATAACTAAGAGTGGCATTCAAATTTCATTATTTCAATCTTCTAAGTTATGCTTGAAGTGTATATTGTGAATGTATTCAAATATCTTGTGTAAGATTACCTTCTTCTGATGGGTTAGGTGGCCTAAAGACTATCTATGAAACTAGTCTTTAGCCTATCATAACACTGCAAAAATATAGAGATCCCATTGTAAATACTGAATTTTGTCACTCAAAGGGATCCCTAACAGTGATAATAAAGCCTAAAATCAAAGGTTGCCACGTGACACCCTAATGGATGGTAGAACCTCCAAACCTCATTGGTTCCCAATAAATAGGGAAACGCCCTCTCTTTCTCTCACACACCTTAGAGACCTCACACATCTTTCACCATAGACATCCCCTTTTGACCCTTCGAAGCCCAGAATCTAAAATCCAGGGGATTCCCAGAAAATTAGGATTTTTGCCATAATCAAGATTTCCCTTTCAGCATTTTGAACTACGAGTTAGAGCAAACACCAAGAAATACGAAAATAAACAGACAATAGATCCGCACAACACAAAGATTTAATGAGGTTCACACACCGGCGTGGTGTGCTATGTCCTCGGATGAAGAAGAAGATGTTTCATTATGTAGAAGAGAGATTACACCTAAGCAGCGGCAAGAAAACTCGCTCTGAAACTCTAACTCAAAAAACTCCCAAAATGCAATGACTTTCTCAACAAGACAACAGTACATTATATACTTCAAGTCACTAGTCGACATATTGGGTCGTGGTCAATCCGGTTGAACCATACCATGGGGCTACACCCCCGCACCCCCATACGAGATTAGTGATGGGCTTCAGGCTTGGGCCTATCGGCCCAACCCCTCTGCTTCTATCACAGATCTCAGAAAAACTTCCCATTCAGGTGACCATCAAAATATGTCGGAGCAAGTCAATCTTCAAAACGGGTCAAGAATTTAAGACAACCTTAACATTAGGTATACCATTACCATATTAAATTAGCATTATGTGTATACACGTTATAATGATGGATTTCCTGAAAATATCCTTGGTCACGTCATTATGTTGTTGGATTTTTTCTAAAAGAGTTTTTATAAGTACATATATTCCATATATAGTTGACGAACTTAGGACGTCCGAGTTTACAACTCATACCAAGTACATTGCTCACCAACTACACTACACCCTTGGGTTGTTACATATTATTGCCTTTTATTACTTTTTTCATTTATTGTGTACGTATATCTTGCTTTCATACATGGTTTACGTAGGCTAGTTCTTTTTTAGTAATTCTACTGTGCATATTAGAATCTAGGAATAGTTAGTAGGACTAGTAAGCCGATAAATGGTCTAAATAGAATTAGAATGGATATCGATCATCAGGTAGGATTGGGTGCGTAAAACCTTTCTAGCACATAACCTCAAACTTACCCAGAGATCTGAAATGATTTTTTTGCTTTACACATTTGATTCAACTCTCTCCCCCAATATGGTGAGATCCTAGAATTTTATCTAGGTGAGGACTATTTAAGGGGTGACTATAAAAGGAAAAGAAATCATTTATCCCTCTTCCGACTGAGACAGAAAGTGGTCTCAGTCAACAAGGAAAGGTCGGAGGTGCATTCGACCCTTGATATATTTACACCAATCTCTTTTACAATCAGGATTGCGTAGGGTAGAAGTTCCAATTCCGATCTTGAGCTTTTCTTGTTTGACGTTCATCTCCATTGGCCAGCGTAGACATTGTGTTTTCTTTATCATACATTATATTGTTTCTTAATTATGTATTTATCTTGGTATTTAGGATTTAACATGATTTACATAATGTTGGCTTTCGAAGAAAAAAAAAAGGGGGGGGGGGGCTTTCGAAGAAAAAAAAAGGGGGGGGGGGCAATTGCCTATACGAAATGGGAATACTGCAAATTCTTCAATATATTTAGTAGCAAAGTTATCCAAGACAACTGCATAACCTCTTAAGGGTGAGAGAAATGGAAGGATATTTATATATCATGTAAGATATATATAATATGAACTTGGACTAGAGAAACACGCAAGGCCTTCGCTTCCGGTGCTTTTTCTTTGGTTTTGGAGGCCGCAGAACAACCTTGATTGCAGCATCAAACACGACTTTCACATTCTAAGAGACAGAAACCAAGAAAAGATGTTGGTGAAACAGTGAAAGTACTTTCATCCTCTAATGCAAAATAATAATTCCAAATCTTTGGTCCACAGTCACTTATGTCCTGTAGTGTGTGAGTACCCAGGACCCTATAAATGTCCTAACAAAATGATCCTCCTACCCATCAATTTAATGAAGCTTTTGCTAACAGAACAACCAAGGATCAATAAAGAACAACAGAGAGGTTGTTTTGGGATGGTTTTGCAGCATTTCATTTATGTTTTAATGAATTTTGGAGATAGTTAATAAGAAGTATAAAGCCATACATACCTGCTGAGTCTTGGAACTGCATTCGATGTAAACCGCTGCACCAATCATCTTTTTCAGTTCCTCACCCTGTTCCAATCATATCTTCCATGAAAACCCAAACAAAAATTTATACAGAAAAATAATAAAACTAGGCAAAACTGTATATGTTTCCTGGGTGACTTGCCTGGGCTGTTGTGATTGGTGTTGCTCCAGGATGTTCCATCAAATACTGTTTGTTATCCCTTAAATCTGCAGTTCCTCAAGTCAGATTTATAATAATAAAAAAAAAATTTAATTCTATCATGAAATTTTAATACGAAAACCTGTGTTGGGTTAGTATAGACAGATTAAAATATAGAAATTCTAAAAATGGGTGAACTAATGAAAGAGAAGAACTTGTGTTGGACAGAATGAAATCACTGTTTCCATTTCAGCAGAATTGATTAGGTAAAACAAGAGTTAGATGGTCATTAGTGCTAAAATTTTGGTGTGAGGTACTGGGACCCTTCAATGAAAATTTGGCAGCGTTCGGTAGTCATCCAGAAAAATGTTTCTGGAATTTTTTTGTTTTACGGAAACAAGAAAATGGAATCTTCCATTTGGTGTTCGCGGTTCGTTTTTTTGGGTAAAAAAATATTAGAAACGAGACATTTTGGAACATGGTTAAGAATTTTGAAACAGAAACGGAAAATTCTGGTTTTGACATGAAATGCCATTTAGAACAGAATGACTACCAAACACAGCTTTTATTATAAGGACAGGAAATCAAAACAGGATCACATTGATCTGTCTTCCATCCAAAAAAATATACAACTTAGAATTTCACAATATTTATATGCTTGTATGGTTATTGGGTCTTGATTGATCTTACCAAGCTTGGTTCCTACCAGCACAACTGGAACATTTGGTGCATAATGTCTCAGCTCAGAGATCCACTGTGTATGTACGAACTATGTCAGAGGATATATATAACTTGGGTTTGGAATGGGAGAAGGGAAAATTAATTACCTTCTTAGAGATATTCTCATAGCTAGCTTTACTGATAAGAGAGAATGCCAATAGAAACACATCAGCACCTCTATAACTTAGAGGTCTCAGTCTGTTGTAATCTTCCTGCCCTGCAATATGAATTGGCCATCCAAGTTTCCTTTTTAAATGACTACTTTGGCCCTTTCAATTCAAATGCTTTTGATACTACAATTTCAAGATCAATGGTTAGATTAGGAAGTTTCAAAAGTCTCCTCACCTGCAGTATCCCATAGACCAAGGTTCACTGTACTCCCATCCACCACAACATTGGCACTGAAGTTGTCAAATACTGTAGGAACATAATCCTATACCAAAAAGTGAATAAAAAAAAAGGACTAAGGTAAAGCAAATTAAACCAAGTGAAGAGGAAACACCATAATCACAATAATCAGTTCAAAATCATCATGATCATGATCATGATCAATTGTACCGTTGGGAAGGTGTTACTAGTGTAAGAGATGAGCATGCAAGTCTTTCCGACGGCGCCATCGCCGACGGTTACGCATTTGATGAACCTTGCCGTGGTCATTCTTCTCTTCTTTCCTTCTCCTCTTGGAGTTCAGCTGTGTTAGGCACCTGGTGGCCTTAGAACCTTTTACTTAGCTAGTAAGGCCTTATTTCCTTCTTTTCTTCTCACCCATGAACAGAAGTCTCTGTTTCCCTTTCCCTTCTCTTTCTCTTTCACAGAAAGATAGAGAGGAGGATTTGGTGATGTGTTGGAATTGAGTTCGAATTTTGAAAAGAAATGGGGGGAGGAGGGTGCTTTTTAATAACCTATGCACCAGTCACCCACTTTAGATGTACCTCATCTTCTTTACAATGATTCAGAAATGGCTTTCCGTTTCTTTAAGTGGAAGGCCACAGCCGAAAAAAGACCATCAAAGTAGGGGTTTGGTGCTGGTGTTTGTTAGTTGGTTAAGTGTTGGACAAGGGATGGAGAGTGGGAAATGATTGAAACTAGGAGGAATGTTGTTGGATTAAGATATTCTTATAAAAAAAAAAAATTTGTGGGATTAAGATATAAGAGAAAAAGGGCAACGCACCATGGTTGGGAATGTTTGGATTAAGATATTAGAGAAAGGGCAAAGCCAAAAATATAGGATAAGGAAGCTTTTGAAGGCGTGCTGTGCCATGATGTGGGTCTGTTTGGGCTGGTCTTTGCTAGGATTGCACAGGTAGGCTTGCCTTCTATCTGGGCCCATTTTTGAAATATACAAGTTGTACTATTGCAACATGTTGATCATCCGTTCGAAACTTGGAAATATCCTCTTTAAGGGGTAATGCTGCATACATTTACCCCTCGCATGGCATGCAGTAGTGGGAGCTTTGTGCACTTAGCTGCCTTCTCTCTCACAAGGACTTAACAAACAGTAATTAGTTGATGGCACTAACCATCAAGTCCATTTTTGGTTCAATGGAAGGTAAGGGTTCAATCTGGGACCGGAACCGGGAGCCAGACCAAAACCAATTGACTAAAACTAGAACCGATTATTACTGAATCGGTTCTTATACATGGGCAGCTCGGTTGGGTCTCAAACTTCTATTAGTGGATTTATTTTATGTAGGGACAGGTGATAAAGGGACCAGATGCCATGGAATGTGTATTTGGGCAAGAGAACGATACCATGCTAGCGAAGGTACATGACAGTATGCAGGCCAATGGGAGGACGTATGAGAGTATCTTCAATTGCCTACAAGGCAAGGGCAACGTGATTTTTTTGTGCCTGCTGCGTCTAGGTGTTACCCGCTTCAGCAAGGTAGCATTCTTTCTCATATATATATATTTATATATATAATATTTTTTTTTTTTTTTTTTTTTTTAAATTAAGACCTACCAAGTCAGTTCTTGCGTGTTTTAGTCTATTTTGAATAGAGTATGACAATTTGATATGAAAATGATTAATTGTTTGTTACTTATTATCTTTGCAAATTCCAATCATCATTATGTATCTATGTCATTGGATTGAATTAGGTAAAATTTTCTACCAACAACAGAAAAAAGAAAATTAGGTAAAATGAAACTTAATATTACGGGCTTAAAATGATTTGGCTTCAGTGGTACGTGACAGAGAATGACACTATATATGTGTGATATATCAGAATTTAGTACTAATATTAAAAAATAAATTACCAATGAAAAATTCAGAGACTTACACACATCTAATTTTCATTTAAGGGCAAGTGTTTTCTTTATGAGAGTATCCCTTCTGGAAATGCACCCTCAACAATGGACATTGTGTACCACCTGTGTCTGTGGCACAGGGACCACTTTCAAACAGGAAATTTTGTTCTTTCTTGCGCTGCTCTTGGATGGAAAGCTTTATCCATTCATTTAATTGTTCTCTTTAAAGTTGGGCTAGTTTAATTGATTCCTCGATTCAATATGTTGTTCGTTTCTCGAGATAGCCACCATTTCATTTACATATAAAAACATTACAAGTTAGGTTACAATGATTTCTCGAAGTGATTTTCTTTACCATGATTGATATTATCATGTGAATAATTTTCATTTTACTAATTTATCCCAAGACCCAAGATACGATAAGACTAAAATGGCAAGAGTCCTTCTAGGCATTATTATGCTTAGTGAAACATACCGTTTCATTATTTGCTACATGAGAGTAAATGGATTAGTCCATGTGATAAAGGATTAAGTAAACATCTCATTCATACAATTTCAGCTTAACTGGATAAGGCCTAATGTCAAATTCCAAATTATTTTGGTTTTACTTGTCCTCATGAACTAAATTAATTCCAAGAATCTAGAAACAAGAAATTAAGGTGACTGGTGTTATAGCTATACCTAAGAGTGTTAATCGACTCGATTTCGGTTATTCGGTTTGGTTCCAAATGATGATAAGGTGGACCATAACCGAACTGAGAACAGACTCGATTCTGTATTTAGATATTCAAACCGATTCAATTTGGCTCGGTTTGGTTTCGGTTCCAATTCAGTTCTGATATGCAATTTTAATTCGGTTATTAAAATGATTCCACTTTTGAACCATGACTGTGATGGACCAAAGGCCATAATGTGCTCAAGTTATGGGCCTTATGGCCATTGCTAACTCCAAAATTACCTTAGCTTGTAAATATATGATGATAAATTGCATACTCACATATTCAAACTGAAAACGGAACCAAGCAAGACCGAATAGCATACTCACATATTCAAACCAAATTTGAACCGAATTTATTCGGTTCGATTTTGATTTGGTTAATTTGGCTTGGTTTTGATTTCGGTATTCGGTTTATGGTTGAAATTGACACCCTTGGCTGTACCTGGCTTCATCTTCTTGTTTGCCTCCTTAGTTCTTAAAACTATGCTTGTGAGTTGTGAGCAATAGATGAAGGGGTTAATGGATATGGGCCACGACCCAAGACCCAAAGATGGTCTTATGCCTCAATTGGGCCGTGTAAGATGCATTCTCCTGCCCCTTGTTGGCTTCTTATATGGGTTCATTGAAAGTGATCGTACATCCTCCTCAGCTGGTCTATACAAGTGAAAAGCTATTCCACAAATCCAAATATCAATTTCTCCCCAACCCCCTCCCCCCACCCCACACCCACCAAAAAAAAAAAGTGTTCGGATAAGTTATTGGATTTTTTTAAAAGATTCTTAGAAGCATTCGAAATGTTCTTTTTATTTACTGGATGAAGTTTTTCTAGTTCAAATTCCATAGAATTGTCTTGAAGGTCCTTTGCTCACATATTAATTCTAAGACAAAATAAAGTTAAGTGGAAAAATAAGATTTCAAGAATTCAAAGGAAAGATAATTTTTTTTTTTTGAAAAAAATGAAGGACGAAAAGTACAAAGGAATAGGTCAATATATGAAAAGATATATGATTGAATCTATTTTTAAAATTTGAAATGTGGCTAATCTTGACCATTTTCTAAATTTTCATATGTTCAAAATTGTCATATCCCTCCTCCATGTGTGAAAGCATATTATTTGTCTCTGAAGAGACCCAAAACATGGTATTAGTCTAGAGATTGACAAGTTGCTCACATATATTGGCATCTCCCACGTCAAGCTAGTATACGCACAGGAAGGAGTTCCTCGTGATGCATATTCAAGAAGTCCACATGAGAGAGAGAGAGAGAGAGAGAGAGAGAGAGAGAGAGAGAGAGAGAGAGAGAGAGAGAATGTGTCTTAAGGATTGGGATGGTGTGTACGACCATTATTTGTCAAACATTTTCCATTTCTTTTATATAAGTGGTCCTCAAAAGCTAGTAGATAAACTTCACTAGCCTAAATCATATAGACCACCAAGAATTCTAATCAGGCTCAACTTTCTCAGATAGAAAAGCCATCCTAATATAAAGTTACTACTTACTACCCTTGCGTCTCTAAACAACTTCCACTGGGGAGAGAATTTGCATGTTTATGGTATTGCAAAATGGGCTTTTTCCCTCAGAAAGGTTGTGAGAGTCCTCATTTGGCTGAGGACTTATTTCTGTTATAAATCTCTTTTTGCTCACAGTGGATTAATGAAATCATCTGCTTGTGGGTTTTGCGCACCCAAAAAAAAAAAAAATACTCTTGGGTTGGCTGACTTGAGGCCTGTTAAGCCCAGAAGAAGCTTCAGCCAGCCAGCAGCTTGGGCCTATACTCTTGCCCCCAGTTAAATTTAGATTGGGTTGGTACCTTGCCGAGTTCTAATATCCACTTTGAGGCTCAGCCAAATAACTAATTCGCTTAATTGTGTTTAAGGCAAAAGAATGGTCCTTAGTCGTGTGATCCCTGCATTCAGATATAGAGGGCGACGAAATTATGCCCCTCACCAATGTGAAACCTAAAACCCACTTTGTCTATATGCCCATGTGTGCCCCCTCATTGGCCCCCATGCTGGCGTAGGGGCAACACAATCATAGAGGGCTGTGTTTATTACAAATTACATTCATTTTATGTTAGGCATATTAGCATCCTCATTTAAATATGTAGTAAGTAGATGTTGACCATAGCTTGAGAAATCTAGGAAGCTAGGTCGAGGCACATAAGCTTCTATCTAGATTTGGATTCGGATCTTCTCCAGCTCCCTTTTCCTCCAATTCCCTCCCTACCTCTCACATGCGTGGCCTAAAACCTGGATGAACATAGCCCCAGGTGGTTGGAACGCATCCCGAGGTATACATGTGAGAGGTTGCGATGGAGTTGGAGAGGATCCTAATCCTAGAACCTTGGGCTTTTGTCTAGCAGAAAAAAATAAAAAAATAAAGGCTTGAGATTTTTGAGGAGATGCTAAGCCCAAATTATAAACCCAAAAGTTCGATATTACTCTCTCCCTCCTCCTCCTCCTCCTCCTCCTCCTCCTCTTTCTTTTCGCCCCCCTCCCCAAGCTTTAAGCTGTGTTTGTGTATGTACATTTAGTGATGATGAATATTGTATTCATAAATTGCTTTTAAGCTTTTAAATTTAGAGAAAGTTTTTGTGATCAGTAAATAAAACTGATGAGCGGGCCTAGTTGTTTTGTGAAGTGGAAGACAGTTGTGGCAATTCTAACTAGGGTTAATTACTTGAACACTTGTTCTATAGCCAGATTGTTTGACACACCAATAGTTTGAAAAGTTTACTTGAAGCCCCATGAAACCTAACGGTGTTAGTTTGCGTAGTTAAATGAAAAGACCATTTTTACCTTATGAGTTATTTGACAATTTACCCTTAAAAGGTATTTACCTAAAAAAACCCAAATTAATTTAAGTAGGGGGTGAAGAGATTCTCCTTTCCTTTCACCCATCTTCCATCTCAATTCCTTTGACTATCAGAAATTAGGCATATTCAGCCCTAGGGTTTTACAGGTTAAGCCAGAATTAAAGGAGATAGAGAATTGAACCAAGAAGAAAGAATAAGAGACAACGAAGGCAAAACAGAGAGAGTGAAAGACGACCCTTCTCCTACCTTGTTAATGTTTTTTTTTCCTTTCAAGCTTCTTGTTTTGGAGAAAAAAAAGCCTTTTCTTTTAGAACAACACGACCGATCCACGATCACTTTTCAGAAGACCAAGATACTTCAATAAAGCCCTTTTCTCCTTTTATTTGGCATTGATGTGGTAGATGTGTATTTTTTTTTTTTTTTTTTTTTTTTTTTGTAGTTTTAATAAAAAATCTGGAAACTGGAAATGGATGATAGTGGGTTTAGCGGTTCTTTGGCACGACCTTATGTGGTGGAGGTTAGGTACTCTGATAATTAGGTAATTGAATTGTTGGATTTCTACTGCCCATATTGAATCCTTCCATCTGTCATGTGTTTATGGAGATCCCCTGGCATCTCAACACTAAAAATGTGTGGGACAAATTGGTCTAATGAAGTCAATCTTGGGTAAAAGGGTGGATGTATATTGGAGACTTTAACTGCTTCTGAAGTGGAGGGAGAAGGTTGGGGGTAACTGCAAAGAGGGAAAGGGATATAGCGCATTTCAGGCACTTGGTAGATACTTGTTCCCTTGATGATTTGGATTTTCAGGCCTAAAGTTTCACGTGGAGAATAAGCATACATGTCTTGGAAATATCTATCTGCATTCGTCTTTATAGGGCATTCTCCAATGTTCCTTGGAACCTTCAGTTTTCCTATGCGTCTCTCTCTGCTCCTGCTGCAGTTGGTCCCGACCATTCTCCACTTATTATGGACACTGATTCTAGAGTTAGCAAGGATCTCAACCTTTTAGTTGTTAGGCAATGTGGTTGGTTTGGATTGAGTATAGATGTGCCTCTGTTGTGGAATATGCTTAGTCGTCTGCTCATCTGGTTCCTTCAACTCGTGCAAGGAATATTTGGAAACCTAGAACTCGGAGTATTTCAATCACCTTCAGTTGAAAATTAGAGGCTTAAAGAAGATACTTGAAAGGCGTTAAGGCCTCTCCTATCGACTAATTCCCAGATTATGGAGATTGACATTGCCAGAGAGTTGGAAAGCATGCTAGCTTATGAGGAGGATTTCTGGCACCAAAAGTCTTGTATTGCCTGGATTAATGGTGGTGATTAAAACACAACATTTTTCCATGCCTCCACTCTTCAAAGATGGAACCAAAACAGAATCCTAAAATTGAAGAAAAATCGTGGAGAATGGACTAGATCTGAAGAGGAAGTGTATCGTGAGGTGGTTGATTTCTATGAGGACATTTTCACATCTGAAGGATCAGACATGGCTGCTATTGATGAGGTGCTAAAGTTCCCTATGACTGTTATCACAGAGGAGAATAATATTATGCTTAGTGCCCAACCCTCTCTGGATGAGATCAAGCAAATTCTTTTCTCCATAGGCTAATTCAAAACACCAGGTGTGGATGGATTCCCCCCCCCCCCCCCCCCCCCCCCAATTTTCTTTCAGAAATTTTGTGTAAGCTCCCAAATAGGTATTACAAAATTTGTAGCTAGTTTTTTCTCTATGGGAAATTTCCCTTCGAACAACAATGATACGCTAATTTATTTGATTCCTAAGATAGGAAATCCAGAGACTATTGATCACAATAATCCAATTAGTTTGTGCGGGTTTTCTGTGAAAGTGGTTACAATAATCACAAAGATTATTGCAGGAAAGCTCCGACTACTTCTACCAGATATTATTTGTCCAGTTTAGTCAGCCTTTGTGCCTGAGCGTACTTTCTCCAACAATATTTTCATGGCACATGAACTCTTTCACTATGTTAAGCGGAGGAGGAAAATGAAAAAAAACAAAAAAAAGATTCATAATTCTCAAGCTTGATATGAAAGAGCGTATGGCCAAGTGGAATGGGTTTTCATCCAGAGGCTTCTTGAGAAGATGGGTTTCAGTGGCCACTTTATTTCATTAGTCTTGGGATGTATGGCATCTGTTCATTATTTTATTTTCATTGATGGAATTACTCGCTATCAAGTGAAGCCTTCTAGGGGTATTAGGCAAGGAGACCCTCTCTCTTCCACCCTTTTCATCTTATGTTCCCAAGCCCTAAGCAATGTCCTTGAGTCTTGTGGTGGTAGAAATGGAGTTTAAGGAATCAGAGTGAAGGGGGGAGCCCAACCTCTTAGCCATTTGCTCTTTTCCAATGACTGTCTATTATATATTCTTTGAGGTTAAGCTTTGTGAGCTATAGAACCTGAAAGAGTGTGAGGAGCTATACTGTATAGCTAGTGGCCAGTATAACATGAGGGAATCCAATTTGTGCTTCAGCCCCAATACGGCCCTGCAGCTTAAACGTTGGTTCTCTAGAATTTTTAAAATCCCCCATAGGGATGGCCCCTCTAAATATCTAGGGCTTCCCTTGGTTTGGACTAAGCAAAGCAGACCTCTTCCATTGTATCAGTGATAGGGCTTCACCAAAAGACGCATGTCTGGTCCAAGTCTCTTCTCTCCCATGTAGGTCGAGAGGTTCTTTTGAAATTAGTGATTCACCTATTCAAAACCATATGGCCAGCTATTTCAAGCTTAATCAACCTCTCCAAACCAAAAGTAAAAAATGGGATGGCCCACTTTTCTTGGGGGAGGAACGGATGACTCTGAAAAGATGCATTGGTTAGTTTGGTCCAAACTGATCCAGTCTAAGGAAATTGGAGGGTTGGGGCTATAGGATCCTGCCATTTATAATAACGCCTTGTTGTCTAAGGTTGCTTGGAAGCTAATCTCAAATCCCTTATCTCACTAAGCTCAGTTCATGAAAGCAATATAGTTTTCTCACTCTAATTTTATGGATGCTAGATTGGGGAATTTCCCCTCTTGGGCTTAGCGTAATATGATAGAGGAAAGAAAAGCTATTGAGAAAGGGTTAACATAGAAGCTAGGATATGGGAATTAGATTGATATATGGAAGGATAGATGGGTCCCTCTCTTCCAGATTTTTAAAATTCAACACGAACCTCCTCCAAGGTGCCCCATTCACTTGATATTAGATTTAATTTGCCATGAAAACCGAAAGTGGAGAGACAACTTGCTTGACACTTGGTTTCATCTGCACGATGCAAAGGTTATCAGACTGATCCCTGTGACCTTATTTCCTGAGGAGGATCAGATAATATGAGAGCGACAAGGAATAAGTGTTACTTAGTTAAATCATCATACATATGCTCTCTCTCTAAACTCGAGCTTAAAAGGAGAAACCTTCATTCTCCCGGGTGAGCAATTAGGAGTCCGACCCTACTGCAGTTTGGCGAATGATATGGAACTTTCAGTCCCTTCCTAAGATCAAAGCTTTCTGGGAGTATGCATGTGCTTTAATTTAGCAACGAGTGAAGGATTTGCTGATTAGGGAATAAACCTTGAGCAACATTATCATCGTTGTGGTGCGGCATTGGAATCCCCCTCTCAAGCCATCCTTACCTGTCAGTCTGCAAAGGCAGTGTGGTTTGGTTATGCTCTTTCTCTAAAGCTTCCTTCTCAAGGAGACTAGTCTCTCCAACAATGGATGCCAATTGGAGTTAGCTTAAGCATCTAGGAAAAACGAATGCTAGGATGGTGATAATGGTGAGAGAGTAAGGGAACAAGAAGTTGGAAGGTTGGAGAAGAAGAGGAAGGAGAAGAAGATGAAGAGGAAGAGAAGATAATGGTGGAATGTTGTATGTAGAGAAAACATTCTTTACCACATATATACTTCTTCACTAACAATATGAAAGGAATTATATACACCTCCCTAGGGAAGTAAAAGGGAAAAAAAAGAAAATATAATAAGAGACAACAGTTTAACAAACTTGTTCCTAAAGTATCCTTATTATACAAACTCTAACACTCTCCCTCAAGCTGTAAAATATATATGATGCATTCTCAGCTTGCATACAACGGTACCAAACTGGTTGCAGATGAGCCCTTTGATGAAGATGTCTGCTAATTGGCCATTTGTCTTCACAAAGGAGTGCAAATGTAACCAGAATCCATCTTCTCCTTGATGAATTGCTGGTCCACTTCAATGTGCTTTGTCCTGTCTTGTTGCACCGGATTGTGAGCAATGCTTATAGCTGTCTTGTTATCACAATAGAGTCGCAAAGGCCCTTCAATGTCAAAGTCCAGCTCTTTAACCAACAGTCTCAACCATATAAGTTCACACACGCCATGAGCCATTGCCTTACATTCTGCCTCTGCACTTGACCTAGCCACAATTGGTTGTTTATTGCTTCTCCATGTGACGAAATTGCCATCCACAAATGTGCAATAACCTGATGTAGACCGTCTATTAGAGACGGATCCAACCCAATCAACATCTATGTAGCCTTCTATCCTCAAATGATTGTTCTTGGAATACAATAGTCATTTCCCTAGAGAGGATTTCAAGTATCTAAGGGTGCGGTACACGGCATCCAAGTACCCACTCTTTGGAGCATGCATAAACTAGCTCACTACTCCTACTGCATAGGTAATGTCTGGGTGAGTCAAATATATATAGATAAGCTTCCCCACTAGTCTATGGTATTTCCTTGCATCAACAAGGGAAGAACCATAATCTTCTCCTAGTCTATGGTTATGTTCAATAGGAGAATTTGCAGGTTTGCAGCCTAACATCCCTGTTTCTTTCAACAGGTCCAATAAAAACTTCCTCTGACATTTGTTTATCTCCTTCTTAGACCTTGACACTTCAATGCCTAAGAAATACTTCAAGTGTCCAAAGTCTTTGATTTCAAACTGTTTGGCTAAGTAAGCCTTTAGCCTAGCTATCTCAGCTATGTCATATCCAGTCACCACAATGTCATCAACATAGACAATTAGTACAGTAATAGTACCATTTTCTCACCGGGTAAATAAGGTGTGGTTGGCATGACTTTGAGAATATTCATTCTTTAAAATAGCTTTCCTGAACCTCTCAAACCAAGCCTTTGGGGACTGTTTGAGACCATATAAAGCCTTTTTAAGAAGACATACTTTTCCTTCAGTTGATGGACACTTGAAGCTAGGTGGAGGCTCCACTTCCTCCTTTAAGTCACCGTGGTGAAAGACATTCTTCATATCTAACTAATATAGGGTCTACTCTCTATTTGCTGCCAAAGACAAGAGAAGCTTTATAGAATTGTGCTTAGGCACAAGAGAAAATTTTTCTTGATAATCAATTCTGTATATTTGATTGTACCTTTTGGCCACCAACCTTGCCTTGTACCTCTCAATAGTATCATTTTTAAGGTACTTGATTGTGTAAATTCATCTGCATCCAGCTGGAACTCTCCCCTTGGGGAGATCAACCAATTTTCAGGTACAGTTCTTCTTAAGGGCAATCATTTCTTCAGACATGACTTGCTTCCATTTTGGGTCAGACAAGGCCTCAGTGACATTCTTAGGAATGGAAATAGAGGAAAAGGAAATAGAAAAAGCAACACTTGTAGGAGATAGAGCATCATAGGATATGATTA